>NC_044320.2:1178294-1480273 GCF_007474595.2 Lynx canadensis | reverse complement strand
CCGTGCCTGTGTCTCCTGCAGGCTCCTGTTCTGAGCTGACAGAAAGCTCTGCCCTGGGGTGGGGGGCCCGGGAACTGACCCTCAAGGGAAGGGGTCTGCAGTTCCCCGAGTGGGATGCCACACTCTAGGCCCAGTGCAGGGTGGACGAGCCCAGAGACATGAGCAGCACAGACACCATTCAGTCGCCCGGGTCCTGGGAAGAGGGGAAGGGCCGCGATGCAGCTGGAGGGCTGCCTGCACCAGGAACCCTTCCCAGGCACAGAGTCCATTTGGCCCCAGGCCAGAGATGCTTTGGAGGTGACGGGCGGATGACAGAAAGGGGCGCACAGGGCTCCAGCTTGTGCAAGAGACAACAGATGGCATGCAGCCTGGGGGTGGGGGCAGGCCGCAGGGTGTGGAGTGCAGCCAGAGCCTCCTGGCCCTCCACCTCAGGTTCACGCACCAGCATCTGTGATGTTGTGCTCTGGACCCGGCACCCGGGGCTCCGAGGAGAGGCACAGGCCTGCGGTGGAGAAACTCCCCAAATTTGCAGCCGACTCAGGGGCCGGGGCGGGCCGTCCATGTTCCGACCACAAGGTCTGGGCTGACCTGCCTGCGGGTGTCCGGGCGACAATCCTACTGGGTGCCAACGGTTTGGGGCAGTAGAACACCCCCCCATGAGAGGGTAGAACACCCCCCCATGAGAGAGTAGAACACCCCCGTGAGAGGAAGGACCCCAGAGGAGGGTGAGAACCAGGCCTCGAAGGGGCTGGAGAAGGCCTGGATCTTTACTGAGCCTGGGGACACCTTCCCTGAGGGAGTCAGGTGTTAGGTTTTAGATCCTGAGGTCCCAGATCCCTGGGATGAGTCCTTCTCCGGGCGTCCACGTCACCGCGGATCTGAGGCGACCCACCCCCAAGGGAAGACCGTCTTCCGGGGTGGAGAGACCCCGGGGGCTGAGGTGCGTGGCCTGGGCCAAGGTCTGAGCCCTGCACCCGTGGCTCCTGCAGACGGCCTACCCCCTGTTGATGACTCTCTTTGAGCTGGCTCGAAACCCTGAAGTGCAGCAGGCCCTACGCCAGGAGAGCCTGGGGGCCGAGGCCAGGATCTCGCAGGATCCCCAGAGCGCAACCTCGGAGCTGCCCCTGCTGCGGGCGGCCCTCAAGGAGACCTTGAGGTGGGTGTGGCAGGCCCCGGCTGCCGCCTCTGTCCTGGCCCCACTGTCTGGACGGCAGTGCCCAGGGAGCCTGCGGCCGGGTCCTGGGGCTGAGAAGCGGCTTCGCCCAAGATGCAACCCTGTACCTCGTCCTGTTCTCCCGAAAGGGTTAGGAGCTCTTCTCCCCCTGGGATCCCACTTCAATGCCCCGGGCACCATCCTCGGCCGTGCCCGCCATGTCCGGGGGCTGCTCAGGCTCAGGGAACTTTGTCTGACTCAGGAAGTGCAAGGAAGCAGCTCCTCGTGATCTAGGCTTCCCGGTGCCAGAGGCGACCCGGGAGGGTGGCTGGCAGCTCCCCCAGGCCGGCGCATCCTGGGATAGGAAGGTGGCCGAAGGGAAGCGAGGGTCCCAGGGACAGCTGAGGACCCTGTCGGGTGCCCCCATCCACAGGCTGTACCCCGTGGGGATGTCTGTGGACCGAAAGGTGGCCTCGGACGTGGTGCTGCAGAACTACCACATCCCGGCAGGGGTGAGTGAGGCCCCACAGCCCCTCCAGCAGACGCCAAGCCCGCGTGACCTTCTCACTCCTGGGGCCACCTGCCCCGCCCCTCCCCACCTCTCCGCAGACATGGGTCAAGGTGCAACTCTACTCCCTGGGTCGAAACCCCTCTGTGTTTGAGAGGCCCGAGTGCTACCATCCCCAGCGCTGGCTGGACAACAGGGGCTCTGGCACCAGATACCCACACCTGGCCTTCGGCTTTGGTCTGCGCCAGTGCCTGGGGCGGCGCCTGGCAGAGACAGAGATGCTGCTGTTGCTGCACCACGTGAGCGGGCCTGGGTGGCCCAGGGGCTGAGCGGGATGCGACCAGGCAGGGCGTGGCCTGCGGGTGCGCGGGGCCTGGGGGTGCCGGGTGGCCTGCTTGGGGACCACCGGCCTCTCCTTCTCCTCCGCTGCGCCTGACCCGAAAGGTAGGGTCCAGAAAGGCGAGGGAAGGTGGACCAGGACATCGGGGTTGACCTTTTGGCCAGGTGGAACCCGTGCCTCTGTCCTAGGTGCTGAAAAGCTTCCTGGTGGAGACGCTCAGGCAGGAGGATGTAAAGATGACCTACCAGTTCGTGTTCGTGCCCTCCACCCCCCCCCTCCTCACCTTCCGGGCCATCAACTAGTCACGTCACCGCGCCGTCGGGCCAGCGGTGCTGCCAGCCCCCTCTGCCTGCCCCCGGCCACCCTTGTTTTCTCCCACGGACCCTGCTTCTGGAGCCACAGCACTGTCTAGCCGGCGCCTCGCACCGAGGGGCAGGGGGATGAATCTGGCCGCAGGTCCTGCCTGTGAGCCCAGTGCCACCAGCGCCTTCTCCAGCGAGGAGCACCATCGGAGGGCCTTGGCCCCCGTAGCCCCCAACACTAGTTCCAGGGGCTTCAGATCCGCCCCTACCCCCACCCGCCTGTCCAATCTCATATCCCCTCTGTCCTCAACCCGCCCCCACGCACAACAGACAGGTTGGCGCCCCTGTCCTGCTCACCGCCACTCCAAAGGCCAGACTCCTTGTCTGCATTGGTCTTGCCAGCCTAGACCTTGAAGCTGGGCCGTGAGTCGTCCCCCTACCTGCTCTGCTCAGTCCACTTGGGCTCCTCCCGGCCCTGCCAGTGCTCTGGGACTGTGACTGAAGCACCCAGCCGAGGGCCTCGGTAAGCAGGTCAGGAGTCTTGTTTCTTACAATAGCCACCGAGGAGCTGAGGTGGACATCTGGGCCCATGAGACTCCTCTGAAAGCAGGGAGGATGGTGATCTCCTCTGGCGGGCTGCAGGGTGACCACAGAGAAGCCACCTCAGCCAGGCACAGCCACACGCTCCCTTTAACAAAGCCGTCTGTGTGCCGTGCCCGGCCGGCCTCCCACAGTGGCCCTCAGGACAGGGGCCACCCCTGACCTCATGGGAGGAAGGGGCTTTGGACAGCTGTGAGGCGGCTGGGATCTCCTAGATGGCAGGAGCGAGCAGCCTGTCCCACGCTGCCTGCGGCCAGGTGACACCCCCGGCGTGGAAAGGGGCCGGGAGGCAAGGGTGAGTGGTGGGGTGGCTCTGCTCCCCCTCCTTCCCCACCCCCACCTCACTGGGGGAGAACTGGGCACTCAGCTCACAGCAAAGCGATGACTGACGGAGGGGCCGCACATGTGCCTGGGCCAGCCCCGGGCGCCCGCCGAGTGGCCCGCTGGCGTGTGTTCCCTGTGCGGACTCCCTGGAGGAGGAAGGAGCCTGCGCCCTCCTTGCTGCGTCCAGTGCAGGAGGGCTGCTGCCGGGAGGAGGTCTTCTCCGTGCCCCAGCCAGGCGCAGCTGAAGGGCACGTGGAGGCAGGAAGAGAGGGCCCTGGGGACCCTGGGGACACAAGGGCACAAGCTGGAGCCTGGGCTTGCCACGCCGGCCCAGCCCTTCTCCCGCCGAGCTGTGAGGTCTTCCCGCGGGCACTCTATGCAGCCATTCCCCTTTCACAGGCCCCAGGGAGGCAGCTGCTTCAATAGGCGCTCAGCAGGGGGATTGTGGCTCCTGCCACTGCCAAGTCTCCTTCCCTGAGGCCCTGCCCTGTGGGGACACCTGCTGGCTGCTGGCGGGCAGGCCCGGAATCCAAACTGCTCCCCCGGAGGCAGTGTGTGTGAGTCCCTCTGTGCAGCGGGGCACAGGCTCTCCTGATCTCCATGGCAGCCCTGGCAGGTGAGCACCGGGACTGTCCCCGTGTCGCCCGCGGCAAAGCCGAGGCTCAGAGAATTCGTGCAGCCGCACGGGCTCGCAGCTCCTCCCTGGCAGAGATGCCAGCGGAACCCCCGCCGCCAGGCCCGCCTCTCGAGGCCTTGGTGCCTCCTCCGCCTCGAAGGACCTTGGATGGATCGAGAGTGGCGTCACACACCTTGCAAACATCCTGCAGTGAAAGCGTCTCCGGGTCGTTTCCTGCTTCTCTGTGCTCCTCCGGCCGTGCTGTAGGAGTGCTTCGTGGGGGTCCCTTTTCGTGTAACCTGCGTGCCATCTCCTGAGGCTTGGCTGTGGGTGTCCGTTGGGCTCTTGCTAAAAATCCTTCCTCTTACCTGGAGACACCGTGCTTAAGAATCATCGTCTTGTGCCTTGTCATTCTTTCCATACACAAATAGCCTTGCCTTTAAAATCCGTGACCTCCGAGCGCGGCTGGGTGGCTCAGTCGGTTGTACATCCGACTTCAGCCCAGGTCATGATCTCGTGGTGTGTGGTTCGAGCCCCACGCGGGGCTTTGCACTGACAGGGTGCAGCCTGCTTTGGCTTCTCTGTCTCCCTCTCTGTCCGCCTCCCTCCCTCTCTCTCTCTCTTTCTCTCTCTCAAAAATAAACGTTAGAAAAATCCTCAAAAGTAAAGTAAAATTCAAATGAAATAAAATGAAGTAAATAACAAAAACCTGACGTCCACTCCCGGGACATCTGGTCTCCCGGCAGGTGGGGCCTGGGCCCAGGCTGTGCTCCACCTGAGCCTTTAGGTGGCCTCTTCCTGTTACCCGAGCACGGGTCCCTTGCCCAGGGCCACGTTTGTGTGAATTACTCAGCCTGGGAGGGCCCCCGAAGGCGCCACTGGTGCGAGAAGGATCCGCGTTCTCAGGCGGGAACATAGTCCTCCTCAGCCCCAGCCTCGCGGAGCTCAGCTTCCTCTCTTCTCCCGATGCTGCTGGACAGAGTTTCTGCACCACGTCGTCCATTCTCCGCAGTCCTGCCTTCCCGTGGGCTTCTGGTCCCATCTTCTGATCCTGCCTGGGCCTCTGCCTCGCGTCCTTTCCCTCACAGAACCGGACCCACGCCTGTCCCCGGGGGCTGCTGTGCGGGCTGCTCCCTAGTCTGTGATTCTTCTCATTTCGGGAATTAGGGGCCCTCTCTTTTTTTTTCACGCAAGTTTTCTTGTACGAGTTTGTGATTATTTATAGTTGCTGGAAGGGGAGAGACTTTCAGAGCATCAGCCTCATGATTTCGCCAGAGTTTGCACACCCTTGCTGGGGCACAGAAGTGGAGGGTTGGCGTTGGACGCTCTCGTGGCTGCCCCGGGGGAGGGACCGGGCTGACCGTGCGTGTGGCACCGCCTCACCGCTGCTGACCTGAAGTCTCACTTTCTTTGCAAATGTTTTTTCACTTTCCTGCAGAAATAACTGCCTACTTTGCAAGAGAGGTCCTGCGGTTCCTGGCTGTTGGCAACAACGGGAATGCCTGCCAGCGTGCCAAACGGCCAAGTGCACATTTTCATCCCGTCTGTCGACATATTTACTGGGAGCTTCTGCACAGCAGGCACTGTGCTGTGCAGATGTGTGAAAGATACATTCTTGGCCTCAGTGCACCTGAGACCAAAGTGTAGAAATAGGTGTCAATGTATTTATTTTAATAATATTGGCATTCAGAAATACACACCACAAAATTGTCTTTCAATAAAAGGTTTGCTAATTTTTGGCATGTCCATTTTGGGGATTGAATGTCTAGTTGACCAGCCGACAGTCAACCAAAACCAGAGGTAAATATCTAAGTGTTCTTGTACGATGATGCTCACCGGGTGTTAACTAACAAGGGACAGTTACACTGGCGTGTCCCTGGGTTCACACATTCCCGCAGTTACACTCACCCATGCTCACACTCCTGTTCAACCCTACACAAACGTGTATTCTGTTGTAAGCAGAACATTAATAGTGAAGAGAAAAGTCTAAAAGCCTCTAGAAATCATAGACAAATGTCCGCTGAATTTGTCATGACGACACAATTAGATGTCAGAAAACAAGAGAACAGTATGTTCAAAGTGCACACGGAAGACAAGTAACAACATAGGAGCCTAAACACGGTTAAATGCACATTCACCAACACCTGCTGAGGGAAGCAGGGGTGACAGACCCAGAGCCCCACGGAAGGAACTAGTGAGAATTGGCTTTAAAAAGAAAAAAAAAGGAGGGGGCACCTGGGTGGCTCAGTCAGTTAAGCATCCGACTTCAGCTCCAATCATGATCTCACGGTTCCTGGGTTCGAGTCCTGTGTCGGGCTCTGTGCCGACAGCTCAGAGCCTGGAGCCCGCTCTGGATTCTGTCTCCCTCTCTCTCTGCCCCTCCCCTGTTCACACTCTGTCTCTTTCTCTCTCTCTTTCTCTCTCTCTCAAAAACAATCATTTAAAAAAAATTCTTTTTAAAGAAAAAAAAAGGGAAAGTGGGGGCGGGGACACCTGGTTGGCTCAGTCAGTGTAGCACACAATTCTTGATCTCAGGGTTGAGTTCAAGCCCTACATTGGGCCTAGAGCTTACTTTAAAAAAAGAAAAAGAGGGGCACCTGGGTGGCTCAGTCGGTTAAGCGTCCGACTTCGGCTCAGGTCACGATCTCGCGGTCCGTGAGTTCGAGCCCCGCGTCGGGCTCTGTGCTGACAGCTCAGAGCCTGGAGCCTGTTTCACATTCTGTGTCTCCCTCTCTCTGACCCTCCCCTGTTCATGCTCTGTCTCTCCCGGTCTCAAAAATAAATAAAACGTTAAAAAAATTTTTTTTTAAATAAAAAAAATTAAAATTAAAATTAAAAAAAAGAAAAAGAAAAAGAAAAAAGGAAAGCGAACTAATACGTGGATATAAAATGTGAGCATGACCACAGCAGCCACTGCAATTCTGTGGCTACACTAATCAGTCACTGACGGTGGAGAGCCTATGAGCCACGCCCCCACCGCACTGAACTTTGAAACCCTTGGAAGGTCCCGATGCCATCAGGTCCCGGCTCTGATGTGTCTTCATCAGTAATCAAGATTAGCCCGTCTTAAAATAAAATAATAATCAGCTGGTGTTGACCTTCAGTATATGCCAAGGACACTGTGTTGATGTTAAGCCTTTCATCTGCGCCATCAAGGGCTGCCGGACGGTGACGGATGCGGCCCCTGAGGACAAGCTGCGGGCAACCCTCCGGGGGGCCCAGGAAGTCTGAGCAGTTTTAGCTACAGCCCTGTGAGCCTGGACAGGCGGTTTCACCCCTTCTGGTGCTCCGGGTGTTTCCTTAATCGGCAGAACAATACTGAAGGCGTAAGTAAGGGCAGCGGGTATAAGGATACAGCACTGGCGAGTTACCTGCTCCACACTTTATAGGCTACAATGGAGAATCAGACATTAATTAATCCACCTTACCCATCAGCTAATGGAGGCCCGGAATGTGAAGATCTTTGCCTGAGGACACAAGACGAGCCCGTGAGACCCCGAGGACTGGAACGCTCGGCCCTGTGGCTGCCCGGGCTCCTCCTGGGCTTGCCCACAAAGCCAGGCAGAGGGAAGCGCTCCTGCCAGTCGGGGCGGGGAGGTCAGGGACCATGAGGAAGAGCCGCCCTGGGGAAGCAGACCCCAGGTACACCCCTGGGTCCGACTGGGACCGACTCTGGGGTTCAGTGGGGTCTGCATTCCCTCCAGCCCTTTCCACCTTCCCCCACATGTGGGTCATGCAAGGAACCTCTGAGCAGCCCTCGCCCCAGCAAACTGCACTAACGCGCCCCCTCCAGAGACTGACACCAACTTGTACCCACCCACCCAGGGACAGTGTGCGCACACGCACTGCTCAGTCCCCACGATCACCAGGCCAGGTGCTGGCTGCTCTACTGACCCCCAGCACCGTCAGGGCCTCTGTCCGAGGGGTCCTTCCGGTGCACCTGTGGCTTCCCACCCAGGTGGGGCTTCCAAAGGTCCGGGGTCCACTGCAGACTTCACAGTCCTCTTCCAGCAGCCCCTGGAGGAGACTTTGCTTTCCCGCATCTAAATAAGATTCTTATCTGTTTCTCCCAGAGAGAAGATAAGGCGGGAAACACCTGCCACAGAACAGCCACCTGGAACCGCTGTCCTTCCTTCCAGGTGAGATCTGGGAGGGGCGATGGCAGCCTGGAGGGAGGGGCCCCGCACACCTCGGGTGATTCAAGTCCCTGGGAGCGTGTGCACAATCCCTTGTGGTAGATGCCGCCGGGAGGAAGACCCAGACGTGGGGAGCCACTGGCCTGGTGTCTGCCGGGGCGACGTGCCCGGGTCACCACCGGGGACCCCAGGAGGGGCAAGGCTGATTCCTGGGGCAAGAGGGGGTGGCACTCACGGATCGGTTGTCCGTCTGGGGAGCACTGAGCCCAATCACAGGAAGCCCTGGGGTTCCAGAACGGTCCACACCAGGCCCTGGTCTCAGTCTGGGAGGAGGGCCAGATGTCCTGACAGTCCTCCAGGAAGTGACCCGTGTCTGGACATGTTCCCACTGAGGCCAGTGGCCAGGCATGGCTACAGGAGTTCCACTGGGGACCCCACCCCTGCTGAACACCACTCTGTCTAGTTGGGGTTAGGATCCAGTGCAGCAAAGAAACCGAAAGTCCCAAGACATGTCCCTCCCCATCCCCCCAACACCAGGCACCCCCACGAGGCTTCCATGGCCGGATGTTAGCTTCTCAGTGACGCGTCAGAGATGCGGAGACAGTGCCCATCGTTCCAGGAAGGGCTCTGAGCCTGTGGCAGGTCCCGACTCAGCCAGTCCTCTCCACAAGCACCACTATGGTGCCCGGTTTTGGAGAGGCAGCTGGGGCTCAGAGCCGACACAGGCAGTAACGGAGGGTACCTGGGATCCGGTCCCCGGCCACCGGAGGAAGCACTCCTCCTCTGTCCCAGACCAGGCCCGGGAGGCCACTCGCAGGCCACTGAGGTCTGACTGGGGCAGGGAGCGGCGTGCCATCTGGGAACGCGAACCCCGCCCTCTCAGGGGAGCTCCACTGTGAGAACGCCCCATAGGTGACTCCTGTGGATGGAGAAGGACTGGGGTCCCCGACCCGGCCTTCTTCGTGTCCCCCTGCCAACACCCCTACCTTGCTGCCACCCGCAAGGCCCACTCCGACCCCTCCTCCCTGTTCTCCACACCGGGACCTCTGACTGTCCTGCTCTTCTCCTGCTTATGGGGTCCAGCACCCCCGGGGCGACCTCTCCGTCAGGCAAAGGAGGCAGGGGGCCCATGCTCTGAGATACCTTTGGGGCCCAGGGAAATGTTTTCATTTAATTTTGTTAAACGACAAAGAAAGAGTCATAATAATAATGCATATGTGATAATACTATAATAATGTCAGAATCCAACCTGAGGGGTGTTGCCTCTGTACCAGGCAGTCATAGAATTGTGACTTTTTCTTTATGAGACAAGAATCCATGGCCCTGGGCCCATGAAATCTCTAATGCAGCCTGGGGCAGCCTCGACAGCTCAAAGTCAACTTTTCCACTGAGACGCTTTAGTGACACGTCCCGCACACAAGAGACACCGCATTTCTGGATATCGTCCGTCCCTGCCTCTCTCCCTCTGCCGGTCTCACCCACACACACGGGCACACCGTTCTCCAAAGGACATCGTGAATGACTGTGTTTTAGAAGCTGCATTTGCACGACCAGCAGCTCATTGAGGCATTGAGCCCATGTTCACTGAGCTCCCACTACTCAGAGTATGTTTGTGCATTTTGTACGAGTGTTTGGGATACAGAACAGATTCCAAAGCAGACCTTTTCTCCATGGAGTTTACGTTCTAAGCGAGAGGGGCAGCTCAGAGGTGACAAGCCATGGGGTGTGTCCACAGTGCTGTGAGCTCTGAGGTGGGGTGGGGGCCGGGGGTCGGCGAGGACAGGTGCACCGGCTCAGCGGAGTTGAACAAGCCTCTCATGAGGTCACCATCTTTCATCTTATTTCCAGGCTTTTATTGTTTTTTTTTTTTTCCTTAACAGGGAAGCAGGAGACTGAGATACCTCTTTGAGGAGACACATGAAGCCACAAGGCAGAGAGGCCACCCAGAAATTCCGTTACAAATCGTGAGTCTGCAAACCGAGGCGGGAGAGCAGCCCGAGGGGAAGGGTCTTCGGGAAGGTGGGGATGGCACCGAGCGCTGGTGGTTGAGGAAGTACGTTGGGGACTGAAACTGAACCCTGGGTCTGCTCGTGGCGGCCCAGGCGACCCGTGAGCAAAGCAGTATGGGGGGGGGGGCGGGGTGCAAATCTAGATCAGGTTCCAGAGGAGGAGGTGTAGAAACAGTACCTAGAGACGATCTTCTCGCATTTTTCTGTAAAAGAAAGTAGAGAGACGGTGGGGAGGACAGCTGTACAGGGCACTGAAGTTCAGGAGAAGAAGGGCGTCGTCCCAGCGCATCGCTACACCGAGGGGGGCCAATGCGTTCCAGAGAGCGCCGGCAAGTGCTGGAGCCGTGTCCTTGAGCAGATGAGAGGGACGGGGGCCCACTGGGGCGACCGGAGGGACGAGCCGTGGGCACGGTGGGTGTGGCCTCCTCTGAGGACGGCCTCGGTGTCCTCAGTGAAATGAGAAGCAAGGCCACCGGCTGAGTGCGGAAAGGTGAGGAAGAGTGGGGCCTGCGGAGTTGTCTCATGGGGTGGAAGGGCAGCTGACGCGCGTTCTCCTGATGAGCAGGGCGGAGCAGGCACGAGGCGCAGGACACAAGGGAACAAGGACCCGGTCTCGCCTCACAGTGTTTGGTCCAGTGGGGCTGGGGCAGTACTCACTGCTCCTGAGGGGCTCCCGGCCCCCGGCACGGCCCCCCAGCATATCCCACACAGGAAAGAGTGCCCTTGGGGGAACCCCCACAGCCTTGGACACAACCGGGAAGAAAGAAAAAAGAAATAGAGGCCACTGTCGCTGCAGAGAACTGGCGGGCCCCCAAATCCCCACCTCACGTCACGTCCCGTCAGCACCCAGTGGAGAGAGGTCTGGTCAGAGCCGGGGGCAGGGGGGGGGGGGGGGGTAGAGGCACCCCAGGCGCCCCGCACTTCCGTGAGGGGGGCTCTGGGTGGGTCAGGAGGTGCATGGAGGGGAATATTGATCCCTTCTTAGGGGGAGCCAGGCCAGGCCAGGAGGCAGGAAGTGGAGGAGCCGGATGGACGGAGACTGTGCTCGCTGAGCACTGGTGAGCATCGGGGCGCAGACCGGCCATGTGCCACGAGGTAACTCAGAGCACTAATGCGCTCGGGGAAGACACCGACAGGACCCTGATGCTCGTCAGAACGGCCGGCGGAGGGCCCCTGAGAAGGTGGCCTTTGACACGAGCGAGGGAAGGGAAGCCGCATCACCACCGGTCCACTTCGAGCCAAAGCCAAGGCCTCAGGCCGGTCCAGAAACAACTCCCCTTTTACTGAGCATTCTCAGCCACTGCGTCATCCACGGCCGTGCGGCCACCTCAGTGGCAGTGAGACCTCCTGCTTCTCAGGCTGAGGGGAGCGGACTTGGGCGCACGCCCTCCAACCCCCCGAGCCCGACGGCGGACACGGGGTGCTAGGCCTCCCGGGCGCTAGAAAGCCTCCTCGGGCCCTTCCCGAGGCAGCGACCCTCTGCCCTCCCTGGGAAGACCCCGCTGCCCCTCCCCTGCAGGCCCAGTAAGGACGAGGCCACGGTGTTTGCTGTGATGCTGTCTCAAGAGCCTGGGTTTTGCGGGTTTCGAGAACTCTTCCTTGGGTCGCGGGCAAGCTGCGTGCAAGGGGCTGTGGGGTGGCAAGGACTTAGCGCGGGGACCCAGCCAGCCCCCTCGACAGAGTGGCAGGTAGTGGTGTTGCGGGGTCTCCAGGGGCGGGGAAACCAGGAAGAGCAGAGCTTCAGGAGCTCACTGGGCTTCTGGGTCTTTTTCAGGAGCCATCGGGCAAGTGGGGAGAAGGGATGCCCGGTACTGCCTGCGGGACCGCGCTCCCTCCCACGCGGTGAGGGCAGGACCCAGGAGTCCTATGCCGCCTCCGAGGAGGCGTCTGCACACATTTCTCAAGGGATGCCGCTGCCCCAAGGGTCCCGCGCCCATCCCACTCAGGCGCCGTGCCTCCTGCCTGATCTCTCTTTCTGTTCACAGAAGACCTTGGCCCCCCAGCACCCAGTTCCTGACCTCTCTGATGTCTCCAGCGACCCCGTCCCAGGACCTCATCTGGGCAACCTGCCGTCTGCCATCGTCCGCTCCCAGACACCCAAACCCCACTTGTCGAACAGGATCCCCCAAACATTTCTTCTAGGACCTTCCCCCACATCACCCACGGCCGCGTTCAGCCTTCGGGCTCCTTGGCTTTGCCTTGTTTTATTGTTTTCTCCCTGCCTGAGGGTGCAGTCTTTCAGACCTTCCTGTTCTACCCCACCCAGATCTCACGGTCACGGATTTCTCCAGCAGGCTGTTCCTGCAGCCCTCACACCCTGAAGACCCCTGTTAAAACACTACAATTTAGTGGCCTGGTGAAGCGAATGAGTCAGCTATTGGCCGCAAGGTCGAGCCTTTGTCACCATCAGACTCATGATCTTGAGGAAGTCACTGGCCTCATCCACATCTACACCCTCGGGTACACGAGAACGCTGTAATGAGGCCCGAACTGGGCACCGTTTTACGGATCGCACCTTGAAAATAGCCGGCATGGAATGAGAGCACTCAGTAGACGCTAGAGTCCCGAAGCACACTCCTTGCTCTGGCAAGAGCTCCGAAAGCGGGTGGTGGGGGGAGAGGCAGAGGCAGTGAGGGTTGCTCACCTGGTGCAACACACAGCCTTGCGTCCAGGTTCCGGCCAGACCACAGCCCTCCACCTCCCCAGCCTCCCCTACCCCCCTTCCCTTGACAGACAGCCCTGCGGAAAGGGGAGGTCTGAGCCAGAGCCAAGCTCTGTGACGAATGTGTGTAGACCAGGGGCTCCTGCACTGTGTGTGGGCCGACGCAGAGGACCTCATGGGGTCTTGGTGTCCACGGGCCTTCCGCCATCAGCGCCAGCCCTGCCCTGGCGCGCAGGGAGCTGCCTCCCCAGCCGTGCACAGGAGTCTCCCGGATGGCCCACGGCGGCCAGGGCACAGCTCAGGAGCGTAGAGCCTGAGGCCTGACTTACACCCCAGAGCCCCCGGTCAGGCTGGGACACTGCCTGCACTGGGCCCTTCCCGTGGCCCCTCTTGTCCCTGTCCAGCTGCCCCCCCTCGCTGCTCCCCCAGGGATGCTTCTGGAATAAAGTTCATGCATGTGAGTTCCGCCTCAGCATCAAGAGAGCCAGACCCCAGGGTCTCCAGGGGGACTCAGTCACTTAAGTGTCAGACTCTTGACGTTGGCTTAGGTCATGACCTCACGGGCCGTGGGTGGGAGCCCCGCGTCAGGCTCTAAGCGGACAGTGAGGGTTCTCTCTCCCTCTGCCCCTTCCGACCCGCACGTGCGCTCCCCTGCGCATGTGTGGGCTCTCTCTCTCTCGCTCTCTCTCTCAAATAAATAAATAATAAAACCATTTTTTAAAAGAAAGAAACTATAAGAGAACCAGACCCGAAATCCAGCTGTGTGCCCCGCGTGGCCATGGGGAACAGGTGGGGATGTGTTCTGTGTTGGGTTCCGAGCCTCTGGGGAAATGCCTCCTTTCTGCCTCTGAAACCATTAAACCCGCAAAAGTAGTGTAATGGCTGCAGCAGGCTCGACAGGAAGTGCTCAGGGTGCTGGGGGTGGGGGTGGGGTGACTTGGGTGCCCTCTGGAGAGACGGTGGCCACGGTCCCAGGTGCCAGGAGTTGGACCAGCCAGGGCACCGGTGGCCTGGCCTCCTCCTCCCCCTTGGGCAACGGGGACCAGGGCGGCCAGAGGAGGGACCCCGGCGGGGCTGGCCAGGCTGCGGCAACCGGAAGTCAGACCCCCGACGGGGGCAAGGCCGAGGGTGGCGCAGGGGGCAGGAGCGTGCTCTTCATGGGCCCCTGGCACGGACCCCACCTGGGGTCCCCCTACACGGCTGGGAGGGGCGGGGCTTTCCACAAAGACAATACTAAACGCTGGGGGAGAAGTCGCTCAGGGTGCGGGCTCTCACTTCCTTTAGTCCCCAAACCGCTGGTGAGAACCGGCGTCCAGGTCACCCTCCTCTGTATGGTAAAAGGACTCTAGTCTGCTGGGACCGCTGTAACAAAGTGCCCCCGGGCACAGCCAGGAGGCTGCGGCAGCTGCAAGTCTGCGACCCAGGAGCAGTCAGGGCTGGGTCCTCCTGAGCCCCACCCCCCGGCGTGTGCTTGTGTCTCCGCCCCCTTCCCCCCCCCTCCCGCTTCCCGTGTTCTCATGTGGGCGCCACCCGCCACCCTGGGGCGGGGTGGGGGTGGGGGGTGGGGGTGTCTGTGTTCTAATTTCCCCTTCTTATAAGGCACCGACTATATTAGTTTAAGGTCACCCGTAGGACCCCATTTTTCCTTAATCACCTCTTTAAAGGCCCATCTCCAAACACAGTCACCTTCTGAGGTCCTGAGGGTTAGAGCTTCAACATCTGAACGTGGGAGGGACACAGTTCAGGCCGTTACACGGGAGGAGTGGTAGTGCCCTTGAGCTCCAAGCCAGGATTTGGCAAGGCCCCAGGGACACCTGTGCCAGGACAAGGAAGGGGGGCCTGCTTGTACACCACGGGAGCAGGAAGGTGGCTCCTTGTGAGTAAAAGAAATTAATCTTACTCAAGGGAGGTCTGGCCCCTGTCCTCAGCTGCTGGGAGGTCACCGCCAAGCCCGGGGACATCCAGAGTCCAGCGTCCTTGTTTCCCCGGGGCTCTGGGCCACACGGGATCGGCTCGGCCTCCCGAGGGGCCGGAGACTGAGGTCAGCCACGCGGGCAGTGAACCAGGTCTACGCGACGGAAGCCAGATAAAGGCCTCGCACGCCGCCGGGGCTGGGAGCTTCCCCGGTTGGCGACGCTGGTGCGTGCCATCACATCGCTGCCAGGGGAGCCAACACTGCCCACGGCCCCGCGGGGAGGGGACGGTTTGCACCCTCCTGGGCCCTGCCCGGTGCGCCCCTCCCCCTGGCTGATGGTGGTGTGTGTCCTTTCCCCGTGATAAACCGTGACTGCGAGCGTGAAGCCCCCCGGGGGTGCTGGGAGTCCTCCTGGTGGACGACCCAACCCGAGGGGGTCCCAGGACCACTTCCCAACTTGACAGGGTCACGGCAACTGTCCACCACCTCCTAAAGTGGACGCGAAGTGAGTACGATCAAGAAGGCCTGTCACAACACACCTGACAAGGAAGGGAAAACCAACAATGAAGAAAGAAGAAAGGGGGCCTTCCCACTCCAAAGCCCTGAGCCCACACGGACCCGCCATGGGAGACCTGTAAATTAATTACCCAACTGGCAGCTCTTAGCAATGAACTCGGAAGAGTTAAAAAATAACAAAAAAGAGTCCCAGAAATTACTCTCCGTAGGTGAGACGGAGGCACCGGAGTCCTGCGAACCCCTAACAATGCAGCACAGGTCCCATCTGGCCGCCAGGACTCAGCGGTGGTCCGGCTGCCGCGTGGCCTCCCGGGGTCTCCACAGCGCCAAGCGCACCCCGCTCACACATTTGACCACGGCTTCTGGGCTGGAGAACTTCCACCGACTTGCAAACATGCCGAAGCCTCTCATCTTCAAACACACACACATATGCATGTACACGTCTGCGTGCATTCCTATGTACGTGTGTATGCACATCCGTACACACATACCTGTATAGATTCATCCATACACTTGACATTCAAGTAGTAAGAACAGCAAACAAAAATCACAAACTTTCCTCTGTATCAGCAATAAGCCCTTAAACATCATGACTTTTAAAATCAGTCGCAATAAAGGCAACTGAGTGGCTCAGTCGGTTAAGCGGCCGACTTCAGCTCAGGTCATGATCTCATGGTTCATGGGTTCAAGCCCCGCATCGGGCTCTGTGCTGACAACTCAGAGCCTGGAGCCTGCTTCGGATTCCGTGTCTCCCTCTCTCTCTCTTTCCCTCTCCTACTCATGAACTCTCTCTGTCTCTCAAAAATAAATAGACATTAAAAAAATTAAAAATAAAAAATACCATCAGTCACAATAGAAACAATTATATCTAGAATAACTCAGTATATGTGCAATCTCCTTAAATAGAAAATTATTACAAGAATGTAACAAAAAAACTGAATAAAAATGGATGGACCCATCATGTTTCTGCATGAAAAGAGTTTTTCTACTGTCAACTGACTTGTCAGTTTTCCCAATCATTGAATTTAAACACACCCCAAATACTGTCCCAACAGGATTTATGTGTGTGTGTGACACTCACCTGGAGGATTAAATGTGTAATTATAGAGGGGCACCTGGGTGGCTCAGTCGGTTAAGCGTCCAACTCTTGGTTTCCACTCTGGTCATGATCTCACGGTTAGTGGGCTGGAGCCCCGCATTGGAGTCTGTGCTGACGGTGCAGAACCTGCTTGGGACTCTCTCTTTCTCCCTCTCTCTCTGCCCCTCCCCCACGTGCACTCTCAAAAATAAATAAACATTAAAAAATTAAAAAAAAAACTGGGTATAGTTTGGGGCCCTGAAATGAAAGAATCTCTAAGACATGTTGTCGGATTTTAAAATCAAAGCACGAAAAAATCAAATCAAATCAAGGCATGTTACAACCCCATTGGCTCCACAAATTAACGTGAGGATGGAGAGAAGTGTGCGGTGGGTAAATGATCAGAAAGGGGCTGGAAGTCCATTCCCTAAACCGCGACCATGGGCTGCACCCTCGCACTACCCCTCCTGGTAAAAAGGACCCGAGGAAAGACAGCCAAAGTGTGATGTCTCAGTACCCTCCCCACGAGTGATTTCTCACCAGGTTTTTCCCAGCACCTGTCACTGGGTTGGTGACCCCTTGTGTGAGTGAGCTCCTTGGGGGCAGAGGCGTCATTCTCCCCCAGTGCTCTGGGCCAGGTGCGGGCAGGTGCACAGGGAATGCTAGTGAGGTAGAAGAAGTGCATGGTGTGGGGAGAGGCAGGACACAGCAGAGACCCCTGACACCGTCCCCTCCCTGCCTGCTCTCCCCAAGGGTGTCCTTTGGGTCTGACCTCTGATGAGGCCCGCGGGGGTCGGCTGCATCCAGGGCAGGAGGGAGGCTGGTTTGACGGCCAGGCCAGGGGCAGAAAGTGCAGATGAATCTTCAAGCCTCTATCTGCCCTTGTTCCCAAGGGCAGAACTGTCCTGTCCCTCCTGTCCACCAGCAGGTGGGGCCAGCGGTCAAGTTCCAGAAAGTAAAGTCGTTGTGGCTTGACCAGCGGTAAAAATCCAGCTTGCCAAATTTACAGCAATCATAATAGCTGAGGTCCATTCCAAGAGTGTGTGATGTTAAGTTTTTACCCGTTTGTCCACTTTTGACCTTTCTGGGACCATTGTAGCCTTTTATTCTAACGACTCGTCTTTCCAATTTCATGTCACACCGGTTCGTTGCAAGCTACTGATTGGAAAGCGGGGGCCAGCCTGAGCCTGTGAGCTGTCTGTGCCCCCACACCCAGCGTCAGGAGCATGGAGGAAGGAAGGAATTACAACCCGGAGACATGCTGTCTCCAGCCGGGGGAGCACGGCACCTCACGCACCATGGGCAGCGAGAGCGGGAGCCGGGAGGAGACTCCCTCACTTTGTCGTTGAGACCCAGATGGATGGGAGTTCTGCGAAACCACTCGGCTGCAGACAAATCTGCTTTTGCTGTGGGAGGGACTTTCTGAGCATTTAAGGAAAGGCTTTATACTTTCCATGATAAAAAATGCCAATCTTATACATGAACAAAATTTACAAGTATATGGAAAACTGAGAGAAAAATATATGACAGAGGATTTTTATCTTTGATATATAAGCAATTGTTAAAATTGCCATGTAGGCAAATAATAGGAAGTAGGGGCAGGTGACTCATAAGCAAAGGCCCGAAAGTGACCACGATGCTTTGAAGGGCTCAGCTCCCCCCGGCAATAAAAATTTCAAACAAGGAGTCACTGCTTCACCCAGATCCTGCCTTCTGTTTTATTTGGTTTTCTGTCATAAAACCCCAGTGTTGTACAGAGTTAGGATTGCACACTGAGGAAAACTGCAGACAGCTGTGGATTCTTCTAGAAAACAGTCGGCTAATCTGTGCCCAAAGCTTTAGACTGGTTCCCAGTCTCCGACCTAGTCATCCCAATTTGAGAAAGTTATTGAAAGGTAATAATCAAAAATGCAATGTGTACATATCTGAACAAAGTCAAGAGAGAGGGATGGGACAAAGGGAAGAAACAGTCATTTTTCAGAGGATTAAGAAACGGACAGAGGCTGTGGGCCTGGGCCTGGAGGCAGCGAGGGGAAGCAGGGGGGGGGGGGCACCTTGGAACAGGCTCGACGGGTGGTCGAGTCCCTGGGTCACAGGAGAATTCAGCACCCTGGACAGCAGCAAGAACCCACCGCAGCACATCCGCCAGGGTCCTGTAGCGCCCTACTTCTCTCCCGGCCTCTTTATGGCTGGAGGTCCCAACAGCCTGCGCCGAGCCTTCCAGAGTACTCTCCCATCCTACGGGGATGCACAAGAATGGGTAAGTGGGATCAGGGCTCTGCATGCTCCCAGGGTCAGGGCCCAGAGTGTGAGCAGGGTCAAGTCTTATACCCACTACCCCACTCTTCTCCCTCTTCCTTTCCCTGCAGCCTATACCCTCCATTCAGTAATTACAGCCATCCTTGTTATAAACTGAGCATTTCCTTGTGGGAGCGGCCCGCAAGGACCCTCTCCTTCACTCGTCTTAAGGACCTTGGGATGGCACAATGGTCTCATTCCCATTTTGGGAGGGGAAGACTGCGGACCAGGACAGTTACGGTGTGTGGCCGATGCAACTGTGTGTACCCGGATTTGAAACGGGGGCTTCTTGGGGCGCCTGGTGGGCTCAGTCAGCGTAGCACGTGACTCTTGATTTTGGGGTTGTGAGCTCGAGCCCCACACTGGGTGCAGAGATTACTTAAAAATAAAGTCTTTTTAGAAAAGGAAAGAAAGGGGGTCTTGTCAGACTCTCCTGATGGCACCAGCCACTCCGGACCCCGTGCGCTCACTGTGAGCTGCCCCCGCCTATGTCTCTCCAGAGGGCGGTGCTCACCCTTCCCCGAGCTCTGGCAGAGCCCGTGTCCTCCCTGCAAGATGTGGGCTGTTCGTGCTGCCTGGGCTGGGGGAGACGGAGCTGGCGGTCGGGGGCCGAGCCCGGATCCTGCCCTGCCCTCCCACGCCACAGCCTCACAGTCCTGGGCCCAGCTCCACCCCCGGCAGTCTCGAAAGCCTGCCAGACGCCTCTCCCTCCACCTGTGAGGGGAAGCCCTGTGACCATCACCGCCCTGTGGGCGCACACGTGGGCTCAGACGAGGAAGCCACTCGAACGTAGAGCCTGTGCTCGCTTTCTGGAGAGAGCACCACAAAGCCCCGAGGTGGGGGATGTATGAGCCGGGGGAGGTCCTGGTCACAAGAAGCCCAGCCCCTCAGTCCTCACAGCATCTCTGGGGACGCCCACCAGCCAGATGGAGGGGCAACTCTCCGGGACTCAAAAGCAATAGTAGGTCCAGTGACACCTCTGGGTGAATCAGGAAAAGGCAGAGGGGTGTGGGCAGGTCGGGGCTGGAAGCAGAACTGGGCGCTGGGGGCTTCTGGCAAGGCTTTTCCTCTGTGCGCCCTGTCTTCCCCCTCTGGGCAGCAGGTCAGGTCACAGCCCTCAGGATGGCAGCTAGGGTTCTGGGGGACCGGGGGACCCAGAGCGAGGACGTCCGTTGGCTCAAGGGCCAAGCCAGCAGGAACAGAGGCGGCAGCCAGAGGAGGGCGTCCTCACCGCCAGCAAGGCAGGTGGGCCAGTCGTGTCCCCGCCCGCCCGCCCGCCCGGGGGCAGGCTGTCTGTGGCCTGGATCAGGCCAGCTCCTCTTTGTAGGGCCTCCCTCCAGCTGTGACTGGGCGGGGCAGTCCCAGCCCTCACTCCCTCCTGACTCGCTCCATCCAAGCCTGAGGTGAGGTCAGAGCAAGAAACGCTTCAGCCACAGCTGCCCAGGCCCTCCCTTCCCCGACCCCCTCACAGGCCTGCTTTCACCCGGCAGGCATCCAAAACCAGTGGGAGAGTGGGACCCCGCTCGCCACCTGGGGTGTGATGTCTGCAGCATCACCATAACAAACAGCCCCGGCCGGCCTGAGACACAGAGACCCGGGCTCCAAAGGCCGAGAAGCTGCAGGGGCGGGGCCGGGCGCAGGCGCGCGCTGAGGCCTCTCCCTGGCGGGTGGACGGCCTCCCCTCCCCGTGTCCTCACGTGGTCGCCCCCCCAACCCTCGTGCGTGTCTGCGTCCTGGCCTCCCCTTTTTGTGGGGACACCAGCCTGGATCAGGGCCCCCAGTGCCCTCCTGTACCTCAGTCACCTCCGCAAAGGCCCACCTCCGAGCACAGTCACCCTGCGGCCCTGGGGGTGGGACTCGGGTGTGGCTCCGGGGACACGGTTCGTCCTGTGACACAGGAGACGGCAAACATGGGACACGGCTGTTTGATGGCAGCTCTGTTTGTAACGTCCCCCCAAGTGGAAACACTCCAGACGCCCTTCACCAGGTGGGGGTTAAACAGCATGCCGCGGACCCACATCGGAAGCGGCTCCGCAGGAAAAGAACTGTGTCATGGGGGGCGGTTCTCCGGGGCGGCAGGCTGCGTGGAAAAAGCCACAGGCTCTGTGATTCCATTTCAGTAACACTGCCCTGCACCCCACGCTCACAGCAGTGTTATGCAATAGCCAAGACATGGGGGCCCCGGCGCGTCCCAGGATGGACGAATGAATAAAGAGCATGCGGTGTATGCCGGGGAGGCGGGGGGTGTTAACTGGGCCACGAAGAAGGGGAGCCTGCCATCGGTGAAGCGCGCGTGGGCCCGCTGACACAAGTCTGAGGACAGATGCTGTCACACACCGCGCGCTCTCACTTGTGTGTGGAATCTGAACCAAGAGGAGGAAGAGAGACGAGAAAAACCAAACTCGTGGAAAAGGCGCTCGGCTCTGTGGTTCCCGAGGCGGGGCTGGGGGAGGGGAGCGCGGCCTCAGGCGCCGAAGGTCAGGTGCGCGGCCCCCTGGGGCGGGAGCGAGCCGACCGGGGGCAGAGGCGCGCCCGCCCCGCCAGGAGGAGACACTGGTACCCGGGAGCCCGCGCGGCCGGCCATCGGCGGCACTTGTGAGTCAGGCCCGCACACCTGACGCCCGCGCCGCCTGCGCGTCAACCGCGTCCCCATAAAGCGGCCGGGGATACGCGACACCGGAAAACACGCCAACCACCGCACCCGAAGTGACCCGTTTGCGGGGACGACGAACCGCCGAGAAGCTGCAGGGGCGGGGCGGGGCGCGCGCGCGCGCTGCACGGCGGCAGGGGCGAGGCCGGGCGGGTCACGCCGCTGGTCCTCGCGTACGAGGGCCTCTCCGGGCTCCGCAGCCTCCTGGGACTGCGGTCAAGTCAGAGTAAAACTTTCACAAGAAACAACAAAAATCCGAGCTTCCTGTGTTCTATTTTTCCTGGCAATGTTTTTTATTAGCTCTGGATGAATGATTTACCTCTATCACTTTAAATGTTCAAATTTTTCTATTAAAGGTGAGAGCCAAATCCTTGTGTCATGTTTTAAACCTCTGTCCATACTGTCGTCGTCTGTTTGGGCTGCGGTGACAAAACACTACAGTTTGGGTGGCTTATGCACGTCCCCCCCCCACCCCCCACCCCCCCACCCCACCCCCCCGCCCCGGGACTCTGAGGTCAGGCCACCCCCAAGTTCAGGGCCGGGCCACCTTCCGGGCTCAGAGCCCCCCTCCTGGAGGCGTCGGCACCTGGCCAAGGGCTCAGGGGGCCCTCTGCAACCTCTTTAAAAAGGACAGGAGTCCCCTCCTTGTGTGTCTGTCACTCTTAGGGCTCAGGCGCCCCCCTCCCCTACCCCCCTGCAGACCCCGCCTCCTAACACTTTCGCTGGAGGGTCAGGCTCCCGACCCCTAGGGGATTGGAAGGAGACGCAGCCATTCAGACCACAGCCTGCCGGTTCTTCCCATTGCTGTATTGCCATTTCCCCCTCTTTTTCCCCTGACCGGTCTCACCAGCGTTACACGCGTTGCCAGTGTTTCCCAATAAATAACTATTTTTGGTAAGCCTGCTTCCTGCATCCACGGCCTCTGTATCCTTCAGGTCTGCTCTTTATTTATTTTTCCTTCCTCTTTCCTATCTTCCTCCTTTCTTTCTCCTTTATTCTATTTTGGGGGATTTATGCTGCCTTCTTTCTATAACTTCTTTCGATGTATGCTTCATTCATTAATGCTGAATCTTTTCTTGTTTTTAATACATGAAGGTAAACCCATAAGTTCTAAGCGCGGATCAGCTATTTCCATGGGTTCTGATATACAGTATATCTGTTGCCATTTCGTTAAGGTGTGATATGATGCCCGTTTTGATTTCTTCTGTGACCCATGAGTTATTTAGAAGACATATCTTTCATTTTCAGACGCAGAATTTTCTGTATTCTTGTTAATAGTTTAAAGCACAATTGCATTGTGATTGGAGAACCTGGTTGGTATGATGTTTCGTCTTTTGATCATGTAATTATATAAGATTTATCGTTTTGTTGTTGTTGTTGTTGTTTTAATTTAACGTTTATTTATTTTTGAGACAGAGAGAGACAGAGCATGAACGGGGGAGGGGCAGAGAGAGAGGGAGACACAGAATCGGAAACAGGCTCCAGGCTCTGAGCAGTCAGCACAGAGCCCGACGCGGGGCTCGAACCCACGGACCACGAGATCGTGACCTGAGCCGAAGTCGGCCACCTAACGGACTGAGCCACCCAGGCGCCCCAAGATGTATCGTTTTTTAAAAGATTTCATGAGTTGCCGTGATGCTCTGTTTTGCTCCAAACTATGTAGTCTCAGGTTCAAGTGTCTCTGTGGACAGCACATGCTGGGTGTTTTCAAAACTGCTCAACCTCTGTGCTTTCATTGGATCATTAAATCCATTTACATTTAATAAAATTACGGAGACACGTGGGTTTTAATCCACCATATTACTGTGATTTTTTTTAATGATCCCTCCGTGATGGATCTATGTTCCTTTCTTCTCTTTCTCTCTTTGCCTCTTTTCTTGGTGATTTTGGGTCTTTTTCAATTTTCCCTTTACTAGTTTGGAAGTTGAGATTCTCTTTCCAAGCGTGCGGTGCTGTTCTGGAGGCGGCACGCATGGAGATGTCCCCGACAGGAGGGACCCTCTCTGCACCCCCCGGGGCTCACTGTGCTGATGGGTTCTGCACAGCACTGACTATGTCGTGACTTTCAATTCTCCCTGTACAGACCTGTCTCCCATACGACACATTTATTAATCTTTTTACAAAATCAGTGTTCATTTAGACTTACCAGTGTCTTCCTCATTCCTGGGTCAGGACTTACAAGTGGTATTTTCCTTCTGGCCCAGGAACATTTCTTACACTTTCTTCTAGTGCAAGGTGAGGGGAACTCTTGGTTTCGTTTGTCTGGCAATGGCTTTCCTTCAACTTTATTCTGATATTTTTGCTGCACAGAGAAATCTGGGTTACCATCTAGGTCCTTTATTCTGCTTCCATAGTTGCTGTCAAGAACTCAGGTGTTATTCTCAGTGTGACTCCTTAGTAGGTGATCTTTTTCTCCAGCCCACTGAGAGATGCCAAGGACGGGGTGCGGGGCAGGAGGTGCAGTGCCCCGCCGGCCTGGACCACGGGCACCCCTGGAGGAGCACAGTGGGAGGAAGCCAGAGGACAGTCAGGATCCCCTCCACCTCCCAGGCCAGCAGGTGCGGACCCAGCAGCCAGGGAGGGGCAGCCCAGGGGGCAGGGGCCAGGCACACCCATGCACTCCCCAGAGAGCCCCCCCTCTGTGGGCAGATGCAGGAAATCCGGGGTCAGAAGACAAAGCTGAATTTGGCTACCCAGAAACAGGGTGGGGAGGGGCATACCCAGGCACCTGGGCGCTGAGATTGGGGAGCCTGGGCTCCTGGCCAGAGCGGTGCCTGGCCCGACAGCCCTCGCAGGGCTCCTCGCTGCAGCCTGGACAGATGCCAGGGCCCAGGAGAGCCTGGGGCAGGGCCACCCAGCAAGGTTCCTTTCCCCAGCCCCGCCCCTCCCCACCCTACCTACCTTCCCCCAGCCTGCAGGAAATAGAAACTCAAAGCCCCAGGCTCCTCCTCCCATCCCCTCTGCACCTCACCCAGCCCCACCCTGCCTCCCTCTGCTCCCACACTCAGCCTGCCCGCCACCAGCCTCCCATCTCCCCAGGCAGGGGCAGCAGGAACCAGGGGGGCCACCATTCTCTGACCCCAGCCCTACAGGGACTTGGCCCTTCGACCCAGAGCAGAAGGAGTGCTGGGCCTGAGGGCTGTCCACCCAGGAGGGCAAGTGGCTCCAATACCCAGCCCAGGGTATAATACTCTTACCAGGAACAGAGCACAGGGCAGATATCCCACCACTGCCCCCAGCGTCCAGTCCTGACCACGGTTTTCAGGTTTCAAGTCCACTTGCCAGCTCCCTCTTGCCCACCCCACCACTGCCCACCTATCTCAACTCAGCGTCCAGCTACTCCAGCAAGGTGGCCTGATTTACTGTTGAGTGAGCAACCCAGCGAACAGATTCTACCTGGGGACTCAGAGCTCCGGGGAATCGTCGTCTGTGACAACGGTTGCCAGTGTTTCTGGGGGACATTCTGATTTCAAGCTCCTTGAATTCTTTTCCTTGTTTTAAAATTTTTTATTTTTATTTAATTTTTTCAAACATTTATTCATTTTTTGAGAGACAGAGACAGAGAGCAAGTAGGGGAAGGGCCGAGAGACTGGGAGACACAGAATCCAAAGCAGACTCCAGGCTCTGAGCCGTCAGCACAGAGCCCGATGCGAGGCTCGCACTCACAAACCATGATATCGTGACCTGAGCCGAAGTCAGACGCTTCACCGACTGAGCCACCCAAGAGCCCCTAATTTCTTATTTTTTAAGTAATGTCTACCCCCAACATGGGGCTCAAACTCACAACCCCGAGATCGAGGGTCACATGCTCTACCGGCAAAGCCAGCCAGGTGCCCCTTCTTTCATTTTTAATGCCAGTCTGACCCACTCAGGTGAATCACATACTCCCTGCCCACTGAATCTCAATCAGGCTGCCCTGATGGGCTTCTAGATCCTTCTGCAAGGCACTGGTTGGGACTGGGTCTTCTTCCTCTTGTCGCCGCACTGGGGCAGATCCCTCCTCCTGCCCTACTTGTCTGGGGCTATCCCTCCCTTGGGCGCAATCGTCGCATTACCACTTGGCTGTGCGTGTAGGCTGGCTGTCCCTTTCGGTGGCCATGATGAGGACACATTTGTGCATTTCAGTGCCCATGGCCGATCTCAGGGATCCCTGGAGATGGGCCAGAATCCTGAGTCCCCACACTGACCACTGTCCCACCCTGCCAGACAGTGTCCCTCGGACTCTGGACACGGGCACACCAGGGTTCTGGCCAGCCTCGGGGCAACCTGGGTGGGGAGGCGGGTGTGAGACACGAAGTGAAGGGACTCCATGTTAGAAAGGCTCCATGTCCGTTTCTTTTCGGCCCCAGTTACTCATGCATGTGAGTCAAAGAAGCCATTCCCACTCCAAGGGAGAAGCAAGAAAATTAATCATTCTGAGTTTCGTCCTAGCCCCCAAACACCTGATGACGTCTGAAAGAACAGGATCCCAAACACATTCCAGAACGTTAGCTTGGAACAAACCTGGGCTGACACCAGCCGTCAATACCCCCACCTTCAGAACTCTTGGAATAACAGCCGTCGCTCACCTGACACTGGCCTCTGATGGGACTCGACCCTGGATCCCTGAAGAACACACACCCTGGACCCCTTTCCAATACGAACCCCTGACTCCCCGTGACGAGGAGACTCCCTCTCCTCCCCGAGTCCCTGAGCCCCCGGCCACTCCATCCCTCAGTTCCTCCCGGCTCCCGTTTGATTTCTATCCTGCATGAAACCTAGGACCCTCTCAGCTGGTCCCTCGGGGCCCCTCTGGGTCCTCAGACCCGGCCTGTCACATCGAGCGGACTCTGACCTGCCTCTCAGGGGCGTCCTGACCTGGCTTCAAGGCACCTTCGTCCTTATTTCCTGGCCAGCCACCCCCCTCCCCAGCCCCATCAAAGAAGCCCCAGGGGGTGACCATAGACCCTTCCCCAGGAGCAGACCCCGCAGACCCCAAACACATGGCCGGCAGAGGGTAAGTGAGCACGGGGCAGGGGTGGCCAGGTGTTTCAGGAACAGGTGTCTTGCTCACCCACTCACCAGGCCCCTGCCTGCCCAGCCAGGTTCTCCTGTGCCCACCTCGACCCGACCAGCCCTGGTATCCCATCCCCAAGTCCCAGAGACCCAGGTGCCGGTGCCCACCCCACGTGCCTGCTCCTACAGGCCCTCACCTTCCCTGTCCAGACCCATTCCTCCCTCTGGAGGGTGCTGCCTTCCTCCCAGAAGCAGACTGACCTCCCTCCCTGCTTCCTGTCCTAACCTGTCCCGACCTGTCCCGCCCGAGGATGAACTTCCCACACGGCCCTGCCTCGCCCAGCACAGGAAGAAGTGGAGGACGTGGGGTGGACGTTCCCTTCTCAGCCTGGAGGGCAGCCAGCTGTGAACTTGGGAGAGCCCTCTCCCTGCCGTGCACCTCAGGGTGGGGCCGTCCGGCAGGGAGCCCCCCCACACTAGGACCCTGCTGGGAGGGGGACTCCCAGACGAGCAGCCACAGGCTGTCACACCCAGGGCAGGAAGGGTTGGGAACACGCGTTTATTTGAGGCACCGAGGCAGCAGACAGACTCCGGTAGGGGGTGGAGGGAGGGGGTGGGGGCCGCGGCTGGAGTTGGGGGTGGGAACCGATTCCTGGGTCCAGCAGTCAAGCCCAGACGCACTGGAACCCCGTCTTCCAAACGGCTCCCCTTAAAGTGGGGCGTAGAAATGCCAGAGAAAAGAAGTTCTGGTGTGGACTCGGGGGGCTCGGCGGCTGCTAACGCCGGACCCCTGGCACTTATCCCGCACACACACGGGCCCGGACACGGCCACACACTCGCACACACGCCACAGGGGCACCCGGCACACGCGTCCACACAGCTGAGTTTACACAGTCACCTGCGGCAACAGCACGCTTGCCCTTCTGGGACACAGTGGCAGAGAGCACATCTTCCACACCACCTGGGGGCAGACACAGCCTGGACGGGGCAGGGCCTGGGGCTTACGTGTGCCTCCTAGAGTGTCCCCAGGACTCAGTTCTGACTCTGGGACCCTCAGGCTCCAGCCCTCATCCCTTCCCAGGTTCCCCGAGGAAGGTCACGTCACTGCCTGAGAAATGAGGGCAGCCGGCCCCTCTTAGGGCAGGTGCAGGCCCGGGGGCCTGACCAGGGGGGGACCGAGGGCGGGGAGGGCTGGGAGAACTGGGATCAAGCAGGGTGACGAGTCAAAGGAAGAGGGGCCGGGCCTTCCTTCCTGAGCTGGGGGAGTCTCGGCCGGCTGCAGGGCCCCGGCGGTCAGGGCCCAAGCCGCTGCAGGGCGGACAGCAGACTGAGCAGGAGCCCGAGGCCCAACACGGCGGCACTGGCCCTCAGCCCCCCGCCGGCCGTGCTGATGTTGCACAGGAAACTCTGGCAGCAATAGGTGCCCACAGACGCCACGCCGAGGTTGATGCTGGGGCTGGGGCAGATCGGGGAGCAGCCCTTGTTCAGGGTATGGCCGAAGTCCACCAGGTTCCCTAGGCGGGAAGACAAGGCTGTGAGGGTAAGGGCAGAGGGCAAAGGCCCAGGAAGCGGGGAGAGGCCGGCCGCCGGCACTCACGGAGGCCGGCGGAGGCAGGCACCGGGGCTCACCGATGCCCAGATCCCGGCAGAGGCAGGTACCGGCACTCACCGATGCCGGCGGAGGCAGATACGGTCACGCAGTAGTTGTCCGAGTCCGAGCAGATGGTTGGTTTTAGGCAGTAGAAATTACTGTTCTGATTCGTGCAAGAGAAGCACACCAGGGAGTGAGCTGCAGAAGAAGGGGGGCACGCTGTAGGTGACACCTGTCTCAAGCCGGGGAAACTTCCCTTCCAGTCCTGAGCCAACACCCACACCCGATCATTTGCCGATGCTAACAGAGCAATTATCACATTCCAGACTCTGGCTGGAGACCCAAAAAGACAATGAATGACCGGGGACCCCGATCCTGAAGGGACTCCAGGGCCACCCAAGTGCACAGTGATAAGCGTGTTGGGGGCAGAACCCAGGCCTCCAGGGGGAGCAGGAAGCATGACCCCCCGCTTTGCTGGGGGAGAGGCTCTGCTAGGCCTCCTAGAACAGGTCCCACGGGAACTGGCCTGAAGGACCCCTGGGCACCGCTCAGGAGAGAAGGTGGAGAGAGAGTCCGGGAGGAAGGCCCAGCTCACCCACAGGCCTGGGGCCCCAAGGGCATCTCACCTTGCTCCACACCCACAAGGGCAGCCAG
The DNA here is from genome assembly GCF_007474595.2 of Lynx canadensis. Taxonomy (NCBI): domain Eukaryota; kingdom Metazoa; phylum Chordata; class Mammalia; order Carnivora; family Felidae; genus Lynx; species Lynx canadensis. Next base: position 1,451,926 of record NC_044320.2, on the reverse strand, counting down.
CAGCACGGGCAGGAAGACCTTCATACTGGAGAAGACAGGTGTCCTGTCTGGGGGACTCTCACAAAGGCAAAGAAAGTGGCCCTGCCTGGAGAGACATCTGGTTGGAGGACCCGGGCTGCGTGCCCCACGAGCCCCTGGCCCTGGAGCCGGGCTGCCCCCATTGTGCAGATGGCAGGGGGGGCCTGCCAGCTTCCAGCAGCAGAGCCAGCGCACAAAGGGTCTTTCTGTTCCAGTCCTGACCCACCCCTCACTCGGTGCACAGTCCTCCTGGTTGGGAAGCCCCCCCCCCCCCCCCCCCCGCCAAGCCTGTGCTGCTTGCGGATGGGGCCAGCTGAGGGAGCTCATTAGTCTCAGGACCAAACAGAAAGGGAGGCCAAAAGAGTGGCCCCCTGGTCGTGGTCCTGGGGGAGAGGACATAGTGACCAGCGATATTAGCCAGGCTGCATCCAGAACCTTCCATGAGCCAGCTCCATCCCTGACACGGGGTCTCAGGGGCCGGGTGGGTGCACGAGGCACACTTAGCTGAGCCCCCACCTCCAGCCGCTTCTGTGCTGAGGGCGCGGGGTGCTTTCCATTCTGTGTGTTATTCAGTGCTGAAGTCAGCGAGCCCACGAGTGTCTGCTCTTCCCCCATTCTGTGCCCAAAAAACAGGCTCAGAAGTCTGTGGGGGCTGCCCGGTGCCCTACACCAGGACCCTCTTGTGGGCAGGGACCAGAGGCAGTGGGTGGAGAAAGCACTCGGAAGGTGACCAGCTGGCGTTCTGGCTCTCCGTTCTGCAGGAGGCATGGTGTGGGAGGAGCTGCCTGGTGCCTTCTGCTGGGGACAGCCATGGGCGGGGGATGGGCATTCTAGGCCTGGGAGCTGGTTCCCAGGCACTGGGAGGAAGGAGAATATCAGAGAGAGAACAGCACCCCCCCTCCCCCCAGCCTAGTCCTGGGTCTGGGCCGACATCTTGGGGTCAGGGACAGGAGCTGCAAATGCCCAGAAAGGGTGTCATGCCCGGCGGGGGCTTGACCCCAGATCCAGACAGTTCAGGGAGGAAGGAGCCTCCCTCGTTTCCTCTTCTACAAAGTAGGGTTTGTGCATGGAGAAGCCCTGAGCTGTTCTCAAGGAAGCTCTGGAATGCCCGGCCACCGTCCCCACTGTCCACTGCCAGGCACCCAATCAAACAGGCCCCACTGGGCTGAGTCCAGGCACTGGCTGGAGTGGATGGACATTAGCAGGGTCCAGCAAAAGGAGCCCTGAGAATGACCAGTGGGCTTCTGGGACAGCGCCATCTGGGACCCAGACAGCCTCCCCCAGGCTCATGGGCTGATTTCTGACAGAGCCGGGCATCCCGTGACCGGGGGCCAGCAGAGGAGTAAGAGCTAGTCCTCGCCCCCAGCGACGGGAAGGGGTCAGGTGGATCAGCGTGGGGGGCGGAGGCTCCCGGGCACCTCACACGCTTGCATAATCTTTGGCAGACAAGAAGCTTTCACGCCTCCCCTGGGTAGGCTCCAGTTCCAGGGGTCCCCCCCCCCCGGGGAGGCCAGTGCATTCTCCCCATCCCACCGGCCCGCCAAGATCCCAGCCCCCTTCCCAAGTCAGGAAGGCTGCCCCTCCCCAGTCCCCTCGGGAGCGATGGTGGGGAACCTGGAGCTGGGTGACGGGCCCCATGCCCGCGCAGCTCTGGGTCACCCAGCCAGGAAGGGCGCCGGGTGGCGGTGTGCGCCCGCTCCAGCCCGGATCTCGGGGGATATTCGGGAGGACTGGGGGAGGGGAGTGGAGGCTCAGCCCCCTGGCACTGGGCCCACCCCTAAGCCCCGACTCCCGGCCTCCCCCGGACCCTCCGGCGTCTCCCCCGGCACCCTGCTCGCTCCCCCTACGCCCTGCCGGGCGCCGAAGGGGTCATCCCTGCTTCCCCGCCGGGATCCGGGCCCCGCCGACTCACGCGGGGCAGACGCAGGTCCACGGCCTCGCCGAGCTGCCCGAGCCTGGCGCCCAATCGCACGACACTCCCGGACTCCCGGCAGCCGAGCGGGCGGGGAACGGCGGGCGGAGTCGGCGCTCCGGCGGGCGGGGGGCGCAGGGGCGGGCAGGGGGCGGAGTCGCCGCTCCTTCGGGCGGGGGGCGGAGTTATCTTTCCGGCGGGCTGGGGGCGCGCGGGGGGCGGAGTCGACGTTCCAGTGGGCGGGGCGGGGCGGGGGCGGAGCCTGCGCTCGTGCGGGCGTGGGGAGCTCGGTCGGCGTTCCCGCGGGCTGGGGGTGGGCGCGAGGCTGGTCGGGGTCGGCGTGCTTGCGGGAGGGGCGGGGGACGCGCGCGCAGCGGCAGAGTCAGAGTTCCCGCAACCGGGCGGGGCTGGCGCGCCCCCACCCGGACTCCGAGCCCTGGCCCAGGGAGGTGTCGCTGGCCCGCTGGACGCAGGCCGCGGGACATCGCGGGGCAGCCGGGCGACGCTCCGCGAGCGTGTGTGGGCGGGGGCGGCCCCTCTCCGGGAAGGCTGGCGTCGCTTCTGCCCAGTGCGGTGGGAGCGTTTCCGACCCTGGGGCCGGCTGAGGGCGGCGAGGAGGCAGGGACCTTGCCCCTGGCACGTCGCGCCCTCTGCTCCGGGCTGCCTGTGGTCCTCGGCTCCCGGCCTCGCCTCGGGGCTGAGCCGTGAGCTCTCCCGTGGGTGGGGGAGAGAGGTCGGAGGGGGGCAGTGGTGGCGGGCCACAGGGATCCCCGGCGACGGTCCATCTTTGCTCGTTCTGGACCCCTTTATCCTCTGGGCGCAGGGTCGCTTCTTATGTGGCTGCGCCACTGGGCCAAGACACTCCGCCAGGATGCTCTCAGGCCCCCAGCTCACTCTGCAGCCGGGGTGGGACGGGGGGGGGGGGGGTCCGTTCCCAAAGCCAACCTGATCTGACCTCCCGGCCAGAGCCTAGGGGGGCGTTAGAACAAAGCCAGCATCCTTAGCCTGATGGCAAAGCCTTTCATGGGTCCTCTCAGTAGACAGTCCCTGGCTGGACCTGCACCACCCGCTCTGGGCAGCACCCCCTCCCCCCGCCGTGTCCCTGCATCCTGCCTGCCATTGGCCAGGAAGGGAGACCACGCACAGCCCACGGGGAGCTGAAGATGCTGTGTTTTGCCCACAGGCCAGGGCTGCCTGGCCCTCCTCGCCTCCTCCCTTTGCCGGTCTCTTCCTCTTCTTGTAGAGACCTGCAGTTTGCTGAGTCTCTGCCACTTTCTTGTTTTTGAAATATACTTCACACATTCACAACACACTTCCGGTGGGGAGCTATGGCACCTGGCCTTGTCTCTCGGCCTTTCTCGGTGGCACCTCGGTGCCAGTGGAGGAGGGCCCCAGAGGAAGAGGCTTCTTAACTTTATAGGTGGGGAGGGGAGGGGGAAGGAGCTGAGGGGAGGGGGAGGGGAGGAGGAGGGAGCTGAGACAGAATGGCAGAGTGGCTGGGATGGGGCTGGATGGGAAGAGGGACCCTATAATGGCACCGGACACGCGGGAAAGGTCTGGGGGTGCATTGGGCACCATGTGAGTGTGCAGGGCGGGGGTATGAGTGGATGTGTGGCTGGTGTGTATGAGTATGCATGTAAGTGTGTGTGTGTGTGTGTGTGTGTGTGTGTGTTTGTCTTCACAGTGTCAGGATCAGGGTCAGACCTTGCCTGGTTTTCTGTAACATCCAGATGACGTGGGAGAGATCAATTTGGGAAGACTTTGGGGGCTCTTTCCTTGGAGGCTGAAGGTGGGGCTCTGTGTGTGTCACAAAATGTCCCCAGCCAAGGAGTGGTGGCATCTGTGGGGTTCCACGTTCCCCAGGGACATGCAGTAGGTTCCTCTTCTGGGTCTGACCTCTGGAGGGCAGGATGGGGGCCTTGGTGGCACTTTCTCATCCTTTCCCCGTGCAGCGCCTTGCTGGTATCTTAGTCTCAGCTTTGGGCTTATCCTGGAAGGGGGAGTGTGAAGTTCCTTTGGCACGCAGGGCCCGTTCCCACCTTCCTGGAAGGGAATTGGATGAATCTCGGTCCCCACAAGAGGCATACATGTTATCTTGGCCCTGCCCATCCGTTTGGGCATGGGCCACTTCCTTGTTGATTCCCTCCAGCAGGTCAGCCCTTGAGGACAGGGGAATCCATGTGCCCAGCACCCAGGCCACCTCTGGCCCATGGCGGGTGCTCACCCATGGTGAGTGAAAGCAAAAATAGGCTCTGCCTTGAGACAGGACCCTGTGATTCAGAGGGCTCTTGTGTGAACAACCGACTCACAAAATGTCCCCAAGGTCACTGCCACACGTCAGCCAGGAGACTCCAATGTCCTTTGAAAAATGCCAGACTCAAATCTGAACACACGTGGCCAAGCCAGGGGGTTTGTGCAATGCCGGATGATATAATCTGTGGGGTCCTTTGGGAAACCGGGGTGGGGAGGCCAGGCTGGCTCCCTCCAAGCTTGCTCTCAGTATGTAGTCAGTTGGGCAAGTCTGAACAGGTGGGGGTCGTGGCCATGCCCTGGAACCCATTCCTCCTGAAGGAGACCCCGCATCCAGGGGCTTGGCATACCCGGGAGCTGCCGGCCAGAGGGGTTCCTTGGGCTCAAAGTGATGGCAGGAGGGTTCCTCTAATAGGCCTGCCCACCCGCCTCCCCGTGGCAGGCTGCTCACGCTCCCTCCTTCAGTCCAGAACTGTGGGAGCCTGCTTCGTGTACATTGGACACCCACCGGAGCGGTCGGGTGTGTATCCACCTGCCCGAGGGTCTGGCTGTGCCTGTGACACCTCTGCCTCTGCTTCCCTTTCTTGGGCTTGTCAAGAACTTTGAGTTTGCGGGGCGCCTGGGTGGCGCAGTCGGTTAAGCGTCCGACTTCAGCCAGGTCACGATCTCGCGGTCCGTGAGTTCAAGCCCCGCGTCGGGCTCTGGGCTGATGGCTCAGAGCCTGGAGCCTGTTTCCGATTCTGTATCTCCCTCTCTCTCTGCCCCTCCCCCATTCATGCTCTGTCTCTCTCTGTCCCAAAAATAAATAAACGTTGAAAAAAAAAAAATTTAAAAAAAAAAAAAAAAAAAAAAAAAAAGAACTTTGAGTTTGCAAACTAACTGTACATTTCCTGGGTCAGCTTCCTCTCCCCTACCCCACCCCCAACCCCAGCACAGACTGCTTTTTCTTTCCCTGTCCTAGTTCGCCCCACCTCTGATTGGGCAGACGCTGTCCTGAGGAGGGCCCAGTGGGTAGAGGGAGGCGGGTGCAGCCCTGGCGAAATGGCCCCCCACATGGGCACTCCCTGTGAGCTGGTGCCTTCTCACCCTGCAAAGGGCCCGGGTCCCCACTGCAGCTGTGCCTGGCCCCGGCATCCAGCACCCCACCACAGGCCTGCCGGCTCCAGGGTCCCCACGCTGGCCGGGTTGGTCCAGAAGGCCCTGCTGTGACCCCTGAAGGAATGACCGGTGAAGCGGTGGGAGAGTCCACACAGCACAGAGGCCCAGATGCTCCAGGACGGAGTGGCGTCCACGCAAGTGACCCAGCCCTCCCGCAGTCAGGCACATTTAGTTTTCCAGCCTTGGTTCCCGAAGTCCCTGGCTGAGCCCAGAGAGAAGGAAGGCCGGCACTGGTGAGTCCTTTGGAGGCCTCTGGTCACCGCTGCTGACGGAAGCTTGGTCGGTGCCCTAGGAAGGTGGCATCCCCCAGCTGGGTAGGGGAGTAGGAAGGCCAGCAGGCAGGAGCAGCGGGTGTTGTGCCTCTCCCAGGGTGTCCGTGAACCTTTCCTACGTGCTCTTGGGGGAGTTTTCTCCCGGCCGGGACTGCTGAGGCTTGGGCTATGGGTTATGGGCCCTTTGAGTTTGGGGGGGGGGGGCGCACATTTGCTGCTGGATGTCTCCCGTCCGGTCCAGGGTCTGGACCCAAGTGCGAGCGTGGTTAGGCAGGTCCCGGTTGGGTCCCTGGCCCAGGAAGGCGGCGTCCCGAACTGGGAAGGAATGGTGTCCGCTGCCCTCACCAGTGCAGAAGAGGTATCCATAGGGCCACTCTCGGGACCTGAGCTAACAGGAACCTGGCTTGGGGTGCTGAGTCTGCAGAGGCGGCTGTGGGGTGCAGAGAGCGCGTAAGAGGTGCCATTTTCCGGCATTCTGCCATCTCATTGGAAGAGGGAAGCACCCAGCCCCCGCCCCCGGGTGTGTCGGGCGGCCACGGCTGTCTGTCTGCGGGTGCTGTTCCGAGGCTGCTGGCGGGTGCTGTTGGCCTCCTTGGGCCCCAGCATCAGCCTCTCAGTGGCCCCGTGCTCCCACCTGGAGCTGCCCACCCTGCCCCGGGGCCTGGGGACTCCTACTGCTCAGGTCCCTGCTTAGGGGTCCTGTGGGAAAGTGTGCAGGCCCTGCACCCCCCTCCTGCCACCTTGTCTCATGTAGGGGCAGAACCCGGCCCGGGAGCCAGCCACGGAGGTCTTGGGCTGGGCCCTGCAGGCCTCTACCACTCTGGGGCTCTAGCTGGGTCGGAGGCAAGGCCACGTGTGGCAGTGGGGCCTCAGCGCGTGAGGAGAGCAGCCCAAGGGACCGGCAACTGCTGTGTGGCTCTGTACCCCTGCCTTATCTCTGGGGGCCCAGCTCCGCATCTCCCAGTGGAGCCTCACACACCCCTCTCAGGCTGGCTCCCACTTGTCTCGGAGTCCAAAGCGCTACTGTGATTTCAGAGCATCTGCTCCAACCACAGGCTCCCACCTCAGTGCCTTTGCACATCTGTTCCTAGTCCCGGAACAGGAAGTCTGCTCCAGGCCTCCTTGGCCTGCACCCTTGCTTCTCTGCTCAAGTGCCCATATCGGGGCGCTCTCTCCCCTCCTGCCGGGGTGGTCCCTGCCGCTCCCCCCTGACATCCAGTACTGCCTGGGAAGTGCTAGGTGCTCGGTGAATACCCAGACGAGTACATTTGAATGGAAACACAGCTTGAAAGCTGGTGTTGTGGGTAGAAAGTCACACCTAGAATTTAGAAGTGTGATGTTTGCAGAAATAGCACTGCGGGGGTGGGGGTGTGGGGGGGTTGGCAGGAGGGAGCGCTGCAGGAAGGGGTGTTGGGGGCACAGTCCGCGGCTGCTTCACACACAAGACTGCAGGCTTCCTGGAGGCACAAGCCAAGACCCTCCTCAAATGGCCTTGTGGCCAGCTGGGTGGAGCCTCCGTGACTGTGCCTGCGGAACGCTGCACGTCCGCAGACTCAGAAGAGCTCTCGGATGGCGCGTGGGAATCAGTCGCGGGATTTGTCACAGAGCACCGAGAAGACCCCTTACCTAGATGATGGCTGTCCCAGGACAAGTTAAGGATCTTCAGAGTGAAAACTTTCTTTTTTGTCTTTTAATTTCTCCAAGTTAAGGACACAGGGCAGTGGCCGATGGAGAAGCTGGGGTCCGAGAGGCCCACGGGGGCTGGGGACCTGGAGGCTGATATTTGTTGACGGTTGATGGAGACACAGAGGGCAGGGGCCTCCCTTACAGCAATGCCTGGGGAGCTCCCCACCCGAGCGTACCTGGAAAGACACTACTGCCTATTTGGCTTTAAAAGGTCCTGGCCTGGTCTCAACTAGGCAGTGATCAGCCAGACCCCGCGTCCCACCGAGTTCTGGGCCCTCCAGTGGTGTTGCGTAGCCCCTGGTGGGGGCCTCCTGCACAAGGGGGGTGGCCTTGGGAGGCTCCCTCTGTCACCAGCCTTAGGGCCGTATCCCAGTCCCCGGTGCTAGACGGGAGCCAGGGTCACAGGGGGTCATCAGCATGGGTCAGAACACTGGCCCAGAGGACTGCCCGCCCCCCACACTGCCCCCCTTCTAGCCAGCTTCCCCCTCCCTCCGCCCGCCTGTTCTCCCAGCCCCAGGGGAGCCCTGCAGAACCCGGGAGCCTTCCTCCCCTCCCCACCTCCAGGAAGGCCCTGCCCAGAGGGACCACCTCCAGCACCGCCCCCTCCCTCAGCCCCCACCCCCACCCTTTCCCTTGCCTCTCCCTCCCCCCCCCCCCCCCCCGGGGCCCCTTCCCTTTCCCTGACCCCTCCCTGTTTCCCTGCCGAAGGCTGTGGTCGGTCTGGTCCAGCTGGGTCTCCATTTTCCTGGACACTGTGAATTCACTCACATGGTCTGGGGACAAGCCAGCTTCATCCTTTCCCTGCTGTCCCTGCCCTGGGCCCCGGTCAGGACCCTTCAGGCTGGCCCAGCGGATCTCCCCAACTTGAGTGTTTGTGGTATGGGAAACAAAGTCAAAAGAAAAAAGTAAGTTCCCTTACTGCCTACAGCCCAGCGACAAGTCCTTGAAACAGGCAGAGTGGCATTCCTATAGGAGCTGGCTGCCTCCATGAGGACACTTTGCTCAGGGCAAAAGACAATCTTATCCCGACCCCCCAGGGTCCTGTAAGTCTACTTTAACATATAAAAACTCCTGGGGCGCCTGGGTGGCGCAGTCGGTTAAGCATCCGACTTCAGCCAGGTCACGATCTCGCGGTCCGTGAGTTCGAGCCCCGCTTCAGGCTCTGGGCTGACGGCTCAGAGCCTGGAGCCTGTTTCCGATTCTGTGTCTCCCTCTCTCTCTGCCCCTCCCCCGTTCATGCTCTGTCTCTCTCTGTCCCAAAAATGAATAAACGTTGAAAAAAAAAAATTTAAAAAAAAACTCCTTTGGAAACTTCCTTTATCTCTACCCCCCAAGATATATGCTGGCGATCATCCTCCCCGCTTATGGCCCCTCATATACCTCTGAAGGACACTTACTCTGTCCCTAACCCCGGCCCAACCTGAGGGTATATAATCAGTCACCGGTCACAACCCCAGTGCAGCTCTTCCTGCCTACGGGTCCCGTCCCCGTGCTTTATTTATTTTTTTTTAATTTTTTTAAAGTTTTAATTTATTTTTGAGACAGAGACAGAGCATGAGCAGGGAAGGGACAGAGACAGAGGGAGAGACATAGAATCTGAAGCAGGCTCCAGGCTCCGAGCTGTCTGCACAGAGCCCGACGCGGGGCTCGAACTCACAGACCGTGAGATCATGACCTGAGCCGAAGCCGGACGCTCAACGGACTGAGCCACCCAGGCGCCCCCCCCCCCCGCCGTGCTTTAATAAAATCATCTTTTTACACCGAAGACGTCTCAAGAGTTCTTTCTTGGCCGTCAGCCCTGGAACTCCCCCGCCCCCAACAGAAGCCCATCGCCTCCCCTCTCACAGGAAATCTGCTTTGAGGTAGGCAAGGCGCCCTGGGGGGCTGGGAAGAGCCCTCCCGGGGGAGACCGGCTGCGTCCGCGGTCCCTGCAGCTCTGCCTGGTGGGTGCCAGGGGCCCACTTAGGTGGGAGAGTGTGTGTGGCTCTGAGTTTGTCCAGCTCCAGCTGGCAGGCCGGGACTGACCCGCTGCTACCCCAGCTGAGGGGCAGGAACCAGCCATCCGTGGTCCCTGGGAGCCCAGGCAGCTGGGGGCTGGACGTGCCTCTCACACAGAGCCTCACTCCAGACTTTGACTTCAACATGACCCTACAAACAGCCAGCGGGGTGGCCCATCAGAGGAGGCTTCCTTGGGCAGCTATGGCCTGCCTTTGGCGCCCTTCGGTGCCCTGTCTTCCCCCCGAGCTGGCTCCAGAGCTCCATCCGCCTTGTGCCCCTGGGCAGCAGCCACGCTTAGCCGGCAAGGGCAGCAGCCACGCTTAGCCGGCAAGGGCAGCGGCTGCGGGCCCCGGGAAGCCTCTCTTACCTTTTGCAGACTAGCCTATTTGTCAAGTTTCTGCGAGGAAACGCAGAAAACTCACCCCGCGGCGTACCAAATGGAAAAGGAGGTGAGCTGGGCTGTCCCCCGGCCCAGGGGGTAAGGATAGAGTCCGCCCCGCCAAGAGAGGGCGGGTTCCCGGAAGCCCAAAGGTCCCGCCTCGGCCCCTCTCCTCACACCCTGCCACCAACCGCCCCTCCACCCCTCAGGCCAACTCCCTGTGCCAGAAGGGAAGAGAAGGGAAGGGGAGGGGAGGGAAGGGAAGGGAGAGGCGGGGGAGGGGGAAGTGGGGAGGGGAGGGTGAGGAGGGCTGTCAATCTGGGTACTTCGGAAGCAGACCCCAGGGAAGAGTGAGAGGTTCTGGAGAGGGGTCTTCAGGGGCTCTAGGAAGGATACAGGAGGAGGAAGCAGGGAGGAGGGGGGCAAAACCTTCTGGCCCGGTGCGGGGAGGGCAGGAGGGAGGCCTGGGAGAGGGGCGCCGCTCTGGAGGGCAGCTGGGGAGCGCCCTGTGGAGGAGCAGGTGGGTGTGGGGCAGGGTCCCCGAGGATCTTTGAGCCGTTCACACAGCTCATGACTTTGGGTCCTTGAGTTCCCCGACACCCCCGGAGCCAGGCGTCAGTCTGGGCCAGGGGTGGGATTCAGGCCGTGGTGGAGGCCGGCCGCAGTCCTGCCCCTTCCGGGGGGGGGGGGGGCACGAGCCTCCCCCACCCCTCCAGGAGGCTGGTGCCTTAGTGAGTACACCTTTCCACATTTGTGACCCAAATCCTATACATATATCTGCAATATATATATAAATCCTCCTATCCTTCCTGTGTCTGGGCACTCGGTATTTTCTATTCTACCCAGTTCTGTCTCGCTCCACTCTATTTTTGTATTTAAAAACATCTAATCAAAAGCCCCTATTACTGATGTCACATCAGCCTGGAAGGCACCACCAAAGCCCCTAGTTCACGACACTTATCTTTCAGAAGGCTTATGAGGCCCTTCTTAGAAGAAATCGAGTTGCCTAAGTAACTAATTTCCGTTCGTGAAAGAAACGGAATGTTCAGTGCAGATGAACTTGACCTGAGCTGTGGAAGCGGCGCCTGGCCCCGCTGTGAAGTGCGGGTGGCCTCCTGGAGTCCCACAGGCGCCCCCCACACCTGGGGACCCTCCGAGGGGTCCCCTGTGCCCTCGAGCAGAGCAGGCGGCGAGCGGGCTGCAGGAAAGGAGCCCCGCGGGCGCGACCCGCTCCTCGGGCCTCCCAGGCTCCGTGTCAGCAGCGCCTCCCCTCATACAGGAGCTCGGAGCCCGGGGGAGCGCTGACTCGGGTCCGCGGGTCCACCCGGAGATGGGCAGACGGGGGTCAACTCGCGGTCTGGGGCAGGAGGAGGGGGGCGGCGGGAGCCTCTGGGGCGGGGGGGGAGGGAAGAGAAGCTGAGGGGTGGGGTGAGGCAAGGATGGGCAGACACAGCCGGGGAGGAAGAGGAGCCCAGGCCTGGGGGCGCCCGGACCACGTGCGCGGGTGGCGAGCCTGCACTGAGTGCGCGCGCGCGCGCGTGCACGAGCGGATGAGCCGCAGTACCGGAACGTGCCTGTAGGGGGAGCCAGGTAAGAAGACTTAGCCCACCTGTAGACTCTTCCTCTGCCCTCCGAGGAAGGGGGTGCACCCCCTACCGGGTGCAGCAAAGGACAGGGTTCCCCACCTCCCCTCTCTTACACCATTCGCTTGAGAAAACTTGTCCTTGTGAATTCTTTCGCTGCCCCTTGGAGATGCATTTCAGTCTCTCCAAGAGGGGACTTGAGGATGGGCTGTGAGAGCCGATGGTGGGTGCCGTCCCCCAGGCCTACTCCTTCGTCTGGAGACTCCGAACCAGGGGGCTGCCCCTGCGTGGTGGGTGAAAGGTGAGGTTGCCAGGGCCCTTGCCATCCCTCCCATGCACCCCCACTCCGGTTCAGTGCTGATTCAATAATGTAATTTGATGAAGTTTTGGGGTGATGGTGGAGTGGTCTGTAGCCGACGACCAAGAAAGAATTCTTGAGGACGTCTTGGTGCAAAAAAAAGTGATTTTATTAAAGCACGGGGGCAGGACCTGTGGGTAGGAAGAGCTGCACTGGGGTTGTGACAAGTAACTCATTATACACCCTCAGGTTGGGAGGGGATCAGGGATAGAGTCTCTAAGGTATTTTCGAAGCAAGGTTTCCAGGACCTTGAGGGGCTAATCGTTGCTACGGAAACACCATTTATTACTGTTTCATAAACCTCACTCGTGAGGTTTCAGATGCATATCCAGGGCCATAAGCTTGGAGTATGATTGCCAGCATATATCCTGGGGCAGTTGAGACAAAGGAAGTTTCCCAAGGAATTTTTATATGTTAAAGTAGACTTACAGGATGGGGGATTGGAGGGGGTGGGAGGGGGTCAGGACAATGTTAAGCCAAGGTTCCCTTTTGTCCCCAGCAAAGTGTCATCATCGAGGCAGCTGAGCTCCCAGAGGAGGTCACCCTGCCTGTTTCAAGGACTTGTCAATGGGCCGTAGGCAGTAAGGGAACTTAGTTTTTATTTGCCTTAGTTTCCCACATCGCCATGGCAAGCACTTAAACCCCTTTCCTTTGTTCTTGGGCGGCCAGGAGTGTCTGAGGAATATCCCACAGATCCCACCGGGGAGTGTGGGAGGTGCCAGCCTGTATTTTGCCCTCAGCGACACCCCCCCCCCATGCTCCCTCATCATATCCCCCTGAACAATTTTGACCCTTAAATCTTTCAGGTTGCTGAAGGTGGAAGGTCTCATCTTGTGTAGCTTCTTGCTGCTGAGAAGGGGTGTAGAGACGTCCCTACCTACATGGGTCAGTATTGGTCAGGTGGGGAATGCATGAAGGAATCACGAAAAGCAGAGGCAGCTGAATCCAACATGGACAGTAAAAGTTGGTATCTCTGTGGGTAAGGATCGTCTGTTGTCGAGAAGCCATTGCAGCGATGGAATCTCTGCACCAAGCAAAAGGACACGGGAGAAAACAGAAAAACATAACTAGAATAACTAGAAGGATTAGCTGGAATAAAAGTTCTTTGGTAGTTGACAAGAATCCTCCAGTCCAAGAGTTTAACCAATCGTCAACGGAAAGGGAGGGATTGCGTAAAACATCACTTTGAGTATTCGGGTCAGTTAGAAATCCCGAAATATTTGTGCGGTCGTCCGGAGCGCACACACAGCACTTTGTTTTTGTGAGAGTGTAAGTTCCACGTTGTGCAGCAGTTAGAACATCTAATGCCATTCTATTTTGTAGAACCGTTTCATGCATTTGAGTTATTTTAGTATTTAATACTATGATGTTAGCTTGAGAGTCATTTAAGGCCTTCACCGTGTAACAGACGGTATGTTACCATCCTATAGACTCTGTTTTGTTCAGTAAGCAATCAGATCATTAATAAGAGGTATTGTTTTCAGAAACAAGAAAAGTAGAGGTTAATAGTTAGAGCAAACTACAAACCCAGGGCCTCCCTGTGCTGCCAGTGAGATTTTTAGATGTCTGGCTTGGAGCCTCCTCAGATGAGAGTGGCAACAGGCAGCAGGAATCAGATGGGTCTTTCTGGTTTGTAACTCAAGTGCCTGTGGTGGTCCTTTTGAATGGCCCATTGTAAGAAGGAATTGTTAGTACAAATTGGGAGAGGAGAATGAAAAGGAAAGATACAACATCATAAGAGAAGTTTGAGGTCTTCCACAGGCTCGAAAGACTTCCCGGGAAGTCTTTGCTCATTGACTTCCCGGGAAGGGGGCACAGGTTTTACTTAGATACGGGAGCCCATGAAGAGTGCCCCTCTAACTTACTGCAGTGGGAGGACATACTATGACCCAGTAAGGGCCTTCTCATTTTGGAGTTAAGTCCCCTGCTGTATTAGACTTTTAATCCTTTACATAAACCAGGGATGGGTTTCTAGTAACTGTCAGATCAGGTTTAGGGAGGACATGATTTGCCTATTTAAAGATTTATGAATTAACCCAGCCTCAAGTGAATAATAAAGCACTGTGGTCTTTATCTATTGATAGGTCGACAGTGAGAAAAGTCTTTGCATACGGTTGTTCCAGGAGTCTATCCCACTTTCCAGTTGTTTAAATAATCCTATGCCCACGGGGTCTTATTATTACCCCCACAGAATAGCAAGCACAGAAGATTTTCTATACATGAAATATTGTGACAATTTTTCTGAAGTTTACATCAAGCTGTCTAGTTTAGGCCAACAGCAAACATTTAAAGACAATCAGAGCTGGAATTTAACATCCATAAAGATGTGTTATTGAAACAGCGTTTCTCTCTAAAAACCCTCATTTCCAGAGACAGCCAAATCAAGCCTAATTTGTTTGCAAAACAAGCCAGTTTTAACAAACTTGGCCTAATGATTTGCATAACCTCAGCAGGAATAGTCATTGATCATAGGGATCTTTTCAAGTTTGCTTTGCTGGAAACTTTTATAAGAAATCTCCAGGTTGAACTTTTAGTAGCCTCTCCAGGCCGGAAGCCAAGCCAAGTACTTCCATCGACAGTCCTGCAATACCCGTAGCCTTGGGCGAATTGCTCTCCATGAGGTCCCCAATGTATCCTGAAGTCCCTGCACCTGCCAGGAAGGGACATTTTTTACCCACCTTGTGAGGTTGCTGGGAACTCTGTAAGCGGTTATCAGGCCAACATTTCCAAGGGGCTTTATGGCTCCATGTTTCACAAAGTCAACCTTAGATCCTTAGAGCTGTATGGTCATATCTGAGTCTATGCATGACTCTCATATATGACATTCCAGTCAAAGCCTTGGTAAAATAACCAGTATTTCCAATGGTGTCCTGTTACAAGGAGAATAGATTCTTATTGAACGTACGCAAACAATTGTAATTGCCATGAAAGAAAGAATACTCTGAGAGTTTTTGAGTTTCAGAGGGTTTAGGCAGAGAGAAAAGTTCAATGCTTCAGTTTACAAGTGAATATTTGATGACATTTTTTAGATATCTTAAGAGAAAGTTTAAAGAAAGTTTTTTTTTTTAATTTTTTAAAATGTTTTATTTATTTTTGACAGAGAGAGAGACAGAGCATGAGCAGGGGAGGGGCAGAGAGAGAGGGAGACACAGAATCGGAAGCAGGCTCCAGGCTCTGAGCTGTCAGCACAGAGCCTGACGCGGGGCTCAAACTCACAGACCACAGGATCATGACCTGAACCGAAGTCGGGTGCTCAATCAACTGAGCCACCCAGGCTCCCCAAGAGAAAGTTTCCTTAATCTGGAAGAGCAAACATTAGAGAACCAGCAATATTTCAAACAAGGGTCAAAAAACTATAATCTTCTTCAGTTCATTTAGTCCCATGTTCCTAACTCTTGTTTAATTTGAATGCAGCTTTTTAGTTCTGCCCATTTTAGTGTTAATCTTCAAGATACCAAATACCTGTATTTGTCCTAAAAAAAAAAAAGGCCTTTTCGTGAATCTCCTTGAAGATGAAATATGTTTTGTGAGAGAATAAGAACAATTATAAATGACAAAATCTCAGAAATGGACATTGTTAAAGATCTGATAAGAGTTCATTATGATGCAATTGACAAGGGAATTCAGTTATTTCAGTGACACATAACACTTCAATAATCAGAATACAAGTGAGGGCCTTATACCAAAACCTTAAAACTTTAGGAATTGCATATATATTTGGGCAGTTACAGCATTTACCTGTGCAATACAACCTAAGGTTTACCATTGTACAATGGTGCTTTTTCCCAGTAACTCAGCACCCCAAATAAAATGCCTAATTGGTCGAAAAAATTTCATTTACAATTTAAATCTTGGAAGTTTGCTAAAACCTTAGAAAGTTGTAAAGCACATCCTAAATAGGGTTACAGATCATTAAAATCTTAATTTATTTACCCAACATGGCAATAAGAGATCTTAAAGGCAAATATGTGTCATTATATGTTGTTAGCAAAACCTAGCTACTTAAACATTGAGAAGTTTTAACTTTAACTAATCAAAGACCTGATAAAAAGGAAACCTAAAATTAAAAAAAAAAAAGGAGGAAACCTAAAGCTTTGGTTTTCCTGGCAGACAACAGACAAAAGAAAAAAAAAAAAAAACCTTTGTTTACATTGTCTTATCAAGAGCAGATCAACAGTCCAAGAAAACTTTGTCTTTTGAACAGAGAGACAAGCAGAATTTCAACCTTAGGCCAGTGTACTTTTAAAATTCCATTCCTTGCAACCTTAGACCATCCTGAGCACACATAGAATTCCTTTCCAAAGATTTCCCTTCATGAACCTTCTACAACTTTCCTTTGCCTTCAAATTTTGTCCCAAGCCATTTCTCTCCAAACAACCAGTCTCGTTTAGGACAAAATTATTTTCTTTAACCTTCAACCAAAAAAAAAAATGTATTTCCATTCATTATATCTTTCTTACACATCTCCTACTTTCCTACATACAGGGTTGCTTTTCTTATTTCCATCCGTCTTAAGTATACTTAGCAGAATTTTAACTTAGAAACCTTAGTCCCCAAGGAAAACTTAGGAACCAATCATAAACTGTTACACCAGAATTCGTTAGATAGCAAATTCATGAATCAATTAAGCACAAAGCATGTTTTTCAACAGACCCAAATAGTCTTAGTTTCTCTGCAATAAGTCAAAAGCAGATAAACCTTATGTTTAGTAATCCATGCTTTAGCACTCCGTTCGGTTTGGAAAAGACCTAGATGTCCAAAGAATTTGCTCTCATTTGTCATGCAAACTTTAAAACAAAATTTTAAAGTTTCAAGTTACCAAAGACTTTGAAAGCTATCTTAACAATTACCCATGAAAACTTTGAGAGAGAACAAAATTAACCATTATTTTAAGTCATCTTTTTGCCAACAAATTGCAACAGAGATAACATGAGCTTCTTTGACCTTTAGTAAACCTTGGTAGAATAAAAGTTTCGTATTTAATGCTGATAACTCTAAAGATAGGTCTATCTTAATTAAACCAACAAACTTAAATTAGTTTAAACAAATATGTTCAACTTGGGTCCACTTAAAAGACAATCTGATCCCCATTGTCCGTTTCTGCCTGGGACACTGGTGGGCAAATCTGAAGTGGGCGGTCCAAGGGGTGGTGTTCTGTCAGAGGCACAGATGCCACGGTTTTTGTTCTGCCAAAGTGGAAATAGACAGTCCATGTCAGGCTAGAGAATACAGGGAACTTCCCCGAAACAAATGGAGTTGCAGTGGTGGCTTGGGAATGTTCCTTAAAGTCCCCTTCCTGAGGTAGACTAATCACAGTTGGCTCCAATTATCGTAGTCATTAACCCAGGAGATGAATGAGGGAGAGGTCCTCACATCTATTAGGGGTAAGAATAGAGAGTCAGTGTTCCCTTTATTGGGATGGCCTGTGTTTCCTCCAGCGACCTGGATTTACTTGGACATCCAATATGTCTAAAGGGGGTCTATTAACCTGGTTGGTCCTTAGGCACATTCTGCAAGAGGCCCTCAGGTCCAGATCCTCATACCTCTGTCCATTTGCCCTGTTTGCTGAAGAAGAGATCTAACTGCTAGATCCTACTAAGGCCATGCAGGGTTACAGGGAATCAGTCCTTTCCTAAATTTTGCAATCCAAATTGTTCCCAGTGGGTTAAAAAGGCATCCCAAGGGACAGTCCTTGGGGACTGAGGAGAAGCTCCCATGCTCCTCCTAGAGAGAAAAGTAGAAAGAAAGGAGAAAGAAGGTCCATTACCCCTGAAACCCCCCCCCCCCCCGACTCTTGGGTGGCATCCCATGGACAGGATATGTCAGAATTTCCTGGTGTCAAAGTGACCCAAGGCGTCCCTCGAACAAAGCCACTATGACCACCGACCAGCTGACTGAGGGTCCCTGAAGGGATGCTAGGGTCCCCCCGCTTCCCCATTGCATTCTAGACTACAGATGGGTGCCTGGCGTATGGACCAAAATATTGTACCCTGAAGCCCGTGCCCTAAAAGGCAGTGCCTGAAAGAACATGCCCTGATTACCTAGTCTTTGAAGAGCATGTCGTAGGAGCCATGCTTTAGTTTCTTGAAGATCTGCTGTTTTTAACCCATGGAAAACACTAGAAAAGTTTTGCAAGGGGGAATTACCCAATTTTATAATTTAAGTGGTAGTTAGTAGGGGACATTGACCAAAAGCAGTAAAGGCAGAAATCCATCATGATCTAAGCGAATAAAAGCACTAAATAAATAAAGGCAAGAATAAAGAGAGGGCATCAAGTTTCTGGGTCTTATTACCATTCTGGCCAGAGTACTAACTTCCAGCCCAAAGGCAGGCTTTCTCCTCCCTGTAGAATAACCATGGGCTAAAGGATTGCAGCCTGAGCAATCAACATGAAAGTGTTCCAGAAAGACCATACTCCTCAGAAAGATGCTGCAATGAGTGTAAAGGAGGAAAAGAGCAAGGTCAAAGTCCAAATGAAAAGACTCATTGCCCCACGTTGGGCGCATATGATGAAGTTTTAAGGGGGGTGATGGGGTGGTCCGGAGCTGATGACCCAGAAAGAATTCTGTGTCATCAAGAATTCTTGAGGACATATTTTGTGCAAAAAAGGTGGTTTTATGAAAGCATGGGGACAGGACCCGTGGGCAGGAAGAGCTGCCCTGGGGTTGTGACAGGTGACTCATTATATACCCTCAGGTGGGGAGGGAGTCAGGGATAGAGTAAGTCTCTAAGGTATTTTGGAAGAAAGGTTTCCAGGACCTTGAGGGGCTAGGACAATGCCATTTATTACCGCTTCATAAAACCTCAATCATGAGACATTTCAGATGTATATCAGGGGCCATAAACCTGGAGTATGATTGCCAGCATATATCCTGGGGCAGTAGAGATAAAGGAAGTTGACTTACAGGGTCCTCGAGGTTGGGACAATGTTAAGCCAAGGTTCCCTTTTGCCCCAGCAAAGTGTCATCATGGAGGCAGCTGAGCTCCTAGAGGGAGGCCACTCTGCCTGTTCCAAGGACTTGTCAATGGGCCGTACTCAGTAAGGGAACTTAGTTTTTATTTGCCTTAGTTTCCCACATCGCGATGGCAAGCACTTAAGCCCCTTTCCTTTGTTCTTGGGCGGCCAAGAGTGTCTGAGGAATATCCCACCGATCCCACCAGGGGGTGGGGGGGGTGGCCAGCCTGTATTTTTCCCTCAGCTAATCCTACACTCCCTCATCATAATTCACATGGCACTGTTTTCTGGGTTGGCAAGTTTTCTTTTATTTTGCTTTATTACATTTTATTTAAGTAATCTGTATACCCAATGTGGGGCTCCAACTCACGACCCCCACGATCAAGGGTTGCAGGCTTCTCTGACTACAGGCCAGCTGCCCCTTGGCACGAGATTTTAGTTTTAATTACGTTTCCCAGCACGGCTGTTTTGCTGTCGGGCATGAGTGAGTGTTCACAAAGGTCATCATGGCCCCACTGATGACGGGGCATAAGGCAGGCTGACACCCTGCAAACACCCCTCCCCAGGTGCTGTCCTTGTGACACTCCTCGTGCACTCCCGGCTGCCCAAGAACAAAGGAAGGGAAAAAAACCAATGGTTAACCGATAGAGATCACAGTCCTGGAGGACCTGAGTCTCCATCAGTTTGCAAACGTCTTAGTAAATTCCAAGAAGGCAGTCTTATCAATAGCCTCATCTCCAGAAAACTATATGATGTGGGAAACAAAGGCAGAAGGAAATGGCAGATAGAACTAACTCTCCTTAAAATCTGCAGCCCTTTGACAGATACTTAAGGCCAGCTGAGTGAAACATTTCTCCAGGAACTCCCTATGTCTTAATGCTAATGCTTTGCTAGAGGGAAGAACAACCTTAGCTTACCCATAGCTAGGCCTCCAGTACCTTCCGCCTCCTCTATAGCACAGGAGAGTCCTTCTACCTGCCCCAACCCCTTAGTATGTAACCTGTCTCTCCTCACAGCCTCACTGCAGCTTTCTGCCCCCATGTCCCCGCAGTTTAATAAAATCACCTTTTTGCAACAAAGACGTCTCGAGAATTCTTTCTTGGCCGTCAGCTCCGGACCCCCACCATCACTCCAAAACCCCACTAACACCAGTAAGGCACTGACTTCAGCTCCTGGTGATGTGGAAAATGTCACTAAAGAGGACTCCCAAGATACTGGAGGCCTGGCTATTGTCAAGTTAAGGTTGTTTTCCCTCCAGTAAAGCATTAGCATTAAGACAGCAGGGAGTTCCTGGAGGACATTACACTCGGTATTCGCCTCAAGTATTTATTTGTCAGTGGGCTGCGGGTTATAAAGAAATTTAATGTAGGGGCACCTGGGTGGCTCCGTTGGTTAAGCATCAACTCAGGTCAGAATCTCCCCGGTTTGTGGGCCCAAGCCCCGCGTCAGGCTCTGTGCTGACAGCTCAGAGCCTGGAGCCTGCTGCCGATTCTGTTTGTCTTTGTCTCTCTGTGTCCCTCCCCCACTCGAGCTCTGTCTCTCTCTCAAAACTAAACATTAAAAAAAATTTTTTATAGAAATTTTATGTTATTTACATCTCCTTCTTGCCTGTGTTCCCCATGTCACTATGAAGGAGAGGGTGGTGTTGGGGCTCCAGGAAACTGAGTCTCTAGGTTGCTGGAGATGAGGCTATTGATAAGACTGCCTTCTTCTTGTAACTTACTGGAGACTTAGGTCCCGCAGGACTGTGATCTCTATCAGTCAACCATTGGTTTTTTCCTTTCCTTTGTTCTTGGGCAGCTGGAGGTGCACAAGGAATGTCACACGGACCCCACCTGGGGGGAGGGTTGCTAGGTGGCAGCTTGCCTTATGCTCCCTCATCATTTGCACACCTAGTTCCTGCTCCGGAGCCCCCTCGTCCTGGCTGAGCCTGGAAGCCCCTTTCTGGGACAAGCTGGTCCCTTCCACCCCCGGTCCCCTTCCTTTCCCCACCTGACCACTGACCTTGGCTCACTGAGTGCTGTCTGGCTGTCGGTGGGGAGGAAGGGTGGGAGGCTTCACCAGTTCCCCCAACCCCTACCTGGTGTGATTTGATGTGGGGTCCAGAGCTAACGGTCAAGAAAAAATTCTTGAGATGCTTAGTGGTGCAAAAAAAAGGTGGTTTTATGATAGCACAAGGACAGGAGCCCAGGACAGAAAGAGCTGCAGGGATTGTGAGGAGCGATTGGTTATATACTTTTAAGGGGGGGAGGAGGGTAGAGACAAAGGAAGTTTCTGACAGGATTTTAAAGAAGACACAGGATCCTGGAAGCCTGGCTTTCATCAGGCTGAGCTTGTTTTTTTCCTCTAGGGAAGCATGAACAGAAAGACAGTTGGGGAGTCCCTGGAGGAATGTCTTCCTCTGCCCCCCTCAAGTATCTGTCAGTGGGCTGCAGGTTCTAAAGCAGGTTAATTTTATCTACATTTCTTTTGCCTTTGTTCCCCACATCATTCCTCCCCTGAACAATTTTGACCCTTAAATCTTTAAGATTCCTGAGGGTGGAAGGTCTCTGAAACAGGGTGCTGTCGAAAAAACCACCAGACGCCGAATAGAAGCGAGGCAAGATTTTATTCACGGCCAGGCCAAACCTGATCTCCTGATCTTAAGGAGAAAAGTGCAGAGAATGGCCCCGAACAAAGGCAGCCGTGAGCTTATGTGGATTTTAGCAAGTCAGAATACGTCATTATTTGGTTAACCAATTACAATTTACAGAATTTCATGGTAGCCAATTATATTGTGGCACACAGACGTTAGTTTTGGCGGGAACCTATCAATTTAAAAGTCTTTGTCCTAAGAGGGTTTAAAATGACCAATCATAGTTGGACACCTGAGATGCCGTAGGTGAGTACATGACGTTTTACATGTTGGTCTTGCCTAGGCCAGATCTTGGTAGAGGGGGAGGGGAAGCGTTTTCCATCCTAAGTTATCTATTTAGCAAGCTGGCAAGGTCACAGAAGTGAGATAGGGCGGTTAGTAATTTCCGATCACCCTAATAGGGAACTACATAAGCCTTTTATCTCGACTATTCATGAAAGGTGAGTTTAAGCCAAACTTATATACAATAAGCTTTCTGATATCTTATAAGTTGACCTATTACAGTCTCATCTTCTGTAGCTTCTTCCTATTGAATAGGGGTGTAGAGATGTCCCTACCTATGGGTCAACACTGGTCAGTTGGAAAATATGTGTCCTATCTCTATCTCTAAGAGTTACCAAAGGCAGAGGCAGCCATTCCAAGGTGGACAACATATGTGAACCTCCCTTGTGTAGAAAGGATCATCTGTCGGCTGGAAGTTATGGCAGGGAAGGAGTCTTGACCCTCGGCAGAGAGATGACAGAAAAGACAACAAAATATTATTATTTCAATATCATAATATTTTTATGAGAAAAAGAAGCCCAATAAAAAAGGCCTTTGATAGTTGACAAAAACCTTCCTCCAGTACAGGGTTTTAGCCAATCACTGAAGGAAAGAGAGAGATCATTTAAAGTGCAGATTTGAGTATTTATATCTTTTAGCACTCCTGTCATGTTTTTGTGATATCAGGAATGTATACACAGCGTTCTGTTTTTGTGCTAGCAAGTACATGTTCCACCTTGTTAAAATATCTAATGCCATTTTGAGAGTCATTTAAGGCCTTAATTGTGTGGCAGGTGGTATTAGCCATGATATACTCGGTTTTGTTTTGTAAGCAATCGGGTAATGAATAAGAGGCACCTTTATGGAAACAAAAGAAAAATACAAGTTCATAGTTGGAGCAAATTACAAACAGTGTCTTGAGTTTTGAGTGCTTAAAATCTAGTATCTACAAAGATGGGTTATTGGAACACATTTTCTCTCTATAATCACCTTCATTTTTAAACAGAGATAACCAAATCAAGACTAATTTGTTTGTAAAACAAGTCCAGTTTTAACAGACTTGGCTTAATTATTTGCATACACTCAGCAAGAATCACGATTGATCACACAGATCTTTTAAAATCTGCTTTGCTGGAACTTTTTATGAGAAATCTAGATAGAACTTTTAGTAGTCTCTCTATTCAGAAGCCAAGCCAAATATTTGCCATCAGACATGCCTGAAATACCTGTAGATTTGGGGAAATTCCTCTTCATGAGGTCCCCAAACATCCTGAGGTTCTTGCACCTGCCAGGAAGGGACATTCTTTACTCACCTGGTAAGGCTACTGGGAACTCTGGAAGCAAGGTATCAGGCCAACATTTCCAAGGGACTTTATGGCTCCATGTTTCATAAAGTCAACCTTAGTTCCGTAAAGCTGTCTGGTCATATCTGAGCCTATGCATGTTGCTCTCAAATACGACACTTCAGTCAAAGACTTGGTAGGACAACCAGTGTTTCCAATGGTTTCCGGTTACAAGAAGAGGTTCTTGTTGAACTTAAGGCAAATAAATGTAATTGCCAAAGAAAGAGTACTCACTGACACTTTGTCAGTTTCAGAGGGCTCAGGTACAGAAAAAAGTCAAACATTTCCATCTGTTCACAGGAGAATATTTTATCCTATTTCTGTGTATCGTGGATAACTTAAGAGAAAGTTTTCTTAATCTGGAAGAGCAAACATTAGAGAACCAGAAATATTTCAAAAAAGAGTCACAAAACCATAATCTTCTTCCTCAGTTCATTTAGTCCCATGTTGCTGATTCTTGTTCAGCTTGAATGCAACTTTTTAGTTCTGGAAATTCATACCAAATTTATTTGTTGTTGTTTTTTTTTAAGTTTACTTATTTTTTTTGAGAGAGAGAGCACGAGCACGGGAGGGACAGAGAGAGAATCCTGAGCAAGCTCCGCACTATAAGCGCAGAGCCCAATACTGGGCTCCATCTCATGAATCATATGATCAGGGCCTGAGCCAAAATCAAGAGTTGGATGCTCACTGACTGAGCCACCCAGGAGCCTCCTTCCCTTTTTTTTTTTTTAACCAGTTTTAAAGATAAAGAAAAACCTGATTTTGTCCAAAGCCCTTTTTTATGAATCTCCTTGAAGATGAAACACATTTTGCAAGAGAATAAGAATAATAACAATAAATGACAAAAGACTCAAAATGGACATGGTGATTTTGAGGTCATAATATAGCTGACAAGGAAATCTCATTATTTCTGTGACACAGAACGTTTCAATAATCAGAATATCGAGTGATGGCCTCATACCAAAGCTATTAAAAGTTTAGGAATTGCATGTAATCTCAAGAATAGTTATACTATTTACCTAAATGCAATCTAAGCTTATTTGTTTAACAATGCTTCCAGAGTCACTTCCCATACCAAGTAAAAAGACGGAATTAGTCAAAAAGACTTCATTTACACTTTACATCCGGGAAGTTTGTTTAAGAACCTCAGAAAGTTATGAAGCACATTTCTGAATAGGATTACAGATCTTTACGAAACTTAAAAGTTAATTATTTATTTAACGGAAGTGGATTTATTTAATCCAAAGGGAAATATGTAGGGCTATATAGTTGTTAGCAAAACTTTAACTCCCTTAATATAGAGAGGTTTTGACCATCTTAAGTAATCAAAGACCTGCCAAAGGCAAAACATAGAAACTTGGGTTTTCCCAGCAGACAAAAGAGAAAAGAGAAATTTATTTGCATTTTCTTATCAAGAGCAGACCAATCCAAGAAAACTTCGTCTTTTTAAGAGAAAGAAAACAGAATTTCAGTCTCACGCCAGTGTACTTTTATTTTTTTAAATGTTTATTTATTTTTGAGACAGAGAGAGAGCATGCATGGCAGTGGGCAGAGAGAGGGGTGCAGAGCGTCTGAAGTGGACTCCGCACTGACAGCAACAAGCCCAATGTGGGGCTTGAACTCACGAACCATGAGATCATGACCTGAGCCAAAGTTGGATGCTCAACCAACTGAGCCACCCAGGCGCCCCACCAATGTACTTTTAAAATCCCTCGATTTCAACCTCAGTCCTGATGATATATAAAATTTCTTTCCAAAGATTTCCCTCCATAAACCTGTATCACTTTTTCATTCAGAGTTGTTTCCCTATCTCCAACAGTCTTAACTACAGTTAGCAGAATTTTAACTCTTAGGAAACTTAGTCTCAGTGAAAATGAAGTAGTAACCAATTGTGAACTGTCAAAATAATTTTTTTTAATAAATCTGAAATTTATAAATACACGCCACAATTTTCAAAACATATTTTTTCCATAGTAAAATCTTTCAATAAAGCACAAAGCATCTTTACCAATAGACCCAAGTACCTCTGCAATTGGAAGCCAAAAGCAAAAACCTGTGTTCAGTGATTGATGCTTTAGTATTTTATCTCATTTGGAAAAAACTTAGAGGTGTCTAATGAATTCATTCCAATTTATCATCCAATCAAAACTTCAAAGTTTCAGGTTCCCAAAGACTTTGAAAGCTTTGAGACAAAATTGACCTTCATTTGAAGTCACCTTTTGGGGAACAAATTGCAACAAAGATAACATGAGTTCATTTGACCTTCAACAAGCCTTGGTAGAATAAAAGTTTTGTATTTAATGCTGACTGATGTGGGGAACAAAGGCAGAAAGACATGTAGATAAAATTAGATTTCCTTATAACCTGCAGCCCTTTGGCAAATATTTGAGGCAGGCAGAGTACGATTTTCCTCCAGGAACTCCCAACTGTCTTGATGTTAATGCTTCGCTAGAGGGAAAACAACCTTAGCTTGACACTATCCAGGACTCCAGGATCCTGGGGGTCTTCTTTAGCATATGAAAGTTGCTTTGGACACTTCCCCTTGCCTTTGCCTCCCCCAACTCCCAAGTATATAATCAGTCACTCCTCACAGTCCCGGGACAGCTCTTTCTGCCCTTTGCGGCCTGTTCCCGTGCTTTAATAAAACCACCTTTTTGCACCAAAGACGTCTCAAGAGTTCTTTCTTGGCTGTCAGTTCCAAAACCAAACACCCCAACATTTTCCACATTACTGATAACTCTAAAGTCATGTCTATTTTAATTAAACCAACAAACTTAAATTAGTTTAAATACTGAATTTTGTTCCACCTGCGTCCACTTAAAAGTCAATTTCTTTCCCATTGCTAATTTTTACCTGGGACATCGGTGGGGAAATCTGAAGTGGGAAGTGTAAATCCAAGGGGGTGCTCTTTGTTCCTTGACAGTGAAGGGAGAGGAAGAAGCCAATGATGCCTGAGGCATGCAGGATGGTATAGGAGCCAGTTGTGCACGCCACACCCAAATGATGAGGAAACGGGAAGGTGGGGAGGCAGAAGAGGTGAGGTGCCACCAACAAGGCTGGAGCCAGATAAAACCCCAGAGGGCAGAGAACGAGACTCCTGGTCCTAAAGCTCATCAGCTTGGAGAAATGAAAAGACAGGTTTTCTTTCCACCAACAAGTGGAATTTAGCAGTCCACGTCAGACCAGAGAAGACCAGGAACTTCCCTGAAACAAAGGGAGGTTCAGCAGTTGCTTGGGAATATTCCTTAAAGTCTTTGTCCTGAGGTAGACTAACCAGAGACAGTTGTCCCCAATTACCATAGCCATTTAAGTTGGGAAATGAATGAGGGAGAAGCCCCCACACACAAGAGTTTCCTGGGTCTAATAAGAAGGAGGAACAGTAAGAGAGAGTCAGTGTCCCCTTCATCAGGGATGGCCTGTGTTTCCTCCAGCAACTTGGGTTTATTTGGAAGAGGCCAGTTTAGACAGTTATCATCCAATATATCAGGAGAGAGCTTTCTAGCCTGGTTAGTAGCCAAACACATTCTGCAAGAGGCCTTTAGGTCAGGGTCCTCATCTAAAGCTATGAAGGCCTGGACCAAGGGTACCTCTGTCCATTTGCCCTGTTTCCTGCAGAAGAGATCTAACTGATCGATCATACTGAAGCTGAATGTCCCATTAATGGGCCATTTCCCTTCATCTCCTAAGGAATACTGAAGCCATGCATTCTGATTACAGAAAAATTAGGTTTTTTCCCTTAAATCTTGCAATCCAAATTGTTTCCAGGGGGTAAAAGGCATCCCAAGGGAGAGTCCTTGGGGCCTGAAGCAGAAGATCCTATGCTCCTAGAAAAATACAGACCAGGTGGTGTCCCATGAAGGATAGGTCAGAGGTTCCTGGTGTCAAAGCGAACCAGGGGTCCTATGACCAAAATCGCTATGATCACCACCCTGCCCCAGAGGAGGGATGCTGGCATCCCCCTACTTCCCCGTTGCATCCTAGGCTACAAATGGCCACTGGTGTATGGACGAGATACAGTGCCTTGAAGAACCTGCTGTTTTCAACCCATGGAAAACACTAGAAAAGTTTTACAAGGAGACATTACCCAATTCTGTAATTAGTAGGGAACAATGACAGAAAACAGTAAAGATAGAAATCCATCATGGTCTAAGTGACGGTCTAGCACATGGAGTCTTTACAGCCAACTTCCTAGGAAATGGTCCCCAGTTGGGTTTTAATTCAATCTGGCACTGGTTTCGGCCAGCTCCCAGTGGAGGTCTCCCAGCCAGAAGAGACTGGACCACAGAAGTGGAGTGGATCACATTTGACCAACGAGGAGGAAACCTCACACGAGGGTCTTGAGATTGGCAGCCATCCTGGTGACTTAGGTGGCTGTCCAGTGCCCAAGACAGCTTTGTATAAGGACAGGAATAAAGAGAGGGCATCAAGTTTCTGGGTCTTATTACCATTCCAGCCATGGTACTAGCTTCCAGCCATGGTACTAGCTTTCTCCTGCCTGTAGAGTAGTCACGGACTAGAGGATTACAACCTGAGCAATAGACATGAAAGTGTTCCAATGAGACCATACTTCTGGAAAAGCCCCTGAAATGAAAGTAAACAGAGAAGAGAGGAAGTACTCACCAAGTTTGCACTGAGGCTTGGAGTCCAGATGAGAAGACTCAGGCCCCACGTTGAGCGCCAAATGATGTGGTTTATGTTTGAACCCATGGGCGAAAGGCCAAGAAAGAATTCTTGAGACGTTTTGAACATGAAAGGTGGTTTTATTATAGCACAGGGACAGAAAGAGCTGCCGTGGGCAGAAAGAGCTGCAGAGATAGTGAGGAGTGACTGGTTATACACTGTTAAGTGTGTAGGGGGGGGAGCAGGTAGAGACAAAGGAAGTTTCCAAGAGGATTTTCTTATGTTGAGGAAAACTCACAGGATCCTGGAGGCCTGGCTATTGTCAAGCTAAGGTTGCTTCTCTCTCTAGTAAGGCGTTAACATTAAGACAGTAGGGGGTCCCTAGAGGAATGTCCTTATCTTCCGGTCTCAAGTGTTTGTCACTGGGCTGCAGGCTATAAGGAAGTTTAATTTTATCCATGTTTCTTTTGCCTTTATGAGGCACAGACCTTACATGTGAACCACCCAAACGGACCAGGGCAGCATCTCTGCCTCTTTGTCTTTGCCACAGACTGCCTGAGGCTCCCTGCGCCTCCCTCTCCTGGCCTCTGCCTCCACCCCTGGAAATGCCGGGCAGCTCTCTCAGGAAGGGTAGGCTGTGGCCAGGCTCTCCGTGACCTTGAGGGCTGACTCCTGCATTGTTTCTGCATTGGCATTCCCTTTCTGGCGGAGATTTTATCTCCTCGCTAGGAAGCCTCCTCCCCCTTCAGGGAATGGTCGGGGAGGTGGGGGAGGCCAGGAGCCCGGATCCTCTGGCTGTGGGTGGGCTGGGGGCGGCCCCTCGCCACACTGGGTGCCCAGCCTCTTGGCCTGCTGCCTTCAGGGCTAAAGGATCCCAGATGTCTTGGGGCTCCTCACCATCCCTCTGCTGCTCACGCTGGGCCAGGCCCTAGAGGGTGGGAGTATAGTTCTGAGGAAGAGGGTACCGGAGGGAGGCCGTGGCCTTGTTCTCGCCCAAGGCCCACCCAAGAATTCCACTGGTGTAACATGCCCTCCCCAAACACGCACGTAGCACGCATAACACGCGCGTGACACCCACCCACACCCTGCACACGACACACACAACACACAGGCATACAATACTCACGCACACCAGAACCATACACCGCTCATGTGCAGCATCGCACCCATGCACGCACCACACATACACGTGCACGCTGCCCCCCGACACCTGGCAGGCCAGGAGGCCTTCCTGCCGAGTGTGACTGGCAGCTGGGCCGTGGAGGCAAGCAAGGCCATTCACCCATTGCACGGAAAGGAGAGCGGGGTGCGGGACAGGGGACACTTGGTCCTAACTGTGCGGAGGGTCCAGGCGGGATAGAACTGAATCCGGGACGGACGGAAAGAGCCACTCTGACTCAAGTCGGTCAGCTTTCGCCAGGCCACTGCTATTCGAACCCGTGCCCAGCGGCCTCCCTCAGATAGGAACACGTTCAGGGTGGGCTGGGGGCGATGGAGTTGGACCTGGGACCTCACCCCTTGTGGCGCCTGGAGACCCCGGGTGAGGAGGCTGGGGACCGGGCTGGGGGTGTAGTGCCTGTTCCAGGACTGGGCTCTGGCCCCCAGGAACGTCTGGTGTGCAGCGGGGACCTTGGAACAGGGTCTGCATGCAGCTCTGTGAGAGTCAGTGCTGATTTCCTGTTTTTGACCCTGGTTATGTAAGAAGTTAGTGTGCGGGGAAGCTGAGTGAAGGGAAGATAGGAACTGTGTACTATTTTTGAAACTTCTTTGTGTGAACTGATTTCAGAATGAAAAGCTGAAACGTTTTAAAAGCAGACTGAGCCCTGCCCAGCCCTGGTCCAGATGGGACCCGGGGTTTCCTGGAGAAAACACTTCAGATGGATGAAAACTCAGATTGCTAATGGAGAACTTAACAATTTTAAGAAAAACCATAGGAAAATCTCTTCATATAGTAACAGAAAATATTTTGAAGTAACCCACTAATACATTTAAGAATATTAATGGTGAAAAAGTTTGCCTGTAATCATGATACAGCAGTAAAAAAAGACACATACTAAAATACTTTCAATAATCAGTACTAGTTATCAAGATGGACCGATTAAAAAGCCCAAGGAAATTAACTGGCCGGGAGGCCGGACTTAGCGGCTCTGGCTGTGGCTGCTGCAGGGGGATGGGACCCGGTGCGCCCCGGGGGGGGCCCCGGTCGCCAGAGAGAAGTCACAGGGGCAGGCCAGAGATGTGGGCCCAAGGTCACCCAGGGGACAGCGTGGCAAGGTCAGCAGTCTGGAGACTGGCCCACCAGCCGTGGTTCTCCTAACTCCTCTGCCCACAAGCACCCCTGTGCCCCACGTAGGCGCCCTGGCTCCGGAGCCCTCCCCCATCTCACTGTGGGTGGGGCGTGTAGGGTCAGGGTGTGTGGGTTGAGAAGGTGTGAAGGAGGGAAGGAACCAGCCCAGGCTCCCTCTTCCACCACCACCCCCTGCCTCTGCTGAGGATTCCCCCCGCACAGCGGCCACCAGAGGCCCTGGGAAGATGCCTCCCTGGGAAGTCCCAGGTAGGCCCCCGGCAGGGCTGGGGGGGGGGGGTCAGGGAGGATGCACTGGACGCTTCATGGGGAGGAGAGGAAGCCACCACCCAACGGTGCAGGGCTGACCCCAGGTCATAGCCCCTGGGCCACGGGCGCTTGCCTGGCTGGGGCAAAACCAAGCGGAAGCCAAGTGTCCCTCCCAGGCAGGCCACAGGAGCCACCCACCTTGCCCCGGCGGGGCGAAGCAAGCAAAGAACGCTGGGGTGTTGAAAGCGTTTATTCTCTTTCGGTCTTGGCTGGCACACCATTAGCGGGCCCCAGGCTGCGCTGTGGGCTCCGCTTTCCTGGGGGCCCCCATCCAGCCGGGGCTTAGCGGCCTCTGCATCTTGGGTCGGTGGTCAATCGATGGTGTTTGCAAAACGGGACAGACTTGTTGGTGCGGCAGGGTCCTGGGCGCCTGACGCCGGGGCTGGCCAGGTGGGCAGGCAGGAAAGCCTGTGTGTGGGCGAGCGTGCAGGGTGCAAATATGTGTGTGTGGGTGCATATGTACGCGTGCGTGTGCGAGGCCGCGAGCTTGCTTAACGCGCAGGCTGCAGGAAGCTTCGGCACGCCGGCCGGCCTGCGGGGTGCTCACGGCAGGGCCCGGAGGAAGGCGGGTCCTAGGCTGAGCAGGAGCCCTCCCGCCAGGGCCCAGGAGCTGCGCGCCATCCGGGCCACCCCGTTACAGAGGTCCTTTTCACAGCACGTCACCTCCTGCACTTCGAACTTAGTCAGGACCCCCTGGCTCAGGCTCTCAGGGTTGGTCATCTGTGAGAGCTGCGTCATAATCTTCGTGGCCACCTCGCAGGAGGGGGCGCAGCCCTTGTGCTGGGACTTTACCTTCTTTCCTGGGGGCAAGGAGGGAGGAGCGTGGCAGGCGAGCCCCCTCAGGTGGCCCGGGTCACTCGTCCCCTGGGGGCACGAGGCCCTCCTCTGCCGCCGGAGTCCCATCCGGTCCCACCAGGCCCCCCCACACGCTCCCCCGGAAAGCCTGGGGGAGGCCACCCCTCAGCTGGCAGATGGGGACACTGAGGGAGGCTGGAGGAGGTCCCCTGCCATACCTGCGCCCATCCGAGAGACTGGGAGGCCTCAGGGCACAGCTCCCTGAACCGCCCGCCCGCATCCTCTGGGTGCTGGAGACTCACCACTGCCCAAGGTCACGGTCATGTCACTGTTGAAGCAGACGCCGGACATGGGACATTGGATGGGCTGGCACTGGCTCGTGGTCTCCAGTTCCAAACAGCTGTAACACTGCAGGCTGAGGACTAGGCCGGTGGGGAGGGCGGGAAGGCTGGGTTTAGAGCTCCTGAGGCCAGAACCATTGCGGGGGGGCCGGGACCGTGTCCTGGAGGACAGACCCCTCACATGCACAAAACCACACAGCCTCTCGTGGTGGCGGCGGGGGGGGGATGTCACCCACGGTCCCCCCCGCCACCCCCCACCTCCCGGCGCAGACCCCTCCGGTGCCCTGATGCTCACCACGCTCCCAGCACAGCAGGAAAACCAGCAAAACCAGCTGGAGGCCTCTCATGGCTCCTGGAAACAACACGTGTGGGTGGGACCCTGGGGGCACCCCAGGCTCAGGCTCCTACCTCCCAAGACCCTGGCCCTCCCTGGATGACCCCTCCTGTGCCTCCGCAGGGATTCAGACAGGGATACAGACGGGGCTCCTTCCCGCTTCACTCACCTACTAACGTCAGGCTCCCTTCGGGTGAGCGGGCATCTGGAGCCTCTTCCCTGGTGGCCAAAGAACTTGTTCTCCAATCTGTTGGTGCCCCACCCAGAGGAAGCCGGGGCCGGGCTCTCCTGTCTCCACCTCTTCCGGGAGCTCTAGCTGTCGGACCCCAGGCAGGACCCTGAGTCCCAGACCAAGAGGGGATGTCACTTAGCTGACAAGCAGTGACTTTGGGGAAATTCCAGAAGGAAGCTGGGTGCCCCTCCCTCCCCCCTGCCCCGTTTCTGGCTCCACCTTCAGAGGTCGTCCGTCTCCCTTCCTCCCCCAGTCCTCCCCACGCCCCCATCCCACAAGCCTGTCCTGTCCTGCATGCATCGTCCCCAAAAAAGTACCCCCCAAAATCACAAAAGCAAAAAGAAAAAATTTTGAACGTTTCAATACATTGTTTTTCGTTTTCCTGCTGCACCTGACTTCCATGTAGTAATGGGTGTCGAGCAGCTCATTTTTATGGCCTCTTCACCTTGTACATTGATTCTTCGGTTGAACTTATCATTTATATAATCTTTTAAAAAAATATTTATTAATTTATCTTGGGAAGAGCAGGGGAGGGCCAGAGAGAGCGGGGACAGAGGGTCCGAAGCAGGCTCTGTGCTGACAGCAGTAAGCCCGATGTGGGGCTCGAACTCACGAACCCCGAGATCCTGACCCGAGCCGAAGTTGGACGCGCAGCCAACTGAGCCACCCAGGCGCCCCTAAATTCACATGATCTTAAACATCCAGTAGACGTAACATTAGCTTATTTGACTGGCAAACTCAGATAGTTATCAAAACGTACGCTTATGTTCTACTTAGTGATGCGAACTCAGAAGACATAGCTGTGTTTCCTAAACCAACGATATCCGATCTTATTTACCCAAGATTTACCCAAATCACATAAACTTGAACAGCATTTGGTTGGTTTCTAAAATCCATAAGAGTTTTAGGGATATTTTGTCTATGTGAGCACTCACTGACCTCTAAGCAAATTAGAGCAATCCTCTCTACAAGAGTTTATAAATTATTTCGATAGTCTTATCCAGAGGCAGGAGAAGATCATATATACACGGCACAGTGGACACAGAAACATCCCGGAAGACACAGATAGATGCGGTATAGCTTTACTCCAAAATGTTAGCAGGTGAGGCATAAACAGAATAACAGAAAACTCCCTGGTTTATATAAGAGTTGGTTCTTACCTTCGCCCCACTTTCTAGTTTTCTCTGAACTGCGTTTCTGCAGAGGAGCCCGTGTGAGGTCACCCATCGGTGATTGTGGAACACCCCTCGAGGTTCTCTCCTGCCCCGATGTGTGGTCTCTCACGGGGGCTGTAGACTACACTTTGGTCGAGGTGCTGAGGGGTCGCCAAGCAGCCCTCCGGTGTCTCCAAAGTTCCTCTGGGCGGATAAAACTGTTTCCGATTAGCCTCTCAGCCTCAGTGGTTGTTGTCGGGGTCCCTGCGTCCCTGAGGGCCCCTGGGGGTGGCAGGTGGCCTCAAGTTGGAGCGACCGTAGAGGCTGAGTGTGGAGCGGAAGGGAGGCGGAGAGGAGGCCGGAGGTCACCGAAGGTCCAATTATCTTAGAAAAACTTGCCAACAGGGAGGAAGTGGACAGCTAGCCCCGTCGTGGCAAGTGTAGAAGTGTGCAGAAACAGGGGGCGGGGAGGGGCGTTCAATAAAGGAAAGTTCCAGCAGGGCCTCTGCCAAGAAAGAGCATCCTGAAAAGCAAGGGACTGAATTTCCATCAAGTTAGACTCCAGGGTCAAGCTCCCGTGTTCTGAACTGGGGCCGGGGTGGGGGGGGGGGGGCTGTGACAGGCCCTGTGGTGGTGTCCCTCCCACCCTGCTCGCTCCACTCGATACCTTAGCCTTCAGTACAGGAGCCCCTTGTCCACAGGGGCCAGCTCCAAGACCCCCAGGGATGGCTCAACACGGATAGTACTAACCCTTGTATGCACGATGTTTCTTCCTGTGTGTACATACCTATGAGAAAGTTTGATTTACAACCGGGCACAGGAAGAGATCGGGCCCCTAAGTGAGAAGAAAAGGCAGCAACGAGAAGTATACTGTCGTGGAAGTCGCGAGAACCTGCGCTCTCCCTAAAGCATCCTGCCTGCCCCGGCCCTTCTTCTCGTGAGCGGGTGAGATGATGGAGTGGCCACGTGGCCCGAGGGAGCGAGGCGAGGGGGAGGACCATCCGCCCGCGGGCCACACAGGTGACGGAGACCGCGGGTGGTGGAGACTGGGCAAAGTGAGACCGCAGACAAGGGGACCGCTGCCATGAGGGGACTACCTCATGGTGTGACTGTCTGGAGACAGGGCCCTTCAAGAAGTCATTAAGTCATTAAGGGTACGTGAGGTCCTACGGGTGAGCCCTAATCCGATGTGACTGATGCCTCATAAGAAGAAGACATTTGGACACACGTCGAACGCCAGCATTGGAGGAGGTCATCGAGAGGACGTGAGGGCTGGCCCTGTCCTTGGAACGGGCGCTCTGCCAGCCACTCCCGCAGTGGCTGCTGTTCCAAGGACGCGGCCTTGACAGAGGAACCTGGCATTGAGACGGTCTGGACCAGTTATGGCCTTTACATAAACTTGGAAGGTGCGGCAGCCGGGCCCCGCCCGAGATCTAGGGGTCTTGTGGCTCCCAAGACAAGCCTGGTGTGTAAGTTCCCTCTGCTTATAAACCTCCTACCTACCAACCCGGCCTGCCTCTTTCTTCCACTCTCCCTGCCCTCTGTGTACCTGGGCCGGTTGGCAAACCAACAGCCCGAGATGAATGTTCACGGAAGACCACGCACGCAAACAGCTGTCCCCGCCACGCTTCTCGACTGGCACCCAGAGCACCGGCCCAGGGGGCGGACACAAGGCTTCAAAGATGTGCACCTGATCTTTGAATACGGGCAGGGGGCATCTGATCCTTCGGAGGGACGGCGCCGCGCTCTTAAAGAAGAATCACGCTGACACTTTCTCCAGTGGTAGCAAGATTTTATTCGAGACGCTCAACGTGCGGCAGTAGGAGCTGGGATGACTGCCGGAGGCGGGAGGGAGTGAGCCCAGCTCCCTGAGCGGAGAGAGAGGGGAGGGCCTGGGGCATCTCGGAGAGGAGTCCAGGCCAGGAGGCTCTGGCTCCTGCCGCAGAAGGGCTTACGGTGAGTCACGGTCATGGGTGGAGATAAGGGATCTCATCCACAATCGAGTGCGGCAGGAGCCTCACCAAACTCCCTTAGCGGGGCACCCACGGGGCTCAGTCCACTGAGCGTCCGACTTCGGCTCAGTTCACGATCTCACGGTTTGTGAGTTCGAGCCCCGCGTCGGGCTCTGTGCTGACGGCTCAGAGCCCGGAGCCTGCTTCGGATTCTGTGTCTCTCTCTCTCTCTGCTCCTCCCCCACTGGTGCTCTCTCTCTCTCTCTCTCTCTCTCTCTCTCAAAAATAAATAAACATCAAAAAAAATTTTTTTAATACATAAATAAACCCACTTAGCAGGATTCTTTGCTAAATGGGGGCAGTTCAGGCCAAAGAGAGGATGGGGAAAGGTGCAGGCCTTGTCAGGAAGAGGGCTCAAAAGATCCTGCCAGAGTTTGGTTGAGGGTGGAATCTTGGTCAGATGGTAGCTGAAAATAAGCCGGCGGGATACGACTAGAGCCCCGCTCTGTCATTAATAACTAGTCCAGTCCATCATAATCCGGCCGGAAAACATGCCCCTGAGCAAGTGACTCAGGCGACTTCACAGGCCCCCACTTGGCCCCAGAAAGCCCTTGCTGGACCGTGGCCTCACCTTTTCTCTTTGCGACCCTTAGGGGACAGGAATCCTGACGTTAGCATGTCCCAGCCAGGAGCAATTGGCCGTGCCAGGGGACATCTTGGCCATGTCCAGGGTGTGGAGACGTGGGAGGAGAGAAGAGGGCTGGGTTTGGAAGGATGCACCCAAAAGGTTCAGATGGCCACGCCTCACCGCATCCAGGAGGCAGTGTGGACGAGGAGTGAGGTGGGAGGTAAGTTCTCAGCACCCAGCATGTGCCCCACCACCTCGAGGAGCCCCCCCAAGCCTCGCGGTGGACGCTTTTCCACCATTTCCCAGCCAGGGCCTCGAGCAGACACAGCGCGGAGGGAGGGCTGGCGCTCAGAACCGCTGTCTGCCCAGGAGCGGAAGGAGCCGCAGACGAGCTCCCTCCTCCTGGTCTCTGGGGCTCTGTTCACCCCGCTTACCAGGCGAGCGTGGACTTGGGGGCGTCCACCCCGTGCAGTAGGCTGAGATCCGACTCTGTCTCTGTGTAGTGTGATGCTCAGATTACCCCAGACGTGGTGCTCCGAGCCCTAGAGCTGGTCTCTCTGTCCTGCCGTGTCCCCGTCCTGCAGGGGGGCATCCAGGCTTTCCGGCATCTGAAGCGTTCCCAGCTCCTCTTGCTCTGTTCTGGAACCAGCCCTGGAGCAGCTCTTCTCCCAGGAGCCCTGCTTCTTCTTGGCAGAGAGCGGTTCCGGGGTCAAACCGTAGATACGCTTGTCCCTGCTGGGTGCCTCTGTGAGTGCACAGACCCAGGAAACACAGGCCACCGCTGTCTCTCACCTGGACACTTGTGGCACGTCCGTGCCCTGGGCCCATCGGAACCGCGAGTTCAAACCAGTGTCTGCATGTGATCCAACACGGGGCGGGGTGGGGGGGGAGCTCATTCAGGCTCCGCCGCCCACGATGTTCAGTCTATTCACTCTGTCCCGCTGCAGGTGGCCAGTCTCCATCTCCCCTCTTCTGGGTTGGACTGTGTTCCCCAAACAATCTGTCCGAGTCCTACCCGCCCGTGAATTTGACCTTACTTTGCCGTAGGGTCGTTGCAGACAGAATTGGCGAAGACGAGCCCCACCCGCCGCAGGGTGGGCCCTAAGTCCTATGTGACTAGTGTTCTTGTAAGGAGACAGGCGTGCAGGGAGAGGAGAGCCAAGCGACCACAGGGACAGAGACTGGAGAGATGCAGCCCGCGGCCAAGGACCGCGGAGGGCGGCAGGGGAGGTGAGGCGTGGGTCTGCCCTGCTGTCTTCAGAGGGGGCCCAGCCCAGCCTACACGTGGGTTCCGGATTCCCAGCGTCCAACACTGCCACAGAGGACAATTCCAGTGTTGGAAGCCACCTGCGGTGTCGGTCCTTTGTTGCGGCGCCCCTCCCCCACCCACGCGCGCCCCCCATCGGACGCCCGTCGCTCGGGCTGAGGCTGCGGGGAGTTTCCACCTGCTGAGCAACCACCACCCCCCCACCGCCCGCCATCTGGGGCCGTCGAGGCAGAGAATGGGGCTGTAGGGGCCGGTGGACTGTCCCGGTGACCGAGGGATAAGAGCTTACAGCTTCACTGACGGAGCAAGCGTGGCGAACTGGATGCCCTGGGGTCCCTCCCTCCTCCCGTTCCTTAGGCCCGACAGCCCCGGGCAACGGGAGAGCTGAGAGGGGGAGCCCCTGCACCTGCCAGCCTGCAGCCGCGTGCTCACATTGGTGGGGGAGCAGAAGCAGGGGCCCTCACCCCCCCCCGGGGGCTGCTCACCCCCACGCCCCCATCCGCCCACCACGGTGTCTCCCCAAACGCGGCGCCGGCCAGCTGCTGGGGGCTGGGGTCGGGGGACCGCGGAACGGGGGGCTGGAGAGAAGGGGGCACTGACCTGGCCTTCTGGGGGGCCCCGGTCCTCGGGTGGGCTCTGCTGAGACTGGGACAATTAAAATGCACCAGGAGAGAGAGGAGTCGGCTGTTTCAAGCCCGGTGGAAAGGAAGAGAAGAAAGGAAGGGTGTGAAGGAGGAAGCGGGAAGGCCCCCCTCCCCGCAGCCCCAGTATCCGAGATCCAGGGACCTTAGCTCAGGCAGGTAATCCCTACCAGGCCCCAGTCACACACCCGTGTCCACTTAGCACCTGTTCTTAATGAGCAGTGTGCCAGCAACTGGGGGCACATCAGGGGAAAAGGACGCTTCTGTGCCGTAAAGAGACCTGGAAGGCAGCAAGCCGGGAGTGGCTCACAGGTAACTCCCTGTGCCCAGCCCCGGAGGTGCTCTGGAGCGTGGGGAGGAGGGAGGGGTTTGTGCGCAATTTTACATGTAATTTTGCAACTTCAAAGGTCGCAACTTCAAGGTGGAGAGAGGGATTTTTGAGCAAAGACGGAAAAGGGAGCGAGTGGTTCGTGCACAGCGTGCATAGAAAGTTCCAGAAACAGCAGCGGGGGGGGGGGGGGGGAGGGGGGGAGGAGTGCAGGCCAGTGTCTGAGGGGGCCGCCAGCCGGAACAGAGGTCTATCTCTAGGGCTCTGAGGGCAATACCCACAGGATTTCCTTGTGAACAACCGATAAACTCGATAAACTCGGTGAAGAAAGACTGGGCCCTTGCTGAGGAAATTCTGATTGTTTTTGCGCAGACAATGGAATGTTCTATAGCCTGTAGCCACTAAATTAAGCCAGAGGTCCTTCCCCCTACCGGTGGGATATGTGTGCGCCCTGCTCAGTAGGGCGGGACCTGTGTGCACACAACGTGTCTGTGTCTTAGGAGGTGACACCCTGCGGCTCCGTTCCCTCTGAGGTTCACTTTGGCTTTTTAACATTTTTATTTTCACGTAACCTCTATACCCAACGTGGGGCTCAAACTCATGACCTTGATGTCTAGAGGCGCAGGCTCCACCACCTGGGCCAGCCTCGGGAGGAGACTGTGAGGGTTACTTTTCTGAGCCCTGCCCCCCATTTCTAGCTCAGCTTGGGGCCTTTCACTAGCCTTGGTGATTGAGCCCCTTCCTGGGGTGGGGGGGGGGAGCACTGCCAGGTCGGGGAGGGGGGAGGGGAGGCCAGGCGGTGGCTGAGGTGGGTGGGCCACCTTGGGAGGGTATCGGCTCTGGCAGGCAGTGAGGACTACGGGCTTCCAAAGCCAGGGTCAGGAAATCATACTTGACCTGGAAAACACTGGGAGCCTCTGGACACAAACTGAACCAACCTTTTGGAATCTCTGACAGTGTTATTCCAGCCCAAGTTAGGAGAGCTGGTCCAGGAGCATGGGGTTCACAGGGAAGAAAGCGCCCCGGAGAATGAATGGTTGTTACAGGGTTACGCTCGTTTTTACGTCTTGTAGGAGCTCAACATGATACATTAGCATCTGGGCAGGAAGCACAAGTTCTGTGTCAAGGAGCACAGAGTGTGGGATTGGCGCACACGTTAGGGACAAGACGGTTTTCCTGTAGACTACTCATTCACAGCGTAGGTGCCATAAACCTGGCTTTTGGTTTAAACAAAGTTCACGCACGGTCACACTGATTTAGAAAGAAATCTAAAGTGGCGTCCCCCTATTATTTTCTTGAGATAGAGTTCATTGTCAATTTGGCTAACGCACAGTGGGCTCTCGGCTTCGGGAGTAGAGGCCCGTGATTCATCGCTTCCATACGACGCCCAGTGCTCATCCCAACAAGCGCCCTCCTCGATGCCCATCACCCACTTTCCCTGCCCACCCGCCCCCCGCTTCAACCGTCAGTTTGCTCTCAAGAGTTTCTTATGGTTTGCCTCCCTCCCTCTCTGTTTGAAACTTTTTTGCCCTTCCCCTCCGCCATGGTCTTCTGTTAAGTTTCTCAGGATCCACATACGAGTGAAAACATATATCTTTCTCTGCCTGACTTATTTCACTCAACATAATGCCTTCCAGTTCCATCCACATTGTCGCAAATGGCAGGATTTCATTCTTGTTCATGGCCAAGTAGTATTCCATTGTATATATAAACCACATCTTCTTTATCCATTCATCAGTTAACGGACATTTGGGCTCTTTCCATACTTTTGGTATTCGTTATTAGGTATTTTGGTTATAGCGCTGCTGTAAACATTGGGGTGCATTTGCCCCCTTTGAAACAGCATACCTGTATCCCTTGGATAGATACCTAATAGTGCGATTGCTGAGTTGTAGAATAGTTCTATTTTTAACACTGGTTTCCAGAGTGGCTGCACCAGTTTGCATTCCCGCCAGCAGCGCACAAGGGTTCCTCTTTCTCCGCATCCTCGCCAACATCTGTTGTTGCCTGAGTTGTTAACGTTAGCCATTCTGACAGGTGTGAGGTGGTATCTCAGTGTGGTTTTGCTTTGTATTTCCCTGATGATGAGTGACGTTGAGCATTTTTTCATGTGTCGGTTGGCCATCTGGATGTCTTCTTTGGAGAAGTGTCTATTCATGTCTGCTGCCCATTTCTTCACTGGATCATTCGTTTTTCCGGTGTTGAGTTTGAGAAGTTCTTTATAGATTTTGGCTACTAACCTTTTATCTGATATGTCGTTTGCAAATATCTTCTCCCATTCTATCGGTTGACTTTTAGTTTTGCTGATTGTTTCCTTCGCTGTGCAGAAGGTTTTTATTTTGAAGAGGTCCCAGTAGTTCATTTTTGCTTTTGTTTCCCTTGCCTCCGGAGGCGTGTTGAGTAAGAAGTTGCTGCGGCCAAGATCAAAGAGGTTTTTGCCTGCTTTCCCCTCAAGGATTTTGATGGCTTCCTGTCTTACATTGAGGTCTTTCATCCATGTTGAGTTTATTTTTGTGTCTGGTGTAAGGAAGTGGTCCAGGATCATTCTTCTGCGTGTCACTGTCCAGTTTTCAAGCACCACTTGCTGAAGAGACTGTCTTTATTCCATTGGATGTAATCTTTCCTGCTTTGTCAAAGATCAGTTGGCCATATGTTTGTGGGTCCATTTCTGGGTTCTCTATTCTGTTCCATTGGTCTATGTGTCTGTTTTTGTGTAAAGTGGCATCCCTTATATCTCAGGCCTTTAGAGAGGTTTTTCTCTTATCAGAGCACCAGGCAGAGGCAGTGGTGGGCTATCTGTGTGCCCTATCTGTGTTCCTGGTAAAAGTAACTTAAGCTTCTAATCTGAATCACCCTGCCTGCACCTGCACTCACAGATCACCATGGTCATACCGTTTCCAGAAGTGGGGACCGAGGCTGGGTATTGGAGCCACTTGCCCTCCTGAGTGGACAGCCCTCAGGCCCAGCACTCCTTCTGCTCTGGGTCAAAGGGCCAAGTCCCTGTAGGGATGGGGTCAGAGAATGGTGGCCCCCCTGGTTCCTGCTGCCCCTGCCTGGGGAGATGGGAGGCTGGTGGGGGGCAGGCTGAGCGTGGGAGCGGAGGGAGGCAGGGTGGGGCTGGGTGAGGTGCAGAGGGGATGGGAGGAGGAGCCTGGGGCTTTGAGTTTCTATTTCCTGCAGGCTGGGGGAAGGTAGGCAGGGTGGGGAGGGGCGGGGCTGGGGAAAGGAACCTTGCTGGGTGGCCCTGCCCCAGGCTCTCCTGGGCCCTGGCATCTGTCCAGGCTGCAGCCAGGAGCCCTGCGAGGGCTGTCGGGCCAGGCACCGCTCTGGCCAGGAGCCCAGGCTCCCCAATCTCAGCGCCCAGGTGCCTGGGGATGCCCCTCCCCACCCTGTTTCTGGGTAGCCAAATTCAGCTTTGTCTTCTGACCCCGGATTTCCTGCATCTGCCCACAGAGGGGGGCTCTCTGGGGAGTGCATGGGTGTGCCTGGCCCCTGCCCCCTGGGCTGCCCCTCCCTGGCTGCTGGGTCCGCACCTGCTGGCCTGGGAGGTGGAGGGGATCCTGACTGTCCTCTGGCTTCCTCCCACTGTGCTCCTCCAGGGGTGCCCGTGGTCCAGGCCGGCGGGGCACTGCACCTCCTCCCCCACACCCCATCCTTGGCATCTGCCTGCACTAGACCCACTCTGCTCTCTTATGGTTGATTTTCGAGGTCCCCCAGCCTGCTGGCCGGTGGGCCCAGGTGGGACCGAGGACATCTCCTGATAAGCGGGGAGAACAGAGCTGCAGATGGGGACAAAACAAGACCCGGGAATGACAGGACAGCTGTGGCCAGCGCTCAGGCCTGCTGAGACCTGACTGCCCCAGCCAGTCCCCCCGCAGCCCACCCAGGACGGGTGGCCTGAGGGGCCATGCCAGCAGGCCAGCCGTGCGGGGGCCACTGTGCTGTGCTCCAGCCTGTGGAGATGTCTCACATGGAAAGAGCATGCCTAACGTCCCCAGGGAGGCACTATGTGACATGCGAGGACGCTCTCTCCTCACTTGGGGTCCCAGAGTATCACCCGGTTCGGTTTTTCTGGAGTCCCTTTATCCGCCCTCGGTGTGAGAAGGTGCAGTGGAAACATCGGAGCCTCTAAGGAAAAGGCATAAGAAATTGATTCGGGGTGTGGGGGGCGGGGAAGGCACAGAGAGGAGATGGGCTGGGGGGTGGCGGCAGGCAGGGGGGTGGGGAGGAGGGCAGGATGTGGGTGACAGCCGATACCACCTGACCTCGGCCCACTCGTCCTCCACAGCCACGAGGGGCTATAAGGTTGGGGGTGACCATCGGGAGCCCAACAGAGACCAAGAGAAGATTGACGTTGGGTGTTGACCCCATGGGCTCCCTCCTGCAGGCTTTCCTGGGACGCTCCTGTCACCTCTCCTGAGCAGCTCCCCCATCCCCTCCCTCTGCCAGCTTTCCAGCCTGGGCAGCAGACAGTGGACATCCCTGCAGCCAGCCCTGGAGGGGACACCACGTGGCTTCGCTAGGTCCTGCCCCGCCCCAGCACCTTAGGCCAGTCTCTTCC
The DNA here is from genome assembly GCF_007474595.2 of Lynx canadensis. Lineage (NCBI taxonomy): Eukaryota > Metazoa > Chordata > Mammalia > Carnivora > Felidae > Lynx > Lynx canadensis. The sequence goes on along the minus strand of NC_044320.2, from coordinate 1,409,651 downwards.
TATTCTTCTGATCTGGATGCAACATCTGTTTCCTGCTGGGAGTTTGGCTGAGTCGGTGGCTTTGCTGAACTCTCACCGTGGGGGAGGGACTCAGCCTGGCAGCCTTTCATCCCCTCCCCAAGCAGAAGATAAACTGACCCCTCCTCGAAGGGTCTCTGGGGGAGTAGAGCAGAGCCGGGCCCCGCAAAGACAGTGACATGGCAGGTAGGGGTGCCCGCCTTCCCCAGCCGGCCTGGGTTCCAGGGGGGGGCCACACTGCAAGTAGCTGACCCAGGGCCTCGCCCTCTGGGGTTCTGGAAGCAGAGGTCTGAGCTTGGCCTAGGGTTGTCAGCCTGGCCTGGACTCAGGCCGCCCTCCATTCCTACCCAGTAAGTAACAGTGCCCCGGGGGCCGACAGTGGGACTCTGAGGCGCCAGGGTCCTGCCCCCTGCTGCTCGCACCCTCTTGTGGCCCCTTCCCTTTGACAGCAGGCAGGACCTGAGACCTAAAGGCGGTGGGGGTGGCCGACGTCTGTGATTACATTGCACAGACTGAAGCCCCACCTTGAGGGCAGCCGTACGGTCTCACCCGCTTTGCGGAAGGAAGTTACCCTATTGTGCCACAGAGAGAGTCCTGGGACAGGGGACGGCGGGTGCCCTCTGCTCGCTATAGTATCAACATCTCCTGTGGGTGAGGTTTTCCACCATGGTTTTGAACAAGGACCCGGGGAACGGCCTGGGTGTAAGTTACTCGTACAGAACCCCCTGCCCCCGTGCCCAGCCATGGAACGAAAGCTTCCTGCACCAGCCCCAGAAGGAGACCCTGCGTGGAGAACTAGCTCCCCGTCTCCTTGCTTTCTGCAAGTAATAAACTGTTCGCTCAAACCAAGAGACTTGGGCTGCTGCACCCCAAGCGGCGGGCCCTTTGCCCCTGGTGACAGGAGGGGTGCTCACGCCCTGAGTACGAGCCCGCAGGACCCCCTGGAGACCCAGGCCCTTCCTTGCTTTGCCGGAAGGGTCCTGAGTTAGCCAAAATAAAGGCAACCCCTTCGTGCTTTTGGGGGGAGCCAGTCGGTAGATGAAAACAGACAACCATAGTTCTTTGAGAACAATCTGGGCTCCGGGCCTCCTGGCACCAGGAGCCCACAGCAAGCACAGGAAGTGAGGTGCCTCCTCAAGACAGACTCCTCAGACTCCTGGGGGGCCGGGGGCGGGCAGGGAGGAGAGAGCGCGCAGCGCTCCCCCACCAGACGCCTCTTTCTTAATTAAGCTTGTGCTTGCTTGCCCGAAACCTTTGGCTGTCTTTCAGACGCCAAGAAAGTTGGCTCTGACGGTGTTTTGCCAGTTTCTTGCGTGTGTCTGTGGGGGAGCAGGCCCGGGAGCCCCCACTCCACACTCGGCTCATCCATTTTAAAGGCTCTCGGGGCGCTTCTGAGTGTTGGCCCTTGCGCGGTCGGCATGTGGCAGATTCGGTCTCTCAGCGTGTCTGTCGGTGGCTTCCGATTTTGTTTACGGACACTTTTGGCTTTCAAAAGATTTTATTTTTATTTTAAGGCCACCGGTTTCATCGATGTGCTCTGTGGGTGGATTCTGACTCATGAGAAGTTCCTTCCTTCATCCCAGGCCTGCGTCCACACACGATTTCACATTTACATCTAGGACCCACTTGGAGTTTACTCCTACGACGCGATAGATCTAATTCTGCCATTTCGCAAATGTGAGGCGTAAGGGAGATGATTCGTTTTCAGACATAATAAAAGCTGGGCTGTCCAGTTAACAGGAGGTTTACAACCGGCTGGAAATATGTACAACCTCCCCCCGCTTCCCCACACAATGGAGTCCCAAACCTTTAGACACTTCACTTCCTGGTTCTTCCTCCCCTCTCGGTTTAGCGGGCTTAGTTTCACGGTTTAGCTTCCCGGACTTGGCGATGAGCTTTTGCGTAGAATAACGGGAGGAGGGACTGAAAGTCTCTGGTCATCTCAGGCAAGGTACATTTGTTCCAATCAGACTACTGCTTACTTCCATGGGCATAGGCGGGTTTCGGGACAGGCTGTAACCTCTGCAGTACCCAGCCAATGAGGAATCAGGGAAGCGACTTACCTCTGTAGTGCTCAGCCAATGAGGAACCAGGGGAGGGGCTTGCCCGCTAGGAGATAAATTGTCTGCTGTAACTGCCCTGAGCGTGCCTGTCCATCAGACACTGCTCCTGCAAGAACGTTCATTAAAGCTTCCCTTCACTGTGCTCCAAATCTCCGAGTCCCTCCTTTGATTGGGTCCGTGGGCTTATTTCTTACACCAAACACCTGCCTGGTTGTCCCATTACAAATTCCATCCTTCCCCCAGTCATTAGAGATGAAATCCAGTGGGTAGAATTCTAAGATGGCCTCTGTGCTCACACCTGTGACTCCGTGCAAGCCCCTCCGTGTGAGTGTGAAACCGGGAACTTGTTTCCACAGAATACAGGAAAAGCGAAGGGACTGGACAGGTGCATGAAAGGTCCAGATGGGTCGACTCTATGATAATCCCAAAGGAGACAGCCTTGGTGGGCCTGATGTAATCAGGTGAGCCCTTCCCTGTCTGCCCCACTGTGTGGCCTTGAAGAAACCCACCCACCTACCACGGGATCTGCAATTGCAAGCACACGAATTTTGCCTGTCCTGGCTTTTTAAATTCAGCATTATATTTGTGAGGTTATTGTGCTGATGAGTGTAGCAGTAAATAATGCTTTTCAAGACCATGTAGTGTTCTATTTTGTGACTATGATGACACTTATTCACCTGTTCTGTTGTCAGTGGACATTCAGGTTGTTTATAGGTCTGAGTCTCTTGGAAAATACAGCTCCGAACGTCCTGGGCATTTATCTCACTGGACTTACTTCTCTTTGGCACACACCTGGGAGTGGAACTATGGGTTCCAGGGTATGTGTGTCTCTAACTTTAATGGGTGACGCCAAACGTGTCTCAAAGTGCCGTCGTTGTACCAGCGAAGCGTGAGCCCCAGTTGTCCCTCGTTCTCAACAACACTGGGAATCTTCAGTGCCTGCAACATTAGCCATTCTGGTTTGCATTTCTTCCTTTCCAATACGTTTTATTTATTTTTATATACTTTTAATAATTTTCACTTATTTTTCTAGATTAATGGCGTGGTTGAGCACATGACATTTTGGGTCAGTTTTTAAGTAAAAATCCAAAGAAATGTGGATGCTGATGCTTGGTATCATGTTCTACATAGGTCTGTTAATTTTCCACATTTTTTTTTTTTACAGATTCGTGTATTCTAATTGGGTTTTGTCCACTTGTTCTATTACTTATTTAAAATTTTATATAAAATATCTAAACGTGATTGCGGACTTGCCTCAACTTTCAACCTGCTGTCTTTCCCTTAAACATCCTGAAGCTGGTATTAGACGTGTGCACACGTGGGACTGAGGTGTCTCTGTGCTGTGTTGACGCTTTATCACTATGAAGTCTCTCTTTCGTGTCAGTCACAATGCTCGGCTGCCGGTGTACTTTCTGTGGCATTGGCACGGCAGCAAATCTCCTGGGTGACTCTCATCGTGGCCCATCTGTGTGCATTCTTTGTCTTTCTGCTGTTCTGTATCCTTATTTTTTAGGTTTTTTTTTTAATGTTTATTTATTTTTGAGAAAGAGAGAGCGTGAGCAGGGGAGGAGCAGAGAGAGAGGGAGGCACAGAATCCGAAGCAGGCTCCAGGCTCTGAGCCTTTCAGCACAGAGCCCGATGCGGGGCTCGAACCACAAGATCATGACCTGAGCCAAAGTCAGGTGCTGAACCCACTGAGCCACCCAGGTGCCATCCGCGCCCCCCCCCCCCCGCCGACCATATCCATATTTTTATTTTTTATTTATTTTTTATTTATTTTTAATTTTTTTTAACATTTATTTATTTTTTTTCTTTTCTTTTCTTTTTCTTTTTTAAATATTTTTTTCAACGTTTATTTATTTTTGGGACAGAGAGAGACAAAGCATGAACGGGCAAGGGGCAGAGAGAGAGGGAGACACAGAATTGGAAACAGGTCGGGGCGCCTGGGTGGCGCAGTCGGTTAAGCGTCCGACTTCAGCCAGGTCACGATCTCGCGGTCCGGGAGTTCGAGCCCCGCGTCAGGCTCTGGGCTGATGGCTCAGAGCCTGGAACCTGTTTCCGATTCTGTGTCTCCCTCTCTCTCTGCCCCTCCCCCGTTCATGCTCTGTCTCTCTCTGTCCCAAAAATAAATAAACGTTGAAAAAAAAAATTTTTTTTTAAAAAAAGAATTGGAAACAGGCTCCAGGCTCTGAGCCATCAGCCCAGAGCCTGACGCGGGGCTCGAACCTCCGGACTGTGAGATCGTGACCTGGCTGAAGTCGGACGCTTAACCGACTGCGCCACCCAGGCGCCCCAACATTTATTTATTTTTGAGACAGAGAGAGACAGAGCATGAACGGGGGAGGGGCAGAGAGAGGGAGACACAGAATCTGAAACAGGCTCCAGGCTCTGAGCTGTCAGCACAGAGCCCGACGCGGGGCTCGAACTCACGGACCGCAAGATCATGACCTGAGCCGAAGTCGGCTGCTTATCCGACTGAACCACCCAGGCGCCCCTCCATATTTTTAAAATGAGAGTTATTGGGGCACCTGGCTGGTTCAGCCTGTGGAGCATGTGACTCTTGATACTTAAAAATAAAATCTTTTTAAATAAATAAATAAATAAATAAACAAATAAATAAAATACCAAGTAAAATAAAATGAGAGTTGTAACCAGTTTATTCTTTTCTATCTGGTCTGTCTGAACGTTTTCGCCTGTACATGAGGGTGGTCAGCGCGCCCGCACTTGGTGTGAGAACTATACTCTTTTCTTTTTCCCAAGTGTTTCTTTTCTGTTTCCTGCATTCTTTTGGGCTTAAGAAATGTTTTCCATATTTCATTTTCGCTTCTAGAGACAAATTTCTTATGATTCTTCAGGGGTTACCTTGGAGGTGACAGTACACATCCTTGCCCTGCCGTGACCGACCTTGACTTAGCGTGGCCACCCCACCCGAGGAGTTCAGGACGTGCACCAGACCACTTTGTCTACACCATTCCATGTGCTTCCACCATCTTATCCCGCAGACATGTTATAAACTCGACCATTGTTGCCGTCGTTGCTGTTTCACACCAGAAATACTCTTTTCTATTTGTCCAAATAGCCATCAGTTCTGCTTCTCTGACCTTCCTAAAGCTTCCTCTTCCCACGTGTGGGCATTTTATTTATCTTGAAGAACTTCCTTCCTTATTCTTTGTAGTCTGAGTCCCCTGGCAATGAATGTGTCACCTTGTGTATGAAACCCTTTTGTTTTCTGTATCTCAATACTATCTTTACTTGTCCAGAGGTCAGGGGCGCCAGGAGCGTGTGGGTGACTCAGTCGGTTAAGCTCCCGACTTCGGTTCAGGTCATGATCTCACAGGTCTCACGAGTTCGAGCCCCGCATCGGGCTCTGTGCTGACAGCTCAGAGCCTGGAGCCTGCTTCGAATTCGGTGTCTCCCTCTCTCTGTGCCTCTCTCTCTCTCTTTCAAAATAAACAAACATTAAAGACAGAAACGAAGTCAGGGTCACCAGATTTTGTCATTCATCACTTTAAAGATGCAGTTCCATTTTCTTCCGGTTTTCACACTCGTTGTAAGGAGTCAGCTTTAGATCCTAATTGTCGATAGTGTTTCTCTTTCCTTGTGAACAACAGCAGTGCCGTCGGCTTGAATAGCGTGTCAGACGAGCTGCGGTGATATTGTTCCCACTTACTCTGCTTGGGGTTTTCTGGGATTGATGAATCCGTGCGTTATCCTTCATCGGTTGTGAAAACTTGCCTTTTCATGTGTCTCTTTACCCGCTGTCCATCACCCTTCCTCCCGCTACTCCAGTCTTGTGAAGGTGGACCATTTGGCTGTGCCTCATGGACCCGCAGCTCTGACCTGTTCTTTCTACTGCTTTGTTCTCTCCAAGCATCGCTTGGGCTATGAGTGTTGTCCTGCCCCTCCCTACTTTCCTACCATCTTCTGCTCTTGAATTCACCCAAATGAGTTCTTAACATCAGATGCTTTATTTTTCAACTCCAGAATATACTGGTTAGTTTTATGTGTCACTTTTGCTGGGCCACAGTACCCTGATGCCGAGGTCCTGCCCCAGCAGGTCCGGGGGTTCCCAAAGGATGAACGGCGTCGGCGAAAACAACAAATGGACACGGACAATGGCAGTGGGTTCGACTGGCCGCTTTATTGTGGCAAGCGTGGCATCATATTTGTTAGCAATTTTCTTGTGGCGTGCATTATCTATGTTTCTCGGCATTACCTAATTCTAAAAACGTTCCTTTGTGTAATCACCCATTAAGGAACAACATAGTTATTTTCTTGTAAATTTCCCTCCTGCCCTTTCAAGGTCATCTAGCTCTCAACACCTCAAGTGGAACGTTTACAGGGACGTGACTTCTTAACGGTTCCTTTGAACCGTTTGCGGCACAAGGAACAAAAGCGTTCGCTTTGGTCTGGGTGCCGGGAGGGAGCCAGGAGGGCCCTGGAAACCCACGCCTTATGCGCTCCCAGAGAGACAATGTTTACCTGGGAACTAATGAGCCATTCTGTACCTTAACCCGCCAGGTCCGGTTATCATCTGGAATGCCTCTTGGGGGCCAGCCAAGCGGGCCTAGGGGTTGGAGCAACTTGTATCCATAGGTACATTCCTTTGTTGCCGGAGTGGGGATTTCGAACCCATTCGTCCCCCTCCTCGGCTGGGAAATATATGGGCCCATCCTTCCTTTGGGTAGAGGAGTCTTTCTAGGGGGTGGCAAGGGCTGGATGCAGGGCCGCATGATTTCCCTGCGGAATCTTATGTCTTTCCCCAGAGGTTCTTCTCCCGGGGGGCCTGTCGTGGGCAATCCCAACCGACAAATCCCCAGGCACTTTCATTGGTAGGGGGGCTGCCCCGACCAACGCTGAGGCCAAATTACATAAAAGCAGGAGGACAAGAAGCTTCCCTTCTGGCGGGCCGCCATGCAGCCCCGATCCGTCCACCGCCCGGGCCCTGCCATCAGGCTCCTTGGATAGCTTGGCTTCCGGCACCCTGATATGTAGCCCAACACTATTCTGGATGTTTCTGGGAGGGTGTTCATAGATAAGATTGACCTTTCAGTTGGTGACATTCCAATAAAGCAGATTGCTCTCCGAAACGTGAGTGGGCCTCTCCCAATCAGTTGAAGATCTGAATCGCATAAAAGACTGACTTCCCCCAAGCGAGAGGCAATCCTGCAGCAAACAGCCTTCAGACTCAACTTGCAACATTGGCTCTTCCTGGTCCCCAGTCTGCCAGACCACCCTGAAGACTCTGGACATGGCAGCCTCTGTGACTAGGTAAGCCACTTCCTTCAAATAAGTCTTGTTTTGTATATATAAACATTCTATTGGTTCTGTTTCTTTGGGGAATCCTTCTTTTTTAAAGTTTATTTATTTTGAGAAAGAGACAGAGAGAGAGAGTGGGAGGGGCAGAGAGAGAGGGAGAGAGAGAGAATCCCAAGCAGGCTCACACTGTCAGCGCAGAGCCCCGTGCGGGACGTGACTTCACAAACCGTGAGATCTTGACGTGAGCTGAAATCAAGAGTCAGACACTTAACTCACTGAGACACCCAGGTGCCCCTATCCGGAGAATCCTAATACAGAATATCCGCTTGATTTGTTTTATAGAGTCTTGCTCTCCGTCAAAACTCCCAGTCTGTAAATCTCTTCTGTTCAACTTTTCCTCGATTTTATTGAACACAGTTGTCCTTGTTAAAGTCCTTTTCCGCTAACTCCATCATGTGGACCATCTGTCGGGGTGTGGATGGCTTTCCCGCTTTTCTAATTGGTAACATCCCCTGCCTCTCGGAGATCCAAGAACTTTTTATTGCACGCTGGGCATTGTATAGATTAGAAGGCTGGAGGCCACATATATGCGCACTCCCTCCTTCCCGGATCCGTGAGCGCCAAGTACTAATCGCATAAACTCCATCACAAGTGGAGCTTGGTCGGGGCTGGGCTGCACTTGGAGAAAGACTCCCATAACCTCCCATTTCTCCCTTTTCCCAGGCAGGCCCCCCACCCCAGCCTCTGGCCGAGATCCTTCTGGCACGGTGAGCGCGAGAGACCCGGCTCTGCCCGCTCACTGTGTCTTCTGCTCTGCTGGTGAGTCTCTCGCGCACAGCTTCCAAATCTGGCCCGTCTCTTCAGAACAGGATCACACAAGCAGGCTCCTTCCTGGGGTGGGGGTGGGGGTGCTTCCCAGAACCGAGAGGCTGTTGGCAGTGCCTGCAAGGGCGCCGCGTCCTGCGTCCCCACCTCTGCAGCCGCCCGCACAGAAGAATGTGTTTGCATCTCTCCAAGTTTCTAGCTGGCTGGGAGATGGTCGCTGGTTTCCCCTGCCAAGCCGAGTCTCTGGGCCACACCCATCCCCTGGCGGCGCCCGGGGTTGGCAAACAGCCCCGGGGAAGGAAGGCGCACAGAGCCAGCCCACCTGGCGGCGTTCCCACCTCTGGTTCCCGGTCCCTCGGTCCCTCGGCTGTCGCTCCTGTCACGGCTCGCCAGCGTATTTTAGATACGACATTTGCAGTCTGGCTTCCCCCTGGCCCGGGGGAAGGCTTGTGACCACAAGGCCCACGTCACCCTCTCGCACGTGGAAGGCGAAGCCGCTCTGAGGGCTGCGGGGTTGTAGGCTCACTGCATCCCGGTTCATTGGGATCGTTTTCCACATCTGCCCTTTTTATTACTCATTCTCTAGGATTTCCAAGTACACCATCATCTTGTCTGCAAATGGAGCTGACCCTACTTCCTTCCATTCGAGTGCCTGTCATTGTCCAATTTTCCAATTGCCTGGGTGAGTACTTTAATAGAATTCCAGATTATGATGGGAGCGTTTCTGGTATTCTTCTTATAATGTAAGATAACTTCAGGAGATTATATTCTTCTTGAATATTTATTTTTTTATCTTACGGACAGAGAGTATGTGCCAGTAGGAGAGAGGGGCAGAGAGAGAGAGAGAGAGAGAGAGAGAGAGAGACCATCTCAGCCGGGCTCCACACGCAGCACAGAGCCCATCGTGGGGCTCGATTCCACGACCCTGGGATCATGACCTGAGCTGAAATCAAGAGTCGGACGCTCAACCGACTGAGCCACCCAGGTGCCCCCTGAATATATATGTTTTTAGTGTTTATTTATTTTTGATGGGGGGGGGGCTTGTGCGCACAAGTGGGGGAGGGGCAGAGAGAGAGAGGGAGAGGGAGGATCCGAAGTGGGTTCCAGCTCTGCCCTGACAGCAGAGAGCCTGATGCAGGGCTTGAACTCACAAGCTGAGATCATGACCTGAGTGAAAGTTGGACACTTAACTGAGGATCTAGGCACCTCGAGTATTTTTAATCAAGAAAGGATATTTAACTTATCAGAGGTGTTTTCAAAGCCTGTAGGTTTTCTCCTATAATATTTATTTTCATATCTATTAATATGAGGAATTGTAGTTTTTAAATATTTATTTTATTTTTGGGAGAGACAGAATGAGCAGGAGAGGTGCAGAGACAGAGAGAGAGAGGATCCAAAGTGGGCTGTGAGCTGTAAGCACACACCTGATGTGGGGCTGGAACCCGCGAACCACGGAGATCATGACCTGAGCCAAAGTCGGCGGCTCAGCGGAGACACCCAGGCGCCCCGATATGAGGAACTATATTAACCAATTCCCTGACATTTAACTGTCACTGACTCCTGGGATATAACCTACTCTGTCATACTGTATTACTTTCTTAATGTGCTGGTGGATACTTGCTCGTTAATATTTATTTAAGATTTTTGCATTGGAGTATCTAAGAGATATTGGGTCTGTGATTTTCTGTCTTTCCACAATGTTTATTAGGTCAGTTCCCAATGCTTCGTTCTTGGTATTAATTATTTTGTGTATTTGTACTGTTTGTCTTTTATCGATTAGGTTAGTTGCTTGTCTAGTTATTTTAATTTTTTTTTTAATTTTTTTTTCAACGTTTATTTATTTTTTTGGGGACAGAGAGAGACAGAGCATGAACGGGGGAGGGGCAGAGAGAGAGGGAGACACAGAATCGGAAACAAGCTCCAGGCTCTGAGCCATCAGCCCAGAGCCTGACGCGGGGCTCGAACTCACGGGCCGCAAGATCGTGACCTGGCTGAAGTCGGATGCTTAACTGACTGCGCCACCCAGGCGCCCCTAGTTATTTTAATTTTCCAGAGAACCGAAGTTTTAATTTATTAACGAAGGCCGGGGGCGCCTGGGTGGCTCAGTCGGTTAAGCCTCCGACTTCGGCTCAGGTCATGATCTCGCGGTCCGTGAGCTCGAGCCCCGCGTCGGGCTCCTGGCCGATGGCTCCGAGCCTGGAGCCTGCTTCCGATTCTGTGTCTCCCTCTCTCTCTGCCCCTCCCCCGTTAAAAAAAATTTATTAACGAAGGCCGTTATGCTGTCTACTCCGTTCCCTTCCACTGTGACCCTTCCACTTCCCTTCCCTGTTCTTTCTTCGGCTGCCTTGTTTTCCTTCTCCGGGTTGAGTTGGGGATTTGATTTGTGTCCTGTCACTCCTTTTCCTTTTCAATGAAACCAAAGTTCGGGCTTTAAAAGCTTTTTCTATAGCGTTCATACTTGAAGGACTTCTGACTGCACAGCAACTATTTGCTTCAAACGTGTTTTCTTGACTCTGTTCTATCATTTCTGCTTCGCTGTGTCTTGCTTGCGGCTGAAAAGTCCCATGTCAGGCTCTCTCTCCCCTACGTACACCTGGGGGCCCAGGCACTGAAGATTATTTCCGTATCTTCCAGCCCACCGCTCCCACCCGCCCCCCACCTCCCCTGCCTGCCCCCCGCCCTTGGCTCGCACCTGCCCCGGCCCCCCGCGGAGCGCCCACGCAGGTGTCTAAGCTGCCCTGGTGCTTCCTTCTCGCTCGGCTTCATCCGTCCTCACTTCGCATCTCCCTTTCTGTTGTCCACCCGTGTCTCGCGGCTCCGAGTGTCTGTCGCAACGTGTTGCTTCCTGTCTCCAGCTGTCTTACTTCAGCTATTACACCTCCGGGCCGCGTCACAGCTGGTTTTCAGAGACGTGTTCAGCCGCGGGTTTCACGCTCCCTTGGGGTTGTCTGCGAACAAGGCTGCCCTCTCCCGGCGGCGCGGGGAAGTGCAGCGCCTGTGACTGCGGTCGGTCCGTCCGTAGGGTCTGTCGGTGGGAGGGTGGGAGGGTCCGCGCCTCCGAGATTGTGCTTCTTCCGGCGGCGGCGAGTGCTTTTCCCTTCTTAGCTTTCTCCACATTTGCCACCAAGCCTGCAAGGGTCCGCGCCCCAGGAAGGGATGCGTTTGGCTGCCCCTGCGTCCCTGTCCACGGCGTGGGGGGGTGGGGGGGGGCAGTCCTCCGGCTACCAGGTCTAAGTTGTCCAAAGTAGCCACGGAGGCACCACCCCTCTCCTTCTGGGGCTGGCTTTTGCCTGTGGCCGTCGCCCTCACACTCTCCCTTTCTTCCCTTTCCTCCCCCTCTCCCCCTCCCCCCCAACCTCGGTCTGCACAACAGGTGCCCAGGACCAGACAGCCCTCCCAGAACTCTGCGGCTGTTCCTCCCCAAGGACATTTGTGGCATCGCCCTCATCTCCGGGGCGCGCTGAGGTCATGAGAAAGGTGGGGTTCTGTTGCCTTTCGGTTGACCTGCGTTCCTTTCCTCACTAGGAAGAGGACGCAGGCTCGGGTATAGGCAGCTGAAATTGTCCTCGGGCATCCCACAATTCAACGTGGGTTTTTTAAATTTAAGATTCTCAATTTGTTGTTAGTATATGGAAAAACGGTTGGGTTTTATATGTTGATCCTCCAGCCAGTGACCTTTCTGAATTCATGTGTTCGTTCCAATAGTTGGTCTGTACCTCATACTGGACTGTCTAAATTCAAAATCATAGGGCGTCCAAGTGATGGCAGCTTGACCCCATCTTAAATAGCAGTGGTGACAACAGGGGAGAAACAGTGGTTCCCCACCATCACAGGTGCTCCTTATCAGATCGGAAAGGCCCCTTCATTCCTAGCTCACTCAGAGAGTTATCGTAAATTGTGTTGAATTTAATCAAATTACTTTCTTTTTTTTTTTTTCAAAGTTTATTTATTTTTGGGACAGAGAGAGACAGAGCATGAATGGGGGAGGGGCAGAGAGAGAGGGAGACACAGAATCGGAAACAGGCTCCAGGCTCGGAGCCATCAGCCCAGAGCCTGACGCGGGGCTCGAACTCACGGACCGCGAGATCGTGACCTGGCTGAAGTCGGACGCTTAACCGACTGCGCCACCCAGGCGCCCCTAATCAAATTACTTTCTGCATATATTAGAAGAAAATATGTTTTCTTTTTTGGGGGGGCCACTGGTGATTTCCTGATATTATTCTTAGGATACATTTTCATTAAATTTTATGGGAGATTGCCCTGGAGTTTCCATTTCTTATAATACTTTGTCCATTTTTTAAAAATCTAGCTTATTCAGCCTCTGAAAATTAATGAGGGAGTGTTCATTTCTTGGTTTCCTCTGAAAGACATTCTGGAAGATTGATATTATCTTTCCTTTGATTGCTTGGAAGAATTAACCAGTGAGAGCATCTAAATCTGAAGTTTTTCTTTGTGGGAAGCTTATCTTCAATCAGCTTTTTGAAGTACCATTTGAATAAAATGTAACCGCCCACCACAAGCAACCTGTGGAACCTGTCCTCATGCCCAAAGGGGTCCCTGGCACCTCCCTGCAGTCAGCTCCCTCCTCCAAGCCCTCACCCCTGGCAATCACTGATTTGATTTCTGCTACCCTCTCATTTGTGCCTTCTAGAATTTCATATTAATGGAGTCGCACGACACGCGTGGTTTTTTGTCTTCCCTTTTTAACTTCGTGTGTTTTTGAGATTCACTCGTGTCATTGCATGTATCTGTTGTTTACCCCTTTACATTTGTTTAAAAACAAAATTCAACTGGGTAAATCTTAAAGATTTTATTGGCTTTATTCGCCAATTCATGAATCGCACAGCCTCCGATCTAGCTGATAGAAAGGAGCCCTGAGGAGCGTCATGAAATAAGGCTTTTATAGGCAGAAGAGAGCAGGCCGGGCAAGTTACATGGCAAGATGCGGGTCGGTTGTGACAAAGTCGTCTTCCTTTAAGGGACAGCAGAGATCTGTCAGGCAGATCCCCTCGCTAGCAGCTGACCAGGTAATTCCAGATTGACTGGTTTGAGGTTCCATTCCCTGGAGAGCTGGGACTGTAATTAGGTCCCAGGTGCCTCGGGGCTCAGCCTCAGTGACTCTGGGGGCTGTTGTCTTGTATTTACCACCTTGTTAGGTAGTATTCTCTCTCGTGGATATACACACGTGTGAATAAAACTTCTATCCAGGTCTGTTTTCATTCCTTTGGGGTAAAAGCCCAGGAGGGTGACGGCTGGGTCACAGGCAAAGAAGAGTATGTCTAACTTTATAAGAAACTGCCAAACATTTTCCCAAAGGGCTGCAGCTTTCTGTGTCTGCCCCTGGCACCTCCGGAGAGTTCCAGCACTAGGCATCATCTGTCTTCGACCGTAGCTGGTTTTGCAGGCGTCTAGGGGTACCCCGTTGTGGTTTTAATTTACATTTTCCTGATGGCTAACATCTTTTCGTGAGCTTTTTGCCGTCTGGATTTCTTCAATGGTGAAGTCTCTATCCAGATCTCTTGTCCATTTATCATACGGTTGTTTCCTTTTTATAAAATTGTACGCACCGTTTTAACATACACAGATATTTTTTCCTGGCTTTGGGTTTCAGTTTTATTCCCTTAAACTATCTTAAGAGCAGAAGCTTTTAATTCTAATGAAGTCTAATTTATACTTTTTTTTTTTTTCCCTTTAGAGATCATGCTGTTTGTGTCCTAAGAGACGTTTATCTAGCCAAAGTCACACAGATTATCTCCTGTACTTGTTTCTGGAAGACTGTGAGTGTTGGCTCTTATGCTCGCATATTAGACCCATTCCACAGATGAATGTTGGATGATTACATCCAGCACCTGAGGAGCCACATGTATGCTTAGAGATATGTGCTGAGATTTACTCTCCTAGGGAAGCTTATTCCAACCCCACTTACTGAAAAGACAAACCTTTCCCCGCTGAATTAGCTTGAGGGCTTTATAAAAACCAATTGAGTGGATAGGTGGGGTTTGTTTCTGAACCTGCTGTTCTGTTCTTCTGACCCACGTGTCCATCCTGATGCCCAAAACAATATTATTGTCTGAATTACCGCGGTCTTACAGTCAGGCTTAAAACCAGGTAATGTTGGGGGCACCTGGGTGGCTCAGTCGGTTGAGCACCGGCTTCAGTTCAGGTCACGATCTCACTGTCCGTGAGTTCGAGCCCCGCGTCGGGCTCTGGGCTGACAGCTCAGAGCCTGGAGCCTGTTTCGGATTCTGTGTCTCCCTCTCTCTCTGCCCCTCCCCCATTCATGCTCTGTCTCTCTTTGTCTCAAAAATAAATAAACGTTAAAAAAAATTAAAAAAAAAAACAGGTAATGTTGTACCTCCCGATTTGTTCTTCTCTTTCAAAAATGCTTTTGGGGACGCCTGGGTGGCCCAGTCCGTTGAGCGTCCAACTCGTGGCGTCGACTCAGCTCACGATCTCGCGGTCCATGAGTTCGAGCCCCGCGTCGGGCCCTGTGCTGACAGCTTGGAGCCTGGAGCCTGGAGCCTGCTTCCGATTCTGTGTCTCCCTCTCTCTGCCCCTCCCCCGCTCACATTCTGTCTCTCTCTCACTCGCAAAAATAAACATTAAAAAAAATGAAAAATAAATAACATGGGTTTTTGTGAGTGCTTGTAGCCACCTTCGATTTTGTCTGGTCTCCAGAAAGGGTAGAAGGGGGGGTCCCACGTGCAGACTGTGACTTGAATAACCACCAAGCAGTGAGCACGTCCGCAGGAAGGGTCAGGTGACAAGCGTCCTTCCAGGGACCTGGAGCACTGAGCCCTGGACCGCTGCTCCGGATGTGTGGTCCAGCGGAGGTTATCTTGTCCCTTCCGCTCGGCTGCCTCAGCCTGCCCCTAACTATCCATCAGCGCTCAGTCACCGTGGTCTGGGACAAAATGGAGTCCTGAGAGGTGAGGGGCGAGTGTCCCTAGCCCGCTGTAGGACTAAGCCTACGGATGCACAGCCTGGGCTACCACCCAAGGCTGTTCCTGGAACCTGAGCGGGAACCAAGTGCAGTCATGGGGGGCCCAGAGAGCATGGCCAGGTCCCCGGAACATACTGAGCTGAAGCTGGAGAGAGCGTCAATGCAGCCGGGATCCCAGGACCCTCTGGACGGGGCAAGATGCCCAGTGTGATCCCAGGAGCGCCCAGCTCTGCCCCTCATCTCGGAGCCTTTCCGGGCAGCATCTGGCCTCGGTGGGTCTGCCGGGCCCACAGCCGTGCCCTGCTGTCTCCACTCTGGGGGCACAGCCAGCGCCCAGGCCCAGCCCGGGATGGTGTTCAAATGGCCGTCATCTGGAGAAGTTGGAGCCGGCAGGCCGGGCACGTCCGTGCTCAGGGCACAGCAGGATTTTTCTCTGTGCCGCTGACAAGGGAGGGTTCAGAGGGCCCTCTCCGCCGGGCAGCCACGTGGTCACAAAATGCTTCTTGGGAGAACGGAGTTTTATCCAAACCCCTGTCCCTACAGGGGCTTGTGCATGCCAGTCTGGGACAGGCCTGCAGGCCCCCAAGGGTGGCCCTAACTGCAGCGATCTTTGTCAGGCCTTGGGGGCAGAGGCTGACAGTTGTGCAGGACAATACGCCAATACCCGTGACACTCTGCGCAGGGGTTGCAGGGGGAGAGAGCACTGGGACTAAACGGTTCTAGAACCAGAATTATCTTTTCCCTCGTTGAACCTGAGCCTCAGCGCAACACAGGCCCCTCTGTCCCTCCTGGGGACCAAGGGACATAGGCCTCACTCAGGCTCTTGATTTCTGAAAGCCCAGAGATCTGGGCAATGGGGCCCTCCCCCTGCCCCTCCCCTACCAACAGGGCTCTCGGTGGAAAGTGACCAGCGTTCCCTGCGGGGAAGCAAGGGCGACCAGTAACTGGGATAATATGGGCGCTGATGGCTGTGTGGCCCAAGCACGTCCCTCTCCTCTGTGACCAGGACGGCGTACAGTCAGCCCCGCTCCAGGGGTACTGGCCTCACTCCTCCTGGACCCCGCCACCCTCACCCCCCTGCCCAGGCTCCTTTCTTCCCATCTGGGTTTTGTGGATTTCACAGTCCCAAATTCACATTCAATTCCGTCCCAGCTTGGACAGACAAAAGAATAAACATAATGAATGGTTTCCTCCCCCCCACTTCTTCCGTCCTCTCTGGGCCCATCCCCAAGCTGGGCCCCCACCAGGAGCGACCGGACGGGCGGAAATGACAGGAGCATCACCAGATAAAGGACCTGAGGCTCCCCGACCGACACCCCTCACCAGGGCTGCACCTGGCCAGGTGGGGCCCTAGGATGTGCCCCAGGCAAGGCAGGGAGGGGACGGTCCTGGATGGACCACTGCGTGGACTGGAGGGGAACTGACCCCAGTGGGCTGCACACCCTCATTCCTAACCAGCACACTTTGCCTGCAGCCATCACTGGGCCACCTGGGGGCAGGGGGGCAGCGTGGTCTGAGGAGGGTACAGAGGCCCCAGGAGCCCAGTTCTGGGAAGGGGAGGCCCTTCTCCACCACCTTCCACATAGCCGCCACCCCTCTCCCCTCCTGCTAGATTCCCGAGGGCAGGGAGGCTGGGCTCACACCATCCAGGTGGATACAGACCCAGGGCCCACACCCTGCCCCGCTCGGCACGATGCTCAAAAGGATACGATTCAGGAAAGCAAGGCAGGAAGGAAAAGAGAAAGGAAACACCAGGGGAGACTTTGCTGACAGGACGTGGTGAGGCCACCTGACATCCAGCCGAGGCCCCCCTGGGCATGAGGCACTGCCCCTCTGGGCGGCAGCCTCAGGAGACAGGGGGCAGGGGACTCAGAGGAGAGGGCAACATTCCTGAAGCTCCAGGCTGTCTGGTGATGAAGATTCTGTTTGACCAACCTCCAGTCAGGCTCCAGAACCTTCTCCTGGGCCTATCTGCGTCCTCCTGTGACCTCCAGTTTTAGCAAAAGCAGCCCCCACCCTCCACATCCAATCGCTCCCCACAGCTGACCACCTTCCACATCTGATCAGTTTCCTCATCCTGCGCTCGCGTGCATGTGCATGCACACACACACACACACACACCCCAGCGAGGTCCGACCACTGGCCTGCCCTCAGCAAGAATCCTGGCAGGTGGGTTCAGCCCGAACGCCTCTGCCCCGGATGTGCCCCGGATGGGCCCTGGCCGTGCCCCGGACGTCTCCTCCTGTCCATCCGCTCACCCGCAGCCCCTGCTGCTTTCTGATGGAGACAGTCTCCCCTCCCACGCGTGACCCCAGCGCCCTGGTCCTCGTGCCTGGGCAGACAGCCCTTTGAATAAGTCTAACCGGGCTTTACCAAGTGCCCGCGAATGTTGTGTCTTTACCGCCGGCTCCAGCAAGCGCGGGCTCCGGGGAGCGCAGGGCCCACAGAGAACACGGTTCAGTCCTAGGCTCTTGCAAACAAGGATAACGGGAAAGGGACACAGGAATGTCGGGAGGGATGAGCTGGGTGGGCAGGGTCCCGGGCTCTGTGCTGGGAAGGGCCACCCTCCACACCGTGTCCAGATCTTCCCCAAGCGGGGGGGTGGGGGGGGATTCTGATGGGAGACAGCCTGGCCTGAGCTGAGGACATCAGTCTCCAAAGCCCGGTCGCCCCGCCTTGCGGTGGGTGCGGTGACGCCCTGCTCAGCCTGTCACAGGTTCCAGACCCTCTGCGGGGCCCCAGGGCTTTCCAGGGTCCCCAGGCCCAGGAGGTGGGAGGAGCTGAGGGGCTGGTGGACAAGGCAGCCTTGCTGGCCTTCAAGGCCTCAGGCTAGAGGGTGCTCTTGGAACTCACCGCCCCGCCTCTCCTGCCTCGGGACCTGGACCGCCCCTCACCGCATTCCACAAAGACTGGAAAGATTAAAGATTTGTACCCCGTCGCCTCTCCCTCCTCCCCTTCCCTCTTCTCCTCCCCCGATTCTTGGGTTCTGGCTCCTCGGCTCTCCCCTGCGGGAGGGCCCTCACTTCCTCTGTTCTCCGGCCAATGGTCCCTCCTCCCCCGCCTTCCCTCCCTTGCCCCCAGCTTCCACCTTTGAGGCCTGAGGGAAGGGCCCTGGAGGCAGGGCCCCAATCTGTCCGTGGCCCCGTGGTGAGAACAGGGCCCTGCTCCCCACGGGTCTGTTACAGCGAGAAGGAAGGACAGCAGACGCGGGGGCTGGCCCACCCAGGGGATGGACCCTCAGGGGACAAGGGGGCCCTCCTTCTGCCCAGCAGCTGAGGCGGCTGGTGGCTGCCGTCCTCAGGGACCCGGGGAAGCCCTCCCCAGGGCAGGAGCTGCAGAAGAGGGGCTGGCAAGTGCCCTGGGGCCCTCCCAGGGCTGACCGTCCTCAAAGGCCAGCGATCTGCAGCAGGTGTGAGCAGTGCAGGAAGTGGGTGCTGAGAGAAGCCACCCGGAGAATCAGACCCCAGAGCCTGGGGAGGGTCCAGGGAGGTGGGGAGGTGGGGAGGGGAGGCCAGTGTGGGGCTGGGGGGTTGGGACGTCCCTCCCCTTCTCCTCCCCACCCTCCGGCTCGGCCTCTGGCGCGATGGGGGGACTGGGGCCAGTCTTGTGGGCTCTGCTGGTGTGTGTGGAGTTTGCCGGAGGCGGCAAGAAACAGCCAGGTAGGGGGGACCGTGGGGGGGGGGGAGCGGGGCTCGCGAGGGTGGACTGGCCTCCCCACCGCGACCCCCCGGCCGCCCTGCAGGCCTGAACCTGAGCTGCTACCAGTGCTTCAAAGTCACCAGGGAGGAGCTGTGTGCGCCCACCCAGTGCTACCCCACCGACCGGGTCTGCGTGTCCAGCGCGGTGGTCCTGACCAAGAGTACGTCCCGGGGCTCGCAGGGAAGGGGCGGGGCGTCCCGACACCGGCCGGCCCCACCACCCCCTGCCCTCTCCTGCCGCCGGACTCCAGGGGGAGTGTGCGCAGATCCTGACTTTTTCTCCTCTTTCCGAAGTACCAGGTCTTCCGTGCCCCCACCCCCCACCCCCCAGGAACTGTCCTCAGGGCGGAGGATCAGGTGTGACCAGAGGGATGGCTGGGCAGGGGAGGGTGAGGCCGGAGGGGCGCTGGCCAGGCTGCCCACCAGGCCTCCACCCCCTCCCCAGCGGCTGCTGTGGGCCTCAAGTGATAGGACTTTTCAGAACAAGCCTTGGAGGAGATTGTATTGTGGAACAGGGACCACATGCGACGTCACAGAGCAGACCACTAGAAACACTCTTTTATCAAGTTCCAAAAATATCCAGAGAGCGCGATGTGGAGAGACCCGAACGCTCTCCCGACAGTGCCACCGGGCTTGCTGATTCTGGCCGGATGGTTCCAGGCCCCCGGGGACCCCCCCTCCCCCTCCGGGCCTGCTGGACCGTCGCCGTTCGTTGAATCAACTCCCCCTCATGAACCTCAGGAGGGGTCTCGAGGGGTCTCGTCTCCTGATTTTCCGGTAATGATGCCAGAAAATCCGTGTGGCCCAGCCGGGCTTCCCGGAGATAAATCCGTAAAGTGGACGCGCCTGTGAGAAACGCAGGTGCATTTGGGGACACCCCGGCCCCTTTCCACGTGCACCCTTCAGGAGGGAGCCCCACCCCGTGCTCTGCGCCCCCTCCAGGACTGGCTTCTCCGGAGGACGGGGGACAAGCACGTTGACGGCTGTGGTGCTCTAACGCCACGTGGTTCACGCCTCTTCCCCCCGGTTTGCTCTTTTGTTCGCACTGTCTCCTTCGCCCAGGGCTCCAGCCCGGGATTCCGTTTGTGGCCTGAAGGCCCTGTGTGTGGCGGTGACGCGTAACGGTGGCCCTCCCTGCTGGAGGGAGCCATCGGCCCGGGCTGCCTCGGGGTCTCCACGCCGAGCACTGGGGAGGGGGCGCCGGGGGGGGGGGGCTCCAGGAGAGGAGGAGGCCGGCCTCTTGCCTGCCGCCAGGGACCCCGCAGCAAGGCCAGCCCGGAGCCTTTGCGTAGCCCCGGGCCGGCCCTGACATAACGTAACCGGTTCTCACGTCACACAAGCTGATAGAATTCAACACGACAATCTGCACGCCATAACGTAACGCCACCCGACAAAGGTGGGCGGCCTTCTCTTCCCCAGTTTGGGCTGCTCTGCATGTTCTCCTTTCTCCCCACGTTCCCTTCGGAGGCTTGTGCCACATCTTGACAGGAACAGTGGGAGACGGGGCCACGCCCGGCCTGAGCGCAGCAGGGGGACAGCCGAGTCCAGTCTGTCGTCCCTGCTTCAACCCACATCCCCAGGACTCGCAGGCTCCTGGGCTGGCCAGGGCGGTCCGGGCCATGGGGCGCGGCGGGGAAAAGCCCCCACCGGGGCCAGCAGTCCCGAACCCCAATTTTGTTGTGACCTCGAGGGTGACCGTGGGGGCCGCTGTCCTGCAGGCCTGGGGCCTGGGAGGTCCGGGAGGCCCTGCGGGGTCACGATTCTCTGATTCTCAGGTTGAGTCTGGGCTTTTGCGGCTCACGTGGAAAGTGCCCCTCCCCCGCCCGCCCACCTCCCCCAGGCTGGTGGCCACCTGCTGTCTCCTCTCGCGCAGGATCAAAGGTGATGGTCCAACTCAGCAAGCGCTGTGCTCCCAGATGTCCCAACACCAACATGAAGTACGAGTGGATGTTGGGATCTATGGCGTTTGGCAAGATCGTCAGGCAGTGCTGTTCTGGATATCTCTGCAACGGGGCCTCCGCCACCCGCTCGGCCCTTCGAGGGGGGTTCCTGCTTGGGGCAGCCCTCGGCCTCCTCTGGGCCCTGCTGTGAGCTCCTTCCTCTTGGCCCCGCAGACCCACTGCACCCTCCCGACCCCCGCCTCTGCCCTGCCTCCGTCCCTTTCAAGACACTGGCGGGGGGACCCTCCCCCTCTGAGGTAGCGGGGCCACCTCTCCCATCCCTGCGGGAGCCCTGTGCTCAGACAGCCAGGAGTTAGCAGTCCTGCCCTGCCTGGGGGATGGTGGGCGTGTCCCAGCTCGGGGTAGCCGCTCCCTGTGTAAGGTTTCGTGGCCCGAACACACTGTCCAGGGCCTTGCAGGGACAAGAAGGGCCTGGCCAAGGCCAGAGGGCGGCTGCGGCCCTGATTCTGGCTCTGATGTGGCCAGACCCCCCCCCCGGCCCCGCCCCCTCCATCCGTAAGTGCTGTGGGTACCCACCCGGGGGCGTTGAGACCACCACCACCACTGCTTCTGGAGACAGTGAACTCACTGCCTGACCGCTCGGCGCTCCTGTGTCTCCGGCCACCTGCACCTGCCGTGCCCGGACCACGTCCCTCCAGCCCACCTCTCTACAGACCCCCGTGGCTGTGCACCGTCTGGACAAAACCATCCAGCTGGGCCGACCGAGCATGGGGACGGCCCCCGGGTCCCGGGCCCAGCACTGGGTGGCAACCCACTGGGTTGCTTACCGGAGTCATGGGCTCCAGAGGGCCGGCAGGCCGCTGCGTGGACGTGGGGGAGAGACCGGAGGGTCGGTCAGGGTCTGGGGCGTGTGGGTGGTGCTCATGTAAGGAACTCGGATGCAGAGACGCCAGGAGGGGACGGCTGGGGAGTGGGGTGGATGAAACCCACGTTTGGGGGGCAGCTGGGTTGGAGAGAGTGAGGGCTGCTGGAAGGGACAGCCCCTGCCTGGCCTGCGGGAGGAGGGTCGCCCAGGCGAGGGCACAGGTGAGGAGGAGGTTGGGACAGGTGGAACCGGTGACAAGCTCAGGGCTGTCCAGGCCGAGCTGGGGCACCCACGGGACACCTGGGGGCACATCCTGGAGGACGGGGCCGGGAGTGGGGGCCCTGGGTGGGAGGGGGAGCAGGAGAGTCTGTGGGTGGGGCTAGCATCAACAGGTGGCAACATCCTGGGCGCCCCCCACCCCCCAGTGCTCCTCCAACCAGCCACCCCCGGTCCTCACACCCCCCCCAGCAGGGTCTGCACACCAGCCTGCCTTCCGTGGCGCACCTGCCCCCAGTCCCCAACTACTTGTCATTTTCCCCATGGACTCAGGTGGACTCGTGCCCACGGCCTTTGCAGGGTGGGGACAGCCCCGGGTCGTGGCTCACTGCTGTGCCAGGAGGCCACTGGGGGTAAGACGAGATCTCAGGTGAGATCTGGGACAGGGACAGGGCCCAGGGCAGGACCTTCCCTGCACTATGCTTGTGAGTTTTCGTGCTGAATTTAACCTCACCGGTCCCCGAGGCTGTCCGGTCAGGCCTGTCACCACCTTCGTCCCAGTCTCCCCACGCAGGGCTCGTTGGGGCACCAGGAGTCTCTGGTTCCCTGAGCTTGGGGCCGGAAAGCCAGGGCAGAGGGGACTCAACCGCTGGTGCAGGGGTCAAGGTCTTCCTTCGAGCGGCGTTTACCTAGGAAATACGTGTGTGTGAACTGGGGCAGGAGCCACTGTACCCTGTCCACACGCCCACCGTCCCAGCCCCTCTGCTTCCCTCGCCACAAAGATAAGACCTTCGGAACTAGGGGCCCTGGTCCCTCCTCTGGACAGAGGACCAAGGATTGCAGCCCCTCAGCTGGAAATGAGAAGCTTTGCTGAATAAATGGGAAAATGCGCCCATGAAGAGAGAGTGACCAGTGGGGAAACCCCACGAGTGCCGTCAGAGGCTCAGCGAGGCCAGTGAGATGGGGCCAGGGCCCGCAGTGGGGCCTCTGTGTTGGACCCAGCCACTTAGCTTCTCAAGTCCCCAGCGCCGTGTGACTGTCCCCAGCCCTCCTGGACACCAAGCCACCCGGGACCCCTGTTGCGCAGTAGGAAGGCCGTACTGTCCGTGGGCGTTGCTATACTCACTTATTAGTCCCAGGAGTTTTATTGCTGATTCTTTGGGGATTGGGTTCTCTTTTATACTCAGTGCTGGAAAACTCAGGTCCTGATACAAGCCTCCCCAGCCTCCTGGTGGCGCATCTGTGCCCACTGGGGGCTCATCTCCAGTCTGGGTCACGCCCTGCCTTCCCTTTCTTCTACCCGCCTCCTTCATAAACACTTGAGTTTCTGATTCTCCTATCTGGCACTACCTTAGCTCTTTAGCTATAAAACCGATATGGTGATTCAATGTTCTTGGTCTCTCTCTTTGATGCGGGTCATTGGTTCTGTGTGCTGGGCTCGACCAGGGGAATCCCTGTCCCATGGTGGGACTTGACCGCCCCGATGGAGCTCAGGTGTCTCTGCCCAGACGCAGAGGTCACTGTCACCCCCTTGGCCCTGGAAAGTAGACCCAAACATCTGTACTGCAAGGCCACCATGCCTGCTGGACGGATCTGTGCATTCGGTCACATGCTAACTTCATGCGCGAGAGAAACCACACTCCCAGCATCTCCCACGGGCTCTGGTCCCTGGTACACCACTGACCCCGGGGCACAGCCACCGGGGCCCTCACTTTGTCTTCAATGCCCAGATTTTGCCATTTAACAATAAATTATCCCCTGGGCCATGTTCTCTGACCACGTCTCCCTGTAAATTAAATGGCCACAAGATGAACTTGAACATCCCAAATATTTGGCGATGAAATTATTGTACCTCCGTTAGCTCATCTGCTGAAGGAAGAAATTATAGCGGTTCTTTCATTCCCTGAACTCAGCAGTAATAAAATCCGTACAGACTTTTTGTCTTAATATTTTCGTTAATGTTTATTTACTTTTAGGGGGGGGGAGGGGCAGAGAGAGAGGGAGGCACAGAATCCGAAGCAGGTTCCAGGCTCCGAGGTGTCAGCACAGAGTCCGACGTGGGGCTCGAACCCACACACTGTGAGATCATGACCCGAGCCGAAGTCAGATGCCCAACCGACTGAGCCCCCCGGGCGCCCCCAGACTTTTTGTTTTAAAATGGAATCGGCACTTTGAGGAACGCGGGTGGACCGAAAGCTCGCGGGAGGGATGGGGCTGAGACCCACAAGCCGTGTGTGTGATCCAGTGCCCGGGGAAAGAGCGACAAGTCACACACAAGAGTGACTTTGCCACATGGGACACCAAAATGACAGAGAAGATCCACGAAAGCCACAGAGTGACAACGTGGTGACGAGCAGGCTTGGAAGGGAGAAAGAAGGAGGAAATGGGGAGAGGGGCCACGGAGCACGGGGAGCTGGGGGGGCTCTGTACTGGGGGAGGCGCCACCGACTGGCGGGGCAAGCGCCCTGATCTTGAGCGTGACGGTGGTCATGTGGCACAGAACCTCGTGGGAACTCACCCAACTGTCCACTTGGAAAGGGTGACTCTAGCATATGTAAATCACACTTCAGCGAAGTTGGCTGAACGGGAGAGGTTGATTGCACACCTCCGTGGAATAAGGCTGAACATTTAGGGGAAACGGAGTGTTTCCTGGTGAAAGCACAGTTTACTGACATTTCAAAGTTTCCTTCACACATAAGCACAGCACTGACAGCTGCTGGCACAGAAGAGGAAATGGCATTTTTGCGTCGGTGCTGTGGTGAGATCTTTGCAAACATATCATGCAAGGACGTGCCATGTGTGTGTGCGTGTGTGTGTGTGTGTGTCAATAAAATCGTTCAAGGGGCGCCTGGGTGGCTCAGTCGGTTCAGCGTCCGACTTCAGCTCAGGTCATGGTCTCACAGTCTGTGGGTTCGAGCCCCGCGTCAGGCTCTGTGCTGACAGCTTAGAGCCTGGAGCCTGCTTTCTATTCTGTGCCTCCCTCTCTCTCTGCCCCTCCCCCACTCTCACTTTGTCTCACTCTGTCTCTCAAAAGTAAATAAATGTAAAATAAATAAATAAATAAATAAATCGTTCAATGAGGCAGCAGAATGTAAAATTAAAATGAGGTCCACTGCCTGCTAAAACATTAAAATGAAAACCAAGAGCCTTTTTATATACAAGCAAGACCCAGCTAGAGGGCGTAGCTGGAGAGAAAACCTCCTTTACGGTGGGGGCAAGAAAGCTTATACTTGAAAATAAACCTGACGCTAAATGTACAAAATCTACAAGAAATCTAAATTTCACACCCTTCCGAGAGGCAGCCCAGTGACCCCGAACAACTGTGAAGAGGCTCCTTGCTCCTGCATATGAGGACTCGGAATAGCATGAAAATGTCAGCTCTCTGTAACCTATAGATTTTTAAATTTAATGTGATTTCCATAAAAAGTACTGGTTTTCTTCTTGAATGAGATGAGTTGAAACGCACATAAACAACATTCTTAAGATCAGCTAGAAATACTCTGGGAAAAAGCAGAGTTGTGGGGGAATTAGTGCTACCAGACATTAAACCACACTAAAAACAAACAAACAAACAAAAACCTCAAGCCTCTAAACAGCGTGTTATTGTCATATGAACGGATAATCAAGTGAAAAAGATTGTAGGGACCAAAAACAGACCCAAAACGTATGGAAATTTTGTGGACGATAAAGGAGGAATCTGCAATGACTGGATCAAAGACGAGGTTCAAAAATCATTGGTATGTAAACAAATGCAAGCGCATGGCTATGTGGAAAAGCTAAAACTGGATCCGGATACGAGTGTCCACACAGCACGTGAGAGCAAGCAAAATGCTAATTAAACAATGAAAACTACGCAGATACCAAAATAAATGGGATGTGAATATCTTGAAAACCTGGGTGCAGAGAAAGTCTTCTTTAGTATAAATGAAGATCCAGGGGCGCCTGGGTGGCGCAGTCGGTTAAGCGTCCGACTTCGGCTCAGGTCACGATCTCGCGGTCCGTGAGTTCGAGCCCCGCGTCGGGCTCTGGGCTGACGGCTCGGAGCCTGGAGCCTGTTTCCGATTCTGTGTCTCCCTCTCTCTCTGCCCCTCCCCCGTTCATGCTCTGTCTCTCTCTGTCCCAAAAATAAATAAAACGTTGAAAAAAAAATCAAGATCCAAATATAAGAAATAAAAAGATATGTGAGATGACCCTGGGGGGGCTCAGTCGGTTAAGCGGCCAATTCTCAATCTTGGCTCGGGTCATGACCTCACAGTTTGTGGGATCGAACCCCAAGTCGGGCTCCGAGCTGACTGCTTGGGGCCTGCTTGGGATTCTCTCTCCCTCTCTCTCTGCCCCTCCCCCTGCTCGTGCTCTCTCTGTCCTTCTGTCTCTCTCTCTCTCTCTCTCTCTCAAAATAAATAAATAAACATTAAAAATAAAGATAGATTGGGGCGCCTTGGTGGCTTAGTCGCTAAGCATCTGAATTCGGCTCAGGTCATGATCTCACAGTTCATGAGTTCAAGCCCCTCATCAGGCTCTGTGCTGACAGCTCAGAGCCTGGAGGCTGCTTCGGATTCTGTGTCTCCCTCCCTCTCTTCCCGTCCCCCACTCACGCTCTGTCTCTCACTCTCTCAAAAATAAAAAAACATGGGGCGCCTGGGTGGCGCAGTCGGTTGGGCGTCCGACTTCAGCCAGGTCACGATCTCGCAGTCCGTGAGTTCGAGCCCCGCGTCGGGCTCTGGGCTGATGGCTCCGAGCCTGGAGCCTGTTTCCGATTCTGTGTCTCCCTCTCTCTCTGCCCCTCCCCCGTTCATGCTCTGTCTCTCTCTGTCCCAAAAATAAATTAAAAAACGTTGAAAAAAAAAAAGTTAAAAAATAAAAAAACATTAAAAAAAAATTTTTCACCCGAGGGGCTATATTGAGGAAAGGGGAAAAGCCTGATAGCAAATATGAGAAAAATATGAAAAAATGTAACAAAAATGATATGAAATACCACTTAAACTTAAGAAAAGATGTCTGCCCTCAGCTGCGACCGAAATTCCGATGAGACGGTACCAGGGAGGGGGTGCCGCACGAGGTCGTGCGCAGGGCGTCCAGGGCAGCCTTGCCGGGGCTGGGTCAGGTTGGGGGAGGGTGGGCTGGGCAGGGTCCCCTGCATGGAGAGAAATTCCGTAAAGATGCTTATGGAAACCCAGGCTCGCTCCTGAGCTGTGCGCACAGGCTGGGCCCTGAGCAGCGGAGACCATGAGGACCGGACCATGGGCACCAGACGGGCCACTGGGTGTCCAGAGACAGCAGCCTTTGAAACCTGGGCCAGCACAGAAGCCAGAACGCACGAACCCGGGTCTGCACTCGTAGCATAAACCAAACCGGGTGGACTGCTTCTGCCAAAACGAGAATATCAACACTTTCCATCAGATGGAAGTAAGATTCGGCGTCTCCTAGCCTCACGTTCAAAGTTACTCTTTATACAGAAGATCGGGCAAAACCCAACTAGGAATCATCACACAAAGCTTTCAAAGCAGTTAGTGTAAAAATGCCCCAAGAACTGAGGGCAAACACGCTTGAGATGAATGGAGACAGAAGTGTCAGCAAGAAGGGAAACACATGGAGAATGACAAAACGGGACTTGTGGCACCGAAAAACACAATCGCCAGATTAAAAACCCTCACCTGCTGGGCTCGGTAGCATGATGAGGATGAGAAAAGAAAGACTCAGACAACCTGGGGATAAATCGCAGCGATTATCCAGTCTGAACACGACACGAAGAAAAGGCGCCGAAGAAATGAACAGAGCCTCGGGGACAACACCAGAAAGTCTAACACGTGTGCAAATGACACCCTAGAAGAAGATGACAAAAATGGGGGACAGGAAAAATATTCAAAAAACAGTGACTGGTAATTTTCTGAATTTGGGAAAAGACATAAAACTATGGATTCAAGATGCCCAGTGAATCCCAAACATGGAGACTCCAAGAAATACACACGCAGACCTTTCCTAATCAAGCCACTTAAATACACTGATGTCAAAAAATAAAATAAAATAAAATAAAATAAATAAGTAAATAAATAAATACACTGATGTCACATGACAGGATTCTCACTGCGGGAGAACAGAGACAAAACGTGTGGAAGGGGAAGGAAAGACGGAATGTGATGGAATGTGATGGAAGGGGGTATGTGTGCGAAGGTATATCCTGTGACACACCCCAATAGCGACAAGCATGGATTGGCCCAGATGTCGGTTTTCAAATACTATCAAGTATCATTTCTTTTTCAAAGGAATCTGAATTAAAAAAAAAATAGATAAATAAATAAAAAGCTAATCCCAGGGCAGGGAGAGGAGAAATACAGCAAAATGCAGTCAAATTCCAATCCGTGTAGAGAGAATGATGGAAATACTTAATGACCATTTGGCAAAAAAAATCACAATAACAATTGTTTTAGGCAAGCATCATCAAAAGAGACTAAGCAGGGGGTGCTCGGGGTAGGGGGGGCGCTCAGTCGGTTAAGCTTCTGATTTCGGCTCAGGTCATGATCTCGCAGTTTGTGGGTTCAAGCCCCGCGTCGGGCTCTGTGCTGACAGCTCGGAGCCTGGAGCCTGCTTCGGATTCTGTGCCTCCCTCTCTCTCTGCCCCTCCCCTGCTCACGCTCTGTCCCTCTCTTTCAAACATAAATAAACATGAAAAAATTAAAAAAAAAAAAAGACTGACCACGTGGGCAAAAGAGTGATGAGAAAGAAAACATTATGTAATTTTGAAAACTTTCTCACAAGACGCGCCTTAAACACTACAGGACAAGGGGTAACTTTGCAGTGGAAGAAACTGGCAGGTGCCACCTTAACCCAGTGATCAGAGTGTACACTGCCAGCGACGGGACACATCAGCTTCCCGGCCTCCTGATGTGATGCACCGAGAAGAACACAGCCACGTTCCCGTGATATTTTTGTCAGAAGCCTTGAACTAAATGTAATCATCAGTAAACAACTAGCCGGAATGAAAAGACTTTCTACATTGTTCCTGTTCAAACAGTGTGAGGTCCTGAAAGAACTCAAGACTGGGGGCCCGTCCCAGATGGAAGGACGTGGGGACACGACGGGTAAGGTCAGAACGGGACCCGGGGATTAGGTGATCATGCGGGATCCGTGCTAACTTTGTGATTTTGATCATCGTACAATAGTTGTATACGATGTTACCTTCTGAGAAATCTGGGTAAAGGGTTATATAGAATAATTCTTGTACTTGTTTGCAACTTTGTTATAAATCTGAAGTTATTTCCAATGGACGAGAGTGTAAGCTATGAGCCTCCCAGCCGAATATCCCTGTTTATTCTTCCTCCACGCACGTGCAGGGACAGACCCCACTTCACGGCGGCCCAGACGTTTTGAGAAGGCGCATGTCCCTCATTCGTGTGTCCTAGGTATTTACAAAGATACTAAGATGCTCGCTTTGTAAAGACTGTGTCGATTTGAATGTGCTCTCACACTGTCGCTCTCACACGGAGAAGTGTTCCTCTGGTCTGTTGCTGATTTGTAGCTTTCTCGTATCTGCGTCAGAGAAGATGGTCCTGAGCCGGGAGATAAAGGAGACTTTTGAGAACGGATCAAATCTGGACCCTTGAACAAAAGCCAAGTCCCGGAAGGTCCTGTTCAAGTCCCAGCTGAGCAGCCGGGTGCCCGGGGCATGGCTGTCTGGTTCCTTTCTCAGAGCGAGAGCCCGAGGGAGCCGATGGGCCGAGTGCTTTATGGACCGAGACCGCCATGCCTGAGCGGTCCCCTCCGGTCTCGGTGAACAAGCCCCGCACACTCTCTGACCTTACACCCCACACCCCAGCAGCTCTAAGGTTCGGTCAGCTTCTCAGGGCACCCACGGTGGATGGGAAACAGCAAAGCGCGGTCTGTCCCTGCACGTGCGCGGAGGAAGAATAAACACGGATGTTCGGCTGGGAGGCTCGTAGCTTACACTCGTCATTTCTCCTAGCACAGCTGTGCTGGCTGTGAACTCCCATAGCTTCATTCTCTCAAATAAAAGTATTTTACCTTCTTTTTTTTTTTTAATGTTTGCTTATTTTTCAGAGAGAGACACAGAGCATGAGCGGGGGAGGGGCAAGACAGAGGGAGACACAGAATCTGAAGCAGGTTCCAAGCTGTCAGCAGAGCCGGACGCAGGGCTTGAACTCACGGACCACGGGATCATGACCTGAGCCTGAGCCGAAGTCGGACGCTTAACCGACTGAGCCACCCAGGCGCCCCTATTTTGCCTTCTTTCTTGAAGAATATTTTCACCGGATATAGAATTCTTGGCAAATAATTTTTTCTTCCAGTACTTTCAAGATATTGTTCCACTGTCTTCTGGCCTCTACTTTTTCTGAGGAGAAGTCAGCTGTTTTTTAGTTACTCCTCTGCTTAGTAATGGGTGTTTCCCTCTGGCTGCTTTCACAACGTTCTTATCTTTGGTTGTCGGCAGTTTGACCGCATTGCGTCCAACTGTAGTTTTCCTCATGTTTACAACCTTGGGGGCTGCTGGCCTTCTTGAATTTGCAATTTTATACCTTTCATCAAATATGAAAGGTTTTGGCCATTATTTATTCAAACAATTCTCTCTTCTCCTCCCCCTCCTCCTGCTCCTCCTCCCCTCCTCCCCCTTCCCCTCGCCCTCCCCCCTTCCCCCTCCCCCTCTCCCCCTCCCCCTCCTCCCTCCCCTCCTACTTCTCTTCAGTCTCTTTCTCCTTCTTCTGGAACTCCTATAACATTTATGATAGACCCTTCAATATTGTTCCCCAGTCCCTTGAGGCCATGTACATTTTTTACTATATTTTTCTGTGTCTTCTTCAAATTGGTTAATGTCTACCAATTTATCTTCAGGTTACTAACTCTTGTGTCACTTCCAATCTTCTCTTCGGCCCAAACGGTGAATTTTCAAATGTTTGATTTTTTTAGTTCTAGAATTTTCATTTGAATCCTCTCAGAGTAGCCATTTCTCTGTCGCGGTTTCCTATCTTTTTATTCGTTTCATTCATCGCAAGCATATTTTCCTTGACATCCTTGAACGTACGATATGGCTGCTTTAAAGCCTTTACGTTGTGATTACAGAATCTGGCTTCTGGATCGTCTCAGTGTAGATCTCTGGTCATCATCTTTTCTCTAGAGTGTGCATCATAGTCTCCTGTCTCTTCAGGTAAGTTTCCTCACGTAGTTTTAGGCTGCTTCCTGGACACTGAGAATGATGGGCGTAGAAACTCTGAATTTGCTGGGTTCCTCTGAAGGGCACCAGGCCACCAGCCTGGCTGAACTCCACCTGCAAACGGTCTCCTCTTCAGTGGGCGGCAAGGAAACCTGCAGTTCGATCTAGCAAGCTTAGTTGGACTGTTCGGAAACTTCCGTACACACTCAAGGTTCAGAGGTCAGCCAGACATTTGAGGAGACCTTATACATGAGATTCGGGGCTGCCCTGCTCTATCTTTTTTGGTTTGTTCCCTCGTTTTCCAGCTGCTATGCTGGTCCTGAACTCTGCCCTCGGGTTCTTAAAGTCATTAAGACTAGGGGTTCTGTCCCTCGTGTTAGCCTGCCACATGGCACAGATTGTCCCCAGACTCAAAGCCACAACAATAGGAAATTTACCAGTGGTTCTCTTACCCCCGGTGTTGATGACCCCTCAGTATCTGCCTGCTTTGGGTCACCAGGGATGGTACAGTCAGAGACAAACAGGTGAAGCCAGACTTGACCCGCAGTGGGTCAGATTTTTGCCTGGCAGCTGTAGTTTGCCAACCTCTTCTATAATCTATAAATAATGAAATTTTATTTTTTTTAATTTTTAATGTTTATTTTTATTTTTATTTTTTAAAATTTTTTTTTAACATTTATTTATTTTTGAGACAGGGAGAAACAGCATGAACGGGGGAGGGTCAGAGAGAGAGGGAGACACAAAGTCCGAAACAGGCTCCAGGCTCCGAGCCATCAGCCCAGAGCCTGACGCGGGGCTCGAACTCACGGACCACGAGATCATGACCTGAGCCGAAGTCAGACGCTTAACCGACTGAGCCACCCAGGCACCCCTTTAATGTTTATTTTTAAAAGAAAGAGACTGAGAGAGAGACGGGGCGGGGAGGGGCAGAGAGAGAGGGAAACACAGAATGTGAAGCAGGCTCCAGGCTCTGAGCTGTCAGCACAGAGCCCGATGTGGGGCTCGAACTCACGACCTGTGAGATCACGACCTGAGCCCAAGTCGGACGCTTAACCGACTGAGCCACTCAGGCACCCCTAAATAATGACCGTTTAATGTCTTCTTTTCCAATCTTTATGCCTTATTTTCATTTTCTTATTTCAGGTCACTTATTCTATCATCGAGTAAAAATGGTGAAAGTAAATATCTCTGGATCATTTCTGATGTTACAGGGAATGCTGTTAATGTTTCCCTGTTTATAATTGGCGGTAGGTTTTTTATAGATAGCCTTTACTGAGTTAATACTCCTCTACTCCTACTTACAAGGAGTTTTTCATGAATTTGTGTTAAATTTTCTTCAAAAGCTTTTTAATTGAAATGACCAGGTGACTTTTCTCATTTTTTCTGTTCCTGAGATGACACTCTTTCACAGATTTTCTAATTTCACGCCTTCCTTGCACTCCTGGATTAAACCTACCTTGGTCATCTTGAATTATGTTTTTATACATACACATTTTTATACGCCTGGATGAACCACGAAGGAGCCACGAGCCACGAGCCAACCGAGGCTGAAAGGCACTGGGCAGGGGTGGCAGTGGGGGGTGGGGTGAGGGAGGCTGGAATCCGGTGTGGAAAAACAGGCCAGTGCCCCTTTCTCCGGCCCATAAGCCAAAGCAGAGCAAGGTCCCTAGGTGTCCGAGTTCTAATGCGGCGTCCTGGCAGAGGGGACCGTGACAAGCAGCAGGGTCTCCCTCACGACCCCAACCAGGACGGGCTTATCGACATCACGCCGAGCGCACGACGGTGACAGTTTTACATCTTCGGTGCACATTCATGCCGCGGGCTGGCAGCTGGCAACGGTGGGGGCATGGTGTGCCCGTCTCGGTGATCTGGATTGATCCAGAAGTAACTTCAGGAAAGTGGGTTGAGTTCGGTCCTTTAAGCCAGTGGACGTTTCGCTTCTCTGACCATGACCCATATCAAGAAACACAACATGTGAGGCATCCCTGGGTGGCTCAGTGGGTTAAGCCTCCGACTTCGGGTCAGGTCACGATCTCGTGGTTCGTGAGTTCGAGCCCTGCGTCGGGCTCTGTGCTGTCAGCTCGGAGCCTGGAGCCTGCTTCGGATTCTGTGTCTCCCTCTCTCTCTGCCCCTCCCCTGCTTGCGATCTCTCTGCCTCTCAAAAATGAATAAACGTTAAAAAAAAAAAAAAAAGAAACGCAACACGTGACCGTGCATACACGCTCACAAACACGCACTCACATTCGCACACACTCACACATGCCTGGGAGGGAGGGCTAGCAGCTGGTTGCAGTTTTCCTTCCTCCCCCGGGGAAGCCTTGGAGAAAGCCAGGAAGAAGAAGAAAGGGGGAGGGATCCCGCACGTTTCCTCGCAGACTTGCAATCGGAGCTCGCGCTTCCTCCTGGACAGATAAACACATGTTCTCATGTCGGCCCGTCTAGGCTCATCACACACAAGTCTGGGTTTATCACGGCCACTGGGATATGTCAGTATCTGCGTGTAACTACTGGATTTCCAAGGAAAGTGTTTCTCAGTGGAAACACACCCTCGTGTAGGCGAAGGCCCCGGGCGCCCCGGGGGTTCTCTCTGCACCCTCCCCCCGCCATGAGGTGTCAGGAGGGCCGGCTGGGCTGTGTCTGGATGCTTCCCCGGGCTCCCCTCCGCCAGGACGTCTGTCTCCCCATCCTCGTCTGGAGGCCAGAGGCCGGAGCCTGAGCCTCGGAACCAGCCAGGCGTGGGGGGAGGGGGAGAGGAGGGGAGGGGGGCAGGTGGGGGGGGGCGGCGCCGGGCAAGCAGGTGGAGAGCTCTGTCCTCCGGCTGCTGTGCCCGGGAAGAAGCTGGGCCTCCAGGAGCAGCTGGACAATGAGGAAGAGCTTTCCACCCTGAGACAAGCCTTCTTTCTCCTGTGACCAGTGAGACAGACGCTGTGCTCCCTCGGAAGGTCACCCAGCCTTGAACACCATCTGCTCAGAGGCTCTGCGGGGGGAGGAAGGCAGCTCCGGGGAGCTGGGGGAGGGGGGAGCCCAGCGGCATTCTGTCGGACAGCTGGGACACCCTGGGGGCAGTGACGGCAGAAGTCTGAGGACTGGGCACTGGGGGTCCTCAAATCAGCACCAGGAGGGCAGGCTCACCCCTCATTCCAGACACTGCTGAGGGGAGGGGAGACTTGGATGCGGTCACCTGGCCACCAGTCCCGGGTCAGCCCCCAAACGGCTACAAGCTGCTGTGAGCGAACACATTTAACAACTGACTGGCTGCAGCGGGTGATGGGGCGGGGGCTTGTCCCCAGAGAAGTAACCGCCCCCCCCAAATGACTTACTCCTTCCAAAGCAGCAGGAAAGTTCCAAGTGCCCGTGGCCTCCTGGCTGGATGTGGCAGGTGCTGTGCCCAGGGGTCTCCCAAGCTGGGTATCTGTACGACCCCCGCCTTGGGGCCTCAGGCTTGGGGCCTCAGGCTGGGGCTCCAAGAGGAGGAGAAGGCCGCCTGGGGGCGGGGAGTAAGCACGGCTGGACGTGTCCGCTGTTAGGAATGGGACGGAGAACGGGGACATGGCCAGGCGGGCACCGGGAGCTGCTCACCCATCATCCTCTTAGGGTCCCCCATCTGTCCCCTTTTCCCCACTCTGGAGCAGTTCACATCCCATCATGACGAGCGGGAGTGAAAAGAGAAATCCTGAGGACGAGGCCCTCCAGCTGCCCCAGGGCAGCTCTGCCGCCTGGTGGGGGCCCCCCCTGGGCCCCCCCTCCCTGACCCGACTCTTCCCGTGGCCCCCCCAGCGCCCGCTGCTCGGAACCCCCCTCCCCCCCCACTCCCCCCGGGCCCCCCAGCGCCCCCTCCCCGGAACTCCCCTCCCCCCACTCTCCCCAGGCCCCGCCTCCCCCCACTCTCCCCAGGCCCCCCAGCGTCCCCTCCCCCCCACTATCCCCTTGCCCTGCAGTGCCCACTTGGACGCCTGAGTGGTTAACCACCTTCTACTTGTTGAAGCCTTTTTACACTGACCGTCCCCTCCGAGGCCCCGGTGATCTCTATGCCCCACTGCCACAGTCTTGCCATGGCCCAGAACACTCCAGAGCTGTCCCATTTGGGGGGAATCACAGTCCTCCTCCAGGAACCCTGTGACTTCTGCTCAGAGTTGCTGCGAGGAGACCTGAACCCACGGGGGGGTGGGGGGGGGGCCTAGGCAGAAGGGAGAGTGAGCATTCCCGGGGTGGCCCAGCAGTCCCCTTGCACAGAGGACAGACCCCCCCCCCCATACCAGAGGGTCTGGCAGCTAGGACACGAGAGGCAGGAGACGCTGGCATAAATCAAAACCGGGGTGGGACCAGCACCCTGGGGGACCCTAGACCCACGAGGCGGCCACCGTGTCACCCGCCGCCACCCGCTCAGCCCCCGGTGCTGTCTCGCAGTTTGCCCACAGGAAGTCTGGGAGGACTCTTGGGCTCCCTGCAGCCAACGTGCGGCCAGGCTGCACTCCCCTCCAGGGCCCAGGGGCTCATCCGACAGCTGGCAGAGTTCCTCTTGTAGGGCCGAGCCCCCTTTGTCCTTGCTGAGATCAGCTGGGACCCCTCTCTGCCCCTAGAGGCCGCCCCATTCCTTCCCCCGAGTCCCCCTCCTCTGCGGGCTCCCCCACACCTAGGAATCACAGCGCCGGAGACTTGGAGGTCCCCTCACCTGCACATCCCCGCTCAGCAGCGCCTGGGCAAGGGTGCCCACCGAGTAACCAGGACCAGAGTCCGAAGGGATTTGGGGTGCCTGGCCTCGTGGAGCGAGGGACTCTTGATCTCGGGGTTGTGAGTTCTAGCCCCATGTTGGGTGTGGAGATTCCTTAAAAATAAAATTTTTTTAGGGGCGCCTGGGTGGCGCAGTCGGTTAAGCGTCCGACTTCAGCCAGGTCACGATCTCGCGGTCCGTGAGTTCGAGCCCTGCGTCAGGCTCTGGGCTGATGGCTCAGAGCCTGGAGCCTGTTTCCGATTCTGTGTCTCCCTCTCTCTCTGCCCCTCCCCCGTTCATGCTCTGTCTCTCTCTGTCCCAAAAATAAATAAAAAAAAAACGTGGAAAAAACAAAACAAAACAAAACAAAAAAAAATAAATAAAAAAATAAAATTTTTTTAATGTTTATTTTTTAAAATTTTTTTAAATGTTTTTATTTATTTTTGAGACAGAGAGAGACAGCGTGTAAGCAGGGGAGGGGCAGAGAGAGAGAGGGAGACACAGAATCCGAAGCAGGCTCCAGGCTCCGAGCTGTCAGCACAGACCCCGACACGGGGCTGGAACTCACAGGCTGTGAGTTGAAGTCGGACGCTTAACCGACTGAGCCACCCGGGCGCCCCTATTTATTTATGTTAAAAGACAGAGGGGGGAGAGGAGTAGAGAGAGAGAGAAAATCCCAAGCGGGTTCCACACTGTCAGTGCAGAGCCCGACACGGGGCTCAAACTCACAAGCTGTGAGATGGTGATTTGAGCCCAAACCAAGAGCCAGACGCTTAATCGCTTAACCGACTGAGCCACTCGGGCGCCCCTAAAAATAAAGTCTTAAAAAAAAAGAATCTTGGGGGCATTTGAATTCTGCACACCACCACCCTGACCGTGGAAGGCATCAGGTCATTCTGAGACCAGAAACACTGCCCCGTGTCATGGGCAGCGGGAAGAAGCCTGTGACCAGAGAGGAAGCGGCAGGTGACGGTCTGGGCCCCGACACGGCTGCCTGATGGCATTGGCCTCCGAGGGCCCTAGCCGGGACTGCCCGGCCGGATCCTGGCTGGATCCCCACCAAGGCAGGTCCCAGGCAAGGCCATTTTGCTGCTAGGAGATCAGCTTCTGTGCACCAGGCCTGCGGTGAGCTCTGTGGGGACCCCGGAGACGATGAGCCTCCCTGAGGTTGACTCTCAGAGCTGGGGGTTTTCTCAGTGAAAAAGGAGGGAGGTCCATACGCTCGGGGAATGTTTGGGTGTTTGGGTTTTTCCAGACTCTGGCCGCAGCCCTTAGTACCACAGGGTCTCCAGGCAGCTGAGTCTCCAGTGATGGGACAGTGAGACCCACCCAGGGCACCAGCCATGTGAGTCCCCGTGGGAACGTCGAGGAAGACCCGAGTGCCTGGCACAGACACCCGCCAAAACTCCCACTGCCACCCCAGAGGGGACCGAGGCCCGGCCGGCACCTTGGTCAGACCCCCAGGGCGAGACACGCGGGTCCCAGGATGAGCCGGCACGTGGGTGCGGAGACCAAGTGCCCCCGGCGTGCGGACCTGCACCCTCAGCCCGCACCCGGCGACACTGCCCGGCCGAGGAGACGTGGAGCCCACCGCCAGCAGGGAGGACGCCCCACGGCCACGGTCCCTGGAGGCACACAGCCCCCCCACTTCCACGGGAGCCCTCGGAGCACGAGAATCAATAACACCCTTGCTCCCTCCCCCACAGGTGTGCCCACTGAAGGCGGGTGATGGAGAAACGTCCCCAGCGTGGGACGGGGCCTTGCACCCCCGGGGTGATCCGCGAGCATAAATGAGCCGGTGCCCCCGCTGGCTGCCAACCAGCCCGGGCTGTCCGCACACGATACGGGCGTTGTCCAGATGACCTGAGAGAGACGACACCACTGAGGCCTCCGGGGGTCTCGGTGTGGCCCCGAGGCTGCCCGGGCAGCTGGGGGGGGGGGGGGGGGTAGGGGGCTGCCGTCTCCCCCTCAGCGTCAGAGCTAGGTCTGCGCCCCCAGACGGACGGCCACGGGCGCGAATGAGCTCGGATGACGT
The DNA here is from genome assembly GCF_007474595.2 of Lynx canadensis. Classification (NCBI taxonomy): domain Eukaryota; kingdom Metazoa; phylum Chordata; class Mammalia; order Carnivora; family Felidae; genus Lynx; species Lynx canadensis. The sequence goes on along the minus strand of NC_044320.2, from coordinate 1,371,954 downwards.
GTGGCTTCAGCGGCCTGATGGCGTGGACAGCTGCCCGCTGCAGGCACAGCCGGGCGGGGGACAGGAGCCTCCGACGCGGCCGCGGGGCTGAGGTCAGGGACAGAGCGCACCCAGCGGGGGTCACCCTGACGCACACGCACGGTTTTGGAAGTACGCCGTCTTCCCAAGCTGGACAAACTCTACCATATGAGATGGTGGAAACCCGTGCACTGGCCCAGATACGACCGCCCCACCCTGCCCGAAGCTCCGTGGGAGTTTAGGATTTGGCGCCGGGGTCCTGAGTCGGGAAGAAGTGTTCCTAGAAGGTCATTCGCTCAGGAGGCTATAGAAGCCATTAGCAAACGGTCACCCCGTCAGCAACATGGGGGACAGGGCTTGCCTCCTTCCGCGCACAGGAGCGTATGCCCGGCTTCTAGCCGCCGAGGTATCCGGTGCCTCTGAAGGTCAGTGGCCAGGCAGGGGCGGGGCGGGAGGCGCTACGGGAGACCGAGTCGTGGGAGGACATCGCTGGTCGGCGTGGCCTCCAGGAACCCGAGAACCACCCAGCTGGGCCGAGCGTGTCCCCCCAGGTGTCCTTGTCCGGTGTCCCCTGAGGACAGCGGGAGCCGGCATCCACACACACCGGTGCTGCATCCCGGGGGCCAGGAGGGACCAGCCCCTGCTCCGCGGCGCCCCGTGCCCTGGGACGTGAGTAGAGGTCATTTCCGCCCCCAAGGAACGGGAAGTGACAGTGTAGTTTCAGGTGTCAGGCCGCAGACGTCATTTTAATCTCTCCGTCCCTGCTGTAGGGAGGGAGGAAGGGCTTGTCCATTTTCCAATAAAATTGAATTAAGGAAAAAAAACCCGCTGGGGCCAGCAATGACCTCAGGAGAAAATGTGTGGGGAGGCCGTTTGGAGCCTTGGGTCAATGCGGTGCCTTTGAAGACAGGTCAGACGGGAAGCAAAGAGCATCTGGCCTGTGAAAAATCCCCCCGCGATTCAGTGCCTCCACGGACACACGTAAAATCCTGCAACGACCGTCGAGGCTGGGGGGAAAGCGTGGTGGCGCTGGGGACAGACCTGGCCTGAGCCCCGGCACCTCGCCGTCCCTGCGCCTGCGCCGCCACGGTCCCTCTGCGCCAGGTGGCTGCTCACGGAAGCGGGGCTGGAACAGAGTGACGGCACGCCGCACCGCGGGTGACGGTGGCTAGAAGTCCTCCCCTTGTCACTGGAGGTCTGGGCCGCCTTTGGACAGCTGTTACCAAACTGAGAAATCCAATGGTTCGTGCCCGTCCTGGCCGAGGAAGAAAGCGGCTGGACGTCCCGACCAAGGGGCAGGCAGTGGGGGCCACACGCACTAACTCCCAACACTCCATCGCGGTGGTTGGGTTTTTTTTCAGCGTTTATTTTTGAAGGAGAGAGAGACAGAGCGTGAGCAGGGGAGGGGCAGAGAGAGAGGGAGACACAGAATGCGAAGCCGGCTCCAGGCCCTGAGCTGTCAGCACAGGGCCCGACGCGCGGCTCGAACCCACAAATGCGAAATCGTGACCTGAGCTGAAATTGGAAGCTTAACGGACTGAGCCACCCAGGCGCCCCTAAAAATAATTTTTCAAAAAACTAAGTTGAGGGGCTCCTCGGTGGCTCAGTCGGTTAAGCGTCCGACTCTTGATTTCGGCTCAGGTCATGATCTCACGGTTGTGAGTTCAGGCCCCACGTCGGGCTCTGTGCCGGCAGTGCTTGGGGTTCTCTCTCTCCCTCTCTGCCCCTCCCCCACGGTGTGCACTTTCTGTCTCCCAAGAAAATCAAATAAACTTAAAAAATATGTTTTTGTAAAAAAAAACAATTTAAGGGGCAGTGGCTCAGTTAGTCGAGCGCCCAGTTTCGGCTCAGGTCATGGCCTCTAGGTTCATAGGTTCGAGCCTTGCCTCAGGCTCTGTGCTGACAGCTCGGAGCCTGGAGGCTGCTTCAGAGCCTCTGTCCCCCTCTCTCTCTACCCCGCCCCCTGCTCACACTCTGTCTCTCTCTCAAAAATAAATAAACATTAAAAAAAAAAACAAAAAAAAACGAAGTCGATAGACACAGAGAACAGACTGGTGGTTGCCAGAGGCAGGGAAGAAATGTCTGAGCTGTTTTTGTCAGATTTTTTAGTTTAAATAAATTGTTTATCTTTTTTTTTTTTTTTTTAAGTAGTGAAGTCCTGGTCTGGGGTCATAGCAGCGGGAAGAAAGGCCTGGGAAGCTTCCGGAGACATTCAGAGGTGGGACTGGGATGGGGTGGGGGGGCGGCCGGACGGAAGAAGGTCTGAGAAAGAGAGGCATGGGGGCGCTCCGGGCTCGGGCTCGGGTTACTGGGGTAATGGAGGTGGCCTTGAAATTTTAAAAAGTCCTTACTGCCGGAGGGAAAGTCCCTTTGCTTTCTCTAGCGGCAGAGCTGGGGGAGGGGGGGGCCGGTGGGGAGGGGCAGCAGGGCGCTTATCACCAGCAGCTCCAGAGCTAAGGCTGTGGCCTCCCCGCCTCCCAGAGGGGCCGTGAAGACGCCTGGACTGCGGGAGGCTGGCAGCCGCTCACCGCCGGCGTGCCCGGGGCTACAGTCCCCAAGCACCGCCCTCCACCACCGAGTGCCTATCTTGGCCTTGTCCTTCACGGCCACCGAAGGCTGAGCGGGGTGGAGTCCCCCACCCCCACCCCGGAGCCCCCCTTTCCCCCAACAGCCACCTGCCCTTCGGGCCACCACATGCTCCAGTCTGCACCGCCTTGTCCCCAATGTCCCCGCCACCTGGTCCCCTGGGGTCTGTTTCTTTCTTTCTTCTTTCTTTCTTTCTTTCTTTCTTTCTTTCTTTCTTTCTTTCCTTCTTTCTTCTTTCTTTCTTTCTTCTTTCTTTCTTCTCTCTTTCTTTCTTTCATGTTTATTTTTGAGAGAGAGAGAGAGAGAGAGAGACAGGGGAGGGGGAGAGAGAGAGGGAGACACAGAATCCGAAGCAGGCTCCAAGCTCCGAGCTGTCAGCATAGAGCCCGATGTGGGGCTCGAACCCACAAACAGCGAGACCATGACCTGAGCCGAAGTCAGACGCCTGACCGACTGAGACACACCCAGGCGCCCCTGATCCTTTCTTTTGTTTTGTTTTTCCATGCCAACGGATCACAAGCTGAGGTCGTAACAAGGTTTGAGGGAGCCACGGGGCCCACGATGGCGTGAAAGCCCAATCATCACGCTTACGAACTACAGAAAGATCCCCGGAGACTGATTCTAAGTGTGAGGGTGAATGATCCTGCCGAGGACGGACCGGGGTCAGCCCCAGGGTGACGGGGAGCAGGCCCAGAACCGGCGTCCTGGGTGAAGTGCCCCCGAAAGCACATGCCCACCGGAAGCCTCAGCCTGTGACCTTGTTAGGAAATCGAGTCTTTGCAGGTGCGGTCGTGTCACAGAGGACTGAAGTAAGGCCATCCTGGACTTGGCGGGCCCTCCATCCAATGGGAGTGTCCTTGTAAGAGACAGGGAAGGACTCACAGAGACCCGGGGAGACCACGTGGAGACAGGCCAGAGTTGGAGGGACAGGCCAGAAGCCAAGGACACCAGGAGCCCCCGCAGCTGGAAGAGGCAGGAAGCACCCTCCCCCAGAGGCTCGGAGGGAGCATGGCCCTCCACACCCAGAGTTCAGCGTCTGACTCCAGCCCGGGGAGGGTAGACTTTGGTCATCTGTGGGGCTTTGCCACAGACCTGGGTGCTGACAGCATCTCCGCGGCTTCTCACGTATCGCAGTCCCCAGGGCCCAGTGGAGGCCAGCTGTCCCCAACATCCTTCTCTGCCTCCAGCTCAGCCCGTGGTCTCTGGGGTCCAGGGCCCCTCAAAACCCTGTTCTCTGCCCCCAGGAAACCTCCTTTCTCCTCACATTCAAACCCTGCCACCGCCCCCTCCCCCAAAGTGAGAGTCAGGCTTGCCGTTCCATTCACTGGGACAGGACAGGGGCTTCCCTGCCCTGGGGATGACATTTTCAGCACAAACATGCCTCCCGTCCACAGGAAGGGGGGGGGCCTCAGGAAGGAGCCCTCCTGATAGAAAGGTGTCTGGGAACAGACAAGTCACGTGTTCATAATGGGGGACTCACGGCTCAGACGCATGTGGTGAGGGGTCTGCTCTGGTTTGTTTCACGTGAGGGTATCTCTGATACTTGAGGGGCATAAAGTGGACTTTCACTCATGGTCTACGACACCCACTCCTCATTGGTCCCTATGCGGTCCTCATTTCTTTCTTTCTTTTTAATAATGTGACAACCTTCTGTGAGCTCACCAACCAGCAGGAAGACTAATACTTTGACACTAACTCGCTGCTTCCTGTAAGACCCTTCTCAGTCCCCTCTGCGCCCCTGCACGCCCCTGCTTCCCTGTCCTGGGGGAGTGACACCATGCTCTGGAATCTTCCCCTGATTGTTCTCATTCTCCTCAGATAGATGATTGATAGAGGTGGATGGACGAAAGGATGGATGGATGGATGGACGGACGGACAGATGGACGGACAGATGGATGGATGGATGGATGGATGAACAGGTGGATAGATGGATGGACGGACGGACAGATGAATGGATGGATGGATGGACGGATAGACGGAAGGATGGATGGATGGACAGATGGATGGATGGATGGATGGACAGACGGATGGATGGATGGACGAACAGACAGATGGACGGATGGACAGAAGGATAGACGGATGGATGGACAGACAGATGGATGGATGATGGATGGACGGATGGGTGGACAGATGGATGGATGGATGGACAGATGGATGGATGGATGGATGGATGGACAGACGGATGGATGGATGGATGGATGGACGAACAGACAGATGGACGGATGGACAGAAGGATAGATGGACGGATGGGTGGACAGATGGATGGATGGATGGATGGATGAAAGGATGGATGGATGGACGGACAGATGGATGGATGGATGGATGGGGACGGATGGACAAAAGGATGGAAGGACCGACGGATGGATGTTGGGTAGATGCCAGACACATAGATACGTGACATACAGCGTTACTGTCTGTGAAGCTATGCTTGCCCCATCACACTTCTATAGAACAACGGTGTACTTTACATACGAGTGTCAGCTTTATGTACCGTGTCGGGACTCGCGCTGCTAGCCTCCTTCCGAATCGTGTTGTGGCTAACTCACTCCCCACAACTGCCACAGAGCGCTCCATCACGTGACTGTATCACAGCTCATCAACCCAAACCCCGCGATGGCCATTTGGGCTTTCAGACGGCCGCTCTCGCGCACAGAGCGACCATACACATTCTCGCCCGCGTGAGATGTTTCACTGGGCGATGGGAAGTGATCGCTTGGTTCTGGGAACAGACCATCCAGAGAATGCGCCACGCCGTGTCCCCGGGCGGGCTGTGCCCCAGGATCTCGGACGCGCGGCGTGCAGGAGAATCTGGCTGTGCATGTGGCCTCCATCACGTGGCCCGATCAGGCTTGTGAACGTTTGCTAACCTCGGGGCAGGACCCTCGTTTGTGGTTGGCATTTCCCCAGCGACTAGTACAGCTGGACATCTCTCTGCCGTGTGCGTGTCCTCCGCGGGTCACCCGGGGCTCTCCTTGGCTCCGCCCGACCTCCGCAGACTAGAGACGAGAGCTTGGCTTCGGCGGGAGGGCTCCGTGAGGAAATCCAGCGGATTTGAAGGCACAGTAACCAGGTGATCACCGCATGGGACACCGGGGACGCACACCAAAGAACGACTTCCTTTCGGATCAGCTAATCTTCAAGCCTTCCCAGCCGTGCTTGCTCGGGTAGACCAGCGCTCCCCTCCGAGGTCTCTTCTGGATCGAGAGCCCCGACCTCCTTGCTTCGGGAAGGTGACTGTCTTTCTGATCATCCGTGCGTCTCCTTGCCCACCTGGGGCCACGGGTTGCTAGGTCCCCAAGTTAGGGGACGAGGGCCCGGTGCTCTGGAGGGACTGGAGCAGGGGCCCGGATATTCCCTTCAGAACAGGGAGACCTGGGGAGAAGGGCAGTTGGGGAGAACCGGGGCCGAGGGGCAGTGTGGACGCTGAGGGCTCCAGTCCATAGCAGGGTCCCCCGACACCTGCACGCCTCACAGCTGCCCCGTCAGCCGCCTTTTCTCAGTGACCCACGACTCATGACTTGTCCCTCAGGTAAGTCATTTTCCATCTTGTGTTTTATTCATTCATTCAGCGACACTGCCGACGGCCTGCAGGGGTCTGGCCTGGGAGGTGAGTAGGGGTCTCTGCCCAGGGAAGGGTCGGGGTTCTTGCTCCAAGCGCGTGACCTCCCAGCAAGCAGCCCACCTGGGAGGACGGGGAGCAGCCCCCCTAACGCTGACGCCCTCCCCACACAAGCCAGGCAAACGGCTGGGTGCTCCCTGGGCAAAGCGGCCGGTGCAGCCCAAGCCCCCAGCCTCACTTCTGCCTCCGGACCCTCCCACACAGCCACGGAGTCACCTGGCTGGACAGACACTCATGCGTTTCCCCAAACCTCTCCCCGGCCCTCACCCGGCCAGCACCAAGACCAGCATGGGATCAGGGGGACTTGGGCACAGTGGGGGACGGGCGGCACTCGCCTTTAGCCTAGGAATTCTGGAACTTCAGACTCTCGCCCACAGACTCTCGTCCTCGTTCCCGTCCCGCACACGAGGGCCCCGCCCCACATCTCCCCATCCTCCAGGACGTCCCCCTGGGTGACGTCAGCCTGGACAGCCCTGAGCTTGTCACCGGTTCCACCTGTCCCAACCTCCTCCTCGCCTGTGCCCTGACCTGGCGACCCTCCCCCGGGCCCGGCACGGGCCATCCCTTCCCTGAGCCCTCACTCTCCCCACCGCCCCGCATCCCTGAGTCCTAGTGCCCTAGACAGGCACCAACCCCCGTCACACGCCCCAGACCCCTGACCTCCAGGCCTTCCCCCAGCTCCGCACGGTGGCCCGCTGGCCCTTCTGGGAACGTGGATCTGAGCCCGTGACTCGGATACGCGGTCAGCTCTTGGCTGCCCACAGGTTGCGGTTCAAAGGTGTCCAGGCCCGGGTTCCTGAAATTTGGGCTCCTCAGGCTTGAACGCGGTCATTCATTGTCTCCCTCGCCCCTGACAAGCATGCTGGCCGCGAGGCCCACCTGTCGAGCCCTCCAGAAGCTCAGGGCCGGCAGCGCGTGGTCTCCCCGGGAGGAGCCAGGCCCCTTGCCCAAGCGGTGAGGCCCACGCCCGCCCCCTCCTCACTCGGGGTCACTTTTCAGAAACGCTCCTCAGACTTCGGCCTCGGCCAGCACAGACAAATGCGTCAGCCGCTGGCAGGGAGCAGGACGGGGGAGCGATTCCTGAAACGTGTAACACAACTGCGTCCCCCCGACAGCAGAGCCCCACTGAGGGGACAACCCTCTGCTGTCACCGCCCCTGGGGCAGCGCGACCGCCATTCCCGCCAGAGTGACCCTCTGGCTCAGCGAGGCCAGCTGCGGCGGGGGGGATGGACACCCGACGGTGTCTGAACACAAGGGTACGTGAAGCAGGCCCGACGGACAGGAAGCAGAGACAGACGGGAGCTGGAAAGCGAGGGCTGGGGGAGCCCGTCTGCGCCGGTGTGGACACGCCGCGCCCGCGAGGCCTCTCGGGACAGACAAGTCAACCGCCCACGACTCGTGTGTACAAAGGACGCGGAGGGCGGAACTATGGCCACATCGCCCCGTCCTCGCACGGACACCTGGGGGCACAGGGGGGGCAGGGCGGGAGATGCGGGGGCCACGCCTCCCACCTGCTTCTGGCGGGAACGCAGCACCCGCTCAAAAACTTAAGTTAAAAGAAAACGGAGAAGCCCCTGGCCTAATTCCCAGGCCCAGGGTCCCTGCGCCCCCTGCCCTGGGGCCGCCCCGTCCCAGCAGCCCCTTCAAGGAAGGGTAAGGAGGCCCCCGGGGAAGGAGAGCGGGCCCCTCCTGGTTCCGGCACGGGACCAGGGCCAGGGCCGTCCGCCCGCTGCTCGCTCCCGGGGCCTAGAGCCTAGCGCTTAGCTCCCAAAAGTGGAAAACGAATCCGGAAGCACGTGACACCGGGAGCCTGCTGCTGCCACCTGTCCCGGCGGCCCCTCCGTGTGCTGTGGGCGCGGGTGCTGCAGATTCCTGGAGCCGGAACCGGGCACTTCAGTCGGGATCTCGGTGCAGGGCCTGGGCGCCCGCAACCAAAGCCCTCCGCGCGGACAGGTTCCCACGGCCACGGGGAGGCGTGGCTTCCTTCCCCGCCTCGGGGAAAGGTCCGCTTCCCCGCAATGCCAAACTCAAGGACCTGTGGGTCCCCAGGGTGCAGATGCTGGGTGAGGTGGCGGATACCCGGCGACGTCCCACGTAAATGTCCCTCCAGTGGAACAGGAAGAAGCAGGCGTGCCTGGGGGCTTCGGCCAGCTCGGCCCTCTCCACCAACGGTTAGCAGCACTGGCCGTGTGCAGGGCTGAGCCAGCAGTGCCCTGGGGCCCCAGGAGACGGAAGCGCCCGGGGTGGGGGCTGAGGGACACGAGATACAGACCGGACGGACCGGACGAGGCACCGGCGTCCTCAGGGGGCTGGGGGCACAGGCCAGGGGGAAGGGTGGGAGAGAGACCACCCGGAGAGGTTGCGCTTCAGGGAAGCCCTCAGGTCCGGGGGAGGGGGGCTTGGCGGAACAGGGGAGGGGTCAAGGGCAAGCCTCAAGTCCACCCCCCACCCCCCACTCTTCCAGCCCTGCTGCGGGACCAGCACTCTGCCAGCTGGAACACGGTTCCTCTGCTTGCAAACACCGCCCCTCCCTCATGAGCTGGGTGTGTCCCCACATCACAAACGAGGCTCAGAGCGGGTGCAGGACTTGGTCCGGGTCAAACAGCAAGAGGCATCTGAACCCCGGCCTTCCCTGCAAACGCACTGACCGTTTCCGAAAGTCCGTGTCTTACCTACCTCTTCCAGGTCTGCTTCCTGGGGGTCTGACCGGACTGAGACCAGTGCAAACGAGGAGGTGGACAGGTCCCGCACCCACCGGGTGAGGACGTGGGCGGGGGGGGGGGGGGCGGGCACAGGGCACCCACTGACCCTGCCGCTGCCCTGGGCCCACACCAGACTCCCCCAGACCCCCCCCCAGGAGGCCCTGGGGAAGGTGAACTCCACCGACGCCCTCCCCAGCCAGACTGCTCCAGAGGGTGGGCTGTGCCTGTGACCTCTGTGAGGCTGCCAAAATCCTGAGCTCACCTCCAGGGATGACGTCCGAAGGACTAGAGACAGATCCCAGCCATGAATCTGACGCAGCTCTCCTGACCAAGTACGGCGGGGGGGGGGGGGGGTGGTCAGGCGACGGTCTAGAAGAATCCTGCACCATGACGCCCACCACAGCTCGTTTGTCACAAAAGCCAGGGTGCCTAACCATCCGGAGATCCGGCGACAGAACCCGCTGTCTCGACTACTCATTAAATGAGCAGATAGGGAGTTCTAGCAACAAATGGTGAAAGGCTGTTTCTTTAAAACTCATCAGCCATTCCTCACGGAAAAGAATCTAATTGAGATGTGAATAAATAAAGAGTCTCAGCTGAATAAAGACTGGTTTTCAAGCCCAAAAGCAAACTTCGATTCGAGGTGCCGCAGGAAAGGCCTGCCATTAACACAGACGCGCCCTACGGCAGTGTCATTACTCAGCCGCTCTGCGGGTCCCGGCTAAGGCGACAGACACAAAAATTGAGTAAGCAGTAAACACACTGAGAAAGCAGAGTCGAAATCATCTCCGTTCGGCGGCGGCCTGGTCGTCACCTGAAAGTGCCGGGAGTGGAGCTGACAAAGGTTAAGTGTTGGAAAATCAGCCTCTCCTTGCTCGTGTGGCCGTGCTGTTTGCGGCGGCCCCCGGGTCACCCCAGCCCGCCCGCACCTTGCTGGCAGTCCCTGAGCCCGAGCCCCGCGTCTCTGCAATTTGGGAGCTGCATTCTGCAGCCTCCCAGCCCCTAGGGTGGCCCGCCGCGTCTGGTTCTGCCAGGGAGACGCTTCTGGACGACACCGCCAGAGACCGCGGAGGAGGGCCAAGAGGCAGCGGGAAGCCGGCCAGCTCGCCGCCCGGAGCGGCGCCCCGGCCCTGCCACACCGGAGCGTGTGGCACTCAGCCCCCAACCCGGGCGAACGAGGCACGGAACTTTAATCCTTCTGCCACAATTTTTCCCTCTAGACGCATCTTACCGGGCGGAAAATCCTGACGTCTTGGCCAACGTGGAACACCGCCTCTTCTCTTTCCCCCCGGGGCTGCGTCCAGGCTGTACCCGGACGGCCGTCACTCCTGTCGGCGCGGCCGCACCCTGACCGTCATCCCCTCTTGGTGGCCTGAGGCTGTCTCCAGGTGACCCGGGCCAGCTCCAGCCGGGACCGCTCAGAGGTCCTGCCCCTCAGGAACCTGTCTCTGGGGTCCACCCCCCTACCCTGGCTCCTTCCAGCCCCTCTGCCTCCTCAGCCCAGGGGCATCTCCGTCTCGTCTGAGGAAGATTCCTCTCTCCCTCCCTGACTTCACAGGGGCTTCTCTGCAGACTCCTTCTCTGCGTCTTGTCCTGTCTCGGAGACACCCGTGGCCCTGTGGGTGGTGGCTCCCAGAAACATGGAGGCCGGTGATCCAGGGGCTGCTTCGGTCATCTGCCCTCCTGACACCTGAAGCCCCCAGCCACCCTGCTTTTTATTCTAATTATTTTAAGTTTATTTATTTTTGAAGGAGAGACACAGCGTGAGCGGGGGAGGGGCAGAGAGAGGGGGAGACACAGAATCCGAAGCGGCTCCAGGCTCCGAGCTGTCAGCACAGACCCGACGCGGGGCTCGAACCCACAAACCACGAGATCGCGACCCGAGCCGAAGTCGCCTGCTCAACCGACTGAGCCTCCCAGGCGCCACCCAGCCGTCCTGCCTCAATGAAGGCCAGGTAGGGGGTGGGCACTTCTGGAAAGAACGGCACGAAGAAAATGAAAAACATCAGGTCACCACACCGAAAATGACCAGTTTGGTTTACAGCAAAGGGGGAAATCCCACTTACAACGCCCCCCAAAGCTACAAGTTGCCGAGCAGTAAAGACGCCAAAGAAGATACAAGTCGCAGAGGAAGAAAACGAAATCGCCAAGGGGCATATGGGGCAGTCGGCTGCGCGGTGAGACCTCAAACCGGGACCACGACCCCATCCCCCGCGTCACCCCCAAAGAGGCGAAATTCCAGTCACCCCTCCGAGGCCGTTCCGGAAGTGGACAAGTGGATCCTAACATTCACCTGGAAGAATAAACGGTGAGAAGCAGCGACCTTCTAAAGAGAGGCGCTGCCTCAGCAGCTCTGGAACTCGCTGTGAAGCCACCAGAAGCAAAGCGCCCGGCGGGGCCCCGACGCGAGGCGGGTCGGACCCGCACGGACGCGGGTGCCGCGCGCTGTTACCAAGGTGGCACTTCACGTCAACGGGGGAAAGACGGGCTCTTCAATGGGTGGCACTGAGACACAACGGCCATTTATTTCGAAGGAGTCCTGCCACATCGTGGACGAGCCCCGGGGGGCCTGGATGTCCGCAGGTAGTGGCCGTCGCTATAACAGCACCAGAACATGAGAACTGTCTTCCCAAGGTCAGGGCACAGGAGGCCCTCCTAAGATCCAGAAGGCACAACAATTAGCTTGGACCACACAGAACGTGAGGACGTGCACGCGAGGACGGCGAGGACACCAGAACGCAGGACCGTGGGAAGGACGGCACCTAACACACAAAAGGGTCCCTAAATCTGTAAGAAAACACAAGGGCCACAACACAAGGGCCACAGGTCGTGACAAACCAGTGAGACGTTCAACCCCGCAAAAGCGTTTTCCAGTGGAAATCAGGGCAAGGGTCCGCTCGGTCTCCCCGACTGACGGAAGCTCCTGGAAGAGGAGGGGCCCACGGTGAGGGGTGGGAGGAGTGGGGAGGGGACACGGCTTCCTTCCCTTCTTTGGGGGCCATCTCCTTCCACGTGGATGCTCTCCTGGCTCAGCCACCCGCTTCCTGAGTCCCCTAGAGAGTCACTCGACTGCAAGAGGACACGAGGACGAGGGCGGTCGCGCTGGTCACACAGGGTGCTGGTGAAAGAACGGACCCCTCGCCTTCAGGTGAGAGGCGGTTCGGGGGAGTACTGCGCACAGCCCGAAAGCAAAAGCTCTGTGTAGATCCGGAAGGGTGTCCTTGGCCAGTTCTTCAGAAAAACGCCCCAAGGGCGCACGGGTTCACCAGTGCTGTCCACGTGCCCAGCCGGACCAAGCGCGCCCGGCAACCGGCAGGGCTCGGCCCCACGAGGACAGCCCGTCAAGGTGGAGACGCTCGCAGGCCCTCGGACGCACGGGCCCAGACTTTGAGGCGGCAGCTTGGAAGCAGAGGGGAGACGTCAGAGCAGGGGCTCCAGGCCATGCTGCCCCCGGAGCCCCCGTCCACCTCGAATCACACAGCACGCTGAGAGCCCTGGGAGGGGCTCCCCACTTGTGTTTTGCACACTCCCCACGCAAAGATGGCCCGCAAAGTTGGTCGGAACCCCGTGTCTGCGGGGGGGGGGGGGGCCGGCCTCGTCCTCCCGATGTGTCGGCGGCCTCCACTGCTCAGTGTCCTCGCCGGCACCAGCGTCCGGCATCTGAATCCTCAAGCTGCCGTCTTGCGGGTCACCCGCCCACGGGGCCCGGTCCTCACGCTCCCCAAAGCACCAGACCCACTCAGTGGGTAGCACACTTTGCTGAGTTTGGGGAGGGGCGGGGACGGGTACATTGCAGACAAGCAGAGCAAACTTGAAACCGAGCAGGAGACAAGTCCGGGCTGTCTGCACCAGCAGGAAGCTGACACCGGTCTCCAGCGACCCCTCTCCTCTCTGGCTCACCCTGGACTCCCAGATCCTTCTCCCTCGCTCACGCCAGGGAGCCCCAGGAGGAATTCCGCTGCCAGCCCTCCGTGAAAGTGCGGTTCTTGCCTAGGAGTCCAGGACCCGGGAGCGACCACGGCCTGGGTCAGCCACCGGGGGAGGAGAAAGAACTGGGCAGAGGTCAGAGCCCTGAGAAAGCCCGGAGTGGCCGCCAAGCATCACGTGGTGTTCCTGGGCCATCGGGCGACCCCCGCAGCCCGGCAGGTGTGGGAGGTTGGGGTGGACTCAGGGTGCAGGGGCAAAACCGCAGACCCACCGCGAGAGCAGGAAGCGCGTGGTTCCCTAAGATTCACCTACACGTCCTCCCCTGCCGCCTCCCACCCGCAGCACCCAGTCTGTCTGGGCCCACACGGGGCTTCCTCGGCCCCTGGTGGGCGGGCTGGCCTCCAGGACCCTGCCCAAGGTGGCGCCCCGCTCAGATTGGGGGCAGGGGGTGTCTGCTAAGAGGCAATTCTGGGCACGACAGTGCTCCCAACAGCTCAGAGGGGAGCCGGCCCCCCAGTCCGATCACCCCAAGGCCATGCGAACGAGCAGGAGGAGACACAGGGGCGTGTGTCCGCTGGACACGGAGGGCCGCGCGGTGTGCACCCAGACGCGAGCGCGCATGGGCCGGGGCACCCCGAGCTGGCGTGACGTAAACGTTTCAGTGCGCGCCTGCGGACGCTTCGGGAGCGTGCGGCTACGTGCGCGCGGGTGCGGGAGCAGAGCACAGCCCTCCAGACACGGGTGTGTGTTAGTGTGCGTGTTCCCACGTCTGGCATCCGCGTGCACACGCGCATGGTTCCAAGGCCTCACCCTCGTGTCCCGGCCGTGACTCTGTCCACTCCAGCCTCCCCATAGCCGCTTCCGAGGCCCGAGGCCCCCCCCCCCCCGGCAGCCCAGCACACGCACGCACGCACGCACGAGCCCCCAGTCCCGGTGCCTCATGCCCTCTGCCCGCGCGTCCTCCGTCGGGACTCGTCCCCACCCCTCGGCCAGCCCCACCCCCACCCCCAGGCTCACACCCACGTGTCTGGACCAGAAGCGACTTTATTTCTCCGCGGAAGACGCCCTCACAGCCAGGCTGTGGGGCTGGGCCTGGCTCTGCCTGCCTTTCCCTCGGAGACCTGGGGGTCCCAGCCCCCTGCCTGCACCCCCGGGGCCCGGAGACATCCTGCCGGCTGGGACTCGGAGCTGGCGGCGAGAGAGGGAGGCCTCGAGTCTCAGGGAGGGGGGGTCAGCTGGAAGCCCTGTGGGAGGGGGAGGGCCTCAGGGCCCAGCCCAGAGGAGGGCCGGCCCCAGGCTGAGCAGCAGCCCCCCGGCCAGGGCCCAGGGGCCACCCCCCGCCCTCGGCCCCCCGTTGCACAGATCCGTCCCGCAGCAGTCCACATCGACTTGTAAGATCCCAGAGTTAATGAAGCCCATCAGATAGTCCGAGAAGAAGTGCCGCTTAACGAAGTCGCAGGACGAGGCGCACATCTTGTTCACGGAATGGTCCTTCCTGCCTGGGGCAGAGCGGGGAGAGCCTGGGGCGGGAGCCGCACCTGCGCCCTCTTCCTCCTGCCCCGCACGGGACCCACCCACGCCGCCTCAACTTCACGCAGAGGGCCACGGAGGGGGCCACGGAGGGGGCCTGGGCAGGAGCGACGCCGCTCACGGTCACACAGCAAGGCAGTGTCCTACCCACAGACCCACACTCTTATCCACGGCCGGAGGGGCTCAGAGGTCGCCCCCAACCGCCCCCTGCCGGGCCCAGGTCCCGACTCACTGCTGCCGGGGTCGGTGATCCGGACGCTGGCGCACACCGTGTCCGACGGCTGGCACTGCTTCGGGGTGCAGTGGCTCGAGTTGGTGGTCAGGGTGCAGTCCTGGCACCACAGGCCGTGAGCTGCGCAGGGCACGAGGACGCGGATGAGCAGAGGAGCTGAGGCCCAAGCTGGCCCGTGTGTGCCCCACTCCCCTGGCCAGCGAGGCTGCTCCCGGGAGGACCGCGCAGCTCCAGGAGGCCAAGCACCACAGCCCCCTCGCCGACCAGCGGTGACCAGGCCAGCCTGGCCCCCGGAGGTCAGGCCCTGGGAGAACCGCGGTGCCTTCTGGGCAATCTGCGGGGAGGCTCCCAGCCGCCGGAACTCCGGAAGCCCCTGGGCACCCTCCGTGGCCCCACAGACACGTGTGCACACATGCGCGCACACACCAGCCACACACACCTCACACTTATGGGGCTTTCACACAGGCTCCTGCACGCTCCCACACCTCCCCGCACAGTTCGGTCGGTTCCAAACCAGGAAGGACTCGCTGGGAGGCCAGGTGGGGGCTCTGAGAAGCGATGGGGCGCACGAGGGGGCGTCCGTGCGGGACTAGCCCACGGTACAAGGGCGGGCAGGAGCCAGGAGGGCCCCGTGCGGCTGGGGCTGGGGCCGGAGCACCGTGAGTCAAAGCGACGGGCGCGAGGGCCCGGCTGGGGTCGCCGGGGTCGGGAGCGGGTGTGGACGTGACGGGCACCGTCGGAGGATGGCGGCCCCACAGCCCGGCTCTCCCGGAGACCCGGCCCAGCCCCGCGGGCCGCCCCCAGACTCACCGGGCGCAGAGCACAGCAGGGCGGCCAGCAGCACCAGGCCCAGGCCGTTCATGGCTGCAGGCGGCATGCTCCAGGCGGGCCTCGGGAAGGAGCGGGGGTGGTGGGCGGAGGTCCTCCGGGACGCAGGCCTGGCAAGGAGACGCCTCGGTCAGGGGTCCCCGCCGCCCGCCGGACCCAAGCCCCGCCCCCCCCCTCCTTTCGCGGCCCCGGAGCGCAACCTCCGCCTGGAAATCCCGGGAGGGGAGGAAGGTCCGCTAGCTCGCGAAGCCCTACCCCCAGCCCATCCCCCAGAGCGTCCACCATCACAGCATCCCCTCCGGGGAGAACAGGTCCGCCGTCTCGGGCAGGGTGACAGCTCGAAATGCCCCCAACCCGCGCCGGGCACCTGTGGGGGGCGGGGGGAGGGTCGGGGGCAGCGCGTCTTCTCCCTGGGGAGCGGCAGGTGCGTCCGGAGAGAAAAGGGCAAGACAAGGTGCGAGCAGGCCGTACCTGCCGATGGGGGAGGGGCGCGCGCCACGTCCCCACCCCCACCCCTGGGCTGGGGGCCCGGGAACCCCGGGCCGAGCCCCCGCCCCTCGCCTCCAGCGCGCGCCCGGGCGCTCACCGCAGGTCGAGGCGTGGAGCGCGGGCTTCGGGTCGGGGGCGCACTCACATCCCTGGGGGGGCTGGCGGCTCCGGGGCTCCGGGAGGCGCGGGGAGCGGTGCCCTTCGGTCTCCCTGCGGACCGGAACCCGGGCGCAGCCTTGTCTTTCGGGGAACGCAGCCGCAGACGCGGACCCCGCGCGAGGGGCGGAGCGGAGCCGGGGCGGGGGCGCGCGGGGGGCGGGGGCGGCGGGAGAAGGGCGGGCTGGGCGCCCGGGGCTCGGGGCCCCGGCGGGTCTCCGTCCCGGGCCGTCCGCGCCCCTCGACAGCCAGCGCCCGGCCCGCGCGTCCGCCCCCTCCGGTGCCGGCTCCCTCCGCGGCTGTCCCGCGCGCCCCTCCCCCGGCGCAGGCGAGAGCTCTTCCCCCTCCGCTTGGCGGAGATCCCCTCGAAATTTCTCGGAAGAACGTTTACTGCGAAAGGAAGCGAGCGAAACGCACAAAGACGCAGGGACGGAGGCGGGTAACAGCGGAGGTGATTCGCTCAGGCCCTCGTTCGCAGACTCCCAGCGAAGGGGCCTTCCCCAGGCCAGCCGTCCCCGCTTCGATGGTTTGAGGGTGCGCACCCCCGCCCCGCCCGGACCCGGAGCAGCTGTGACCACCCCCACCCGCCGCCACATCCACGTCCGAGGCGCCAGTCCCAAATGCTGGTCTCCGCCGCCTGCTTGGCCCGTTTCTCAGCTTTGTCTCTCGCCTTCCCGCCGCACAAAGCTTTTGAGTGCTGTGTCTTCGCACCCGCACCCGCTGCCCCCTGTGCCTGGTATCCATCGCTGCTGAGCGCCGAGTGAGCCCCAGCTCCTGTGCACGTGTTGGGGGTTGTTTCTTTTAGTCTGCCTTCGTTTGGCCGGGCAAATATTTGTGGAGTTCCCACGGTTGGCCTAGCGCTGAGCACTGTGAGAAGAGCTCCGCCCTCCCCACCCCCCACCCCGCCCGATCTTACCTCAGACAAACGATTATCACTAACATCCCCTTGTGAGCTGTGCCCCTGATCCCATGGACACAGCACATAGTATGTGCTCTGTGTAAACCCGTGCGTTATGTCGTGACAGCTTCACACCCTCCCTGCAAGTGCTGTTGGCGTCCCCACCTTACAATGAGCAAACGGAAGCACAGACAGGTTGAGCTCCCCGCCCAAGGTCACGCAGTGACAGGTGACAGAGCGAGTGTTGGAACCCTAGAGCCTGCACACCTTAACCCCGCCCCGGGCTGGAGGAGTGAAGGGGAAGGAGTCCCCTCCAACTTGGGGACTGGGGCTCCCACACCTTCAATTCAAATATGAGTTCAGGGGCGCCTGGGTGCCTCAGTCCGTTAAGCATCCGACTCCAGCTCAGGTCATGATCTCATGGTTCGTGAGTTCGGGCCCTGCGTCGGGCTCTGTGCTGACAGCTGGGAGCCTAGAGCCTGCTTTGGGTTCTGTGTCTCCCCCCTCTCTGCCCCTCTCCCACTTGCACTATCTCTCTCTCAAAAATAAAAATAAACACTAAATATATGTGAGTTCAAAGTCAAAAAATCAGCAAACATCCAAAGAAAATGGGCCTCCAAAGACACAGAAGAAACGATGAAGAGATACGGATGTAAATCTCCACAAACCTTCTAAACTGAAAGTGTGCGATACAGAATACAAGATTCATTTGTGTGGTAGGTTGAAGTTAGATTGTAGGAAAGAACAAGGCAGTGCCAGAACCGTGCTTTGTTGGAGAGGGGAACCCCTAGAAATGAAAAGCTCTCACTGAAATTAGCAGGTCATCAGAAACTTTGAAAGATTTAGGCTAAATGAAAATAAAGTCGTTTAAAAACATATATGATATGGCTTCATTTACATGAGATGTCCGAAATAGCGAAATCCAAAAAAGAGAAAGTCAATCCATGGTCGCCTCCAGCCGGGAGGAAGAAGGAATGAGGACTTCTTGCTAGTGGTCAAGGCGTTCTTTCAAGTGATGAAAATATTCTAAAAATAGAGACTATCCTTGCACAACACTGTGAATGGACTAAAAACCACTGGATTAAAAACCTCAAAAGGCTGAACTTTATAGTATGTG
This sequence comes from Lynx canadensis, assembly GCF_007474595.2. NCBI lineage: Eukaryota > Metazoa > Chordata > Mammalia > Carnivora > Felidae > Lynx > Lynx canadensis. Next base: position 1,353,851 of record NC_044320.2, on the reverse strand, counting down.
AGTCATATTTCAACAAAGCTGTTGTAAAAAAAAAAAAACCAGTAAATGCATTAGGCGGCACATTAGATACCACTGAAGAAGGAATTTGCAAACTGGAATTTAAATCTATAGAAATTATCGAGATTGCGGTGTAAGGGATAAGGGGACAGAAAATAGAAAAGAGAGGGTGAGACACACAGCATGCACCGTGCCGAGCGCCGAGAGATGTATGGTCAAAGTCCCAAAGGAAAGACAGCCAGTATTGGAAGAGATTATGCCTCAGAACTGGTGACAGGTAAGCATTTACAGAGAAGCGCAATGTATACTAAATGGAATAAACAAAAAGAAAATTCACACCTAGGTACAGCAGAGTGAAATCACAGACCACGAACGGCAAGAGATCTTTAAAATAGCCAGAAGATGGGGCACCTGGGTGGCTCAGTTGGTTAAGCGTCTCATTTCAGCTCAGGTCGTGATCTCACAGTTCCTGAGTTCGAGCCCCACGTCGGGCTCCGCGCTGACAGCTCGGAGCCCGGAGCCCGCTTCGGATTCTGTGTCTCCCTCTCTCTCTGCCCCTCCCCCGCTCACGCTCTCTGTCTTTCAAAAATAAATAAACATTAAAAAAATTTTTAATAAAATAGCCTAAAGGAAAGAGCAATATCAGCACTAAAGAAACAGCAGGTAAACTGACAGCAGAAATGGATGCCCAGACTGTGGAGTAAGTGTCTTCAAAGTGCTTGGAGGAAAGTAACTGCCAGCTAAGAATTTTCTACACCGTTTTCTGCCGGAGGCCAAGCTATCCAAGGAGCCTGATGGCAGGGCCCAGGCGGTGGACGGATCGGGGCTGCATGGCGGCCCGCCAGAAGGGAAGCTTCTTGTCCTCCTGCTTTTATGTAATTTGGCCTCAGCGTTGGTCGGGGCAGCCCCCCTACCAATGAAAGTGCCTGGGGATTTGTCGGTTGGGATTGCCCACGACAGGCCCCCCGGGAGAAGAACCTCTGGGGAAAGACATAAGATTCCGCAGGGAAATCATGCGGCCCTGCATCCAGCCCTTGCCACCCCCTAGAAAGACTCCTCTACCCAAAGGAAGGATGGGCCCATATATTTCCCAGCCGAGGAGGGGGACGAATGGGTTCGAAATCCCCACTCCGGCAACAAAGGAATGTACCTATGGATACAAGTTGCTCCAACCCCTAGGCCCGCTTGGCCCCCAGGAGGCATTCCAGGTGATAACCGGACCTGGCGGGTTAAGGTACAGAATGGCTCATTAGTTCCCAGGTAAACATTGTCTCTCTGGGAGCGCATAAGGCGTGGGTTTCCAGGGCCCTCCTGGCTCCCTCCCGGCACCCAGACCAAAGCGAACGCTTTTGTTCCTTGTGCCGCAAACGGTTCAAAGGAACCGTTAAGAAGTCACGTCCCTGTAAACGTTCCACTTGAGGTGTTGAGAGCTAGATGACCTTGAAAGGGCAGGAGGGAAATTTACAAGAAAATAACTGTGTTGTTCCTTAATGGGTGATTACACAAAAGAACGTTTTTAGAATTAGGTAATGCCGAGAAACGTAGATAACGCACACCACAGGGAAATTGCTAACAAATGTAAGGCCACGCTTGCCACAATAAAGCGGCCAGTCGAACCCACTGCCGTTGTCCGTGTCCATTTGTTGTCTTCGCCGACGCCGTTCATCCTTCGGGAACCCCCGGACCCACTGGGGCGGGACCTCGGCAGTTTTCCAAAAATAAGCACAAGAGAAATTTTTCGGGTAATGAAAAGTTTGCACGTAAATGTTTTCTGACAACACTTTGGAGGAGTTGTGAGGGTTTCCCGCTAGCGGCCTTTCATTAAAGGAACTTTGGGAGAACGCACTGCAGAAGGAAAAGGTATTCCAGAAGGAAGGGCTAGACTCGAGAAGGAAGCGCGTGGGAAGAAACTGGCTTCTGGGAGGGAAATGGAAGCTGGGGTCGTCATCTGAGGTGGGAAGAATGTCCGATACGTGACGTTTGAAAAGACTGAACCCGAGGACAAGGCGCGGGCAACGGGCAGGGTGACTGAGTCAGAGGGTCCTGAGACCCGTGCGCTGTTTGAGAGGCAGCGCGGGACACGGACTTTAGACAGTGCTCGGACGATCAGGGTGCAGGAGAAAGCCTCCAGGTAACCAGCAGAAGGGCCGGGGGCAGAGCCTCACGCGGGAAGGGAAAGACCGTCCGTGTGTCACAGCACCCAGATATTTAGTCAGACGCTGTCCTGGTGGTTTCTGTGAGGATGTCTGCAGGTGAGGCTAACATGTACGTCAGCAGGGGCGCCTGGGTGGCTCAGTCAGTTGAGCGTCTGACTCAGCTCAGGGCATGATCTCGTTCATGACGCATCAGGCTCACTGCCGTCAGCACAGAGCCCACTTGGGACCCTCTGTCTCCCTCTCTCTGCCCCTCCCCCACTCATGCTCTCTCTGTCTCTCTCTCTCAAAAATAAATCAACATAAAAAAAAAAAAAGCATTTCCATCAGTAGACTTCGAATGAAGCGCATTGCTCTCCATGGTGTGGGTGGGCCTCATCCAATCAGTTGAAGGCCTGAATAGAACAAAAACGGACTCCCTCTGAGCAAAAGGAACTTGTGCCAGCAGACAGCCTTTGAACCTGAACTGGAACATTGGCTCTTACTGACTCTTCTGCCCGTTGGTGTGCCCTGTGGGTTCTGGGCTTGCCAGACTCCAAAATCACACGAGCCAATTCCTTACAACGACTCTATGTAACTCTACACGTCCCATTGGTTCTGCTTCTCTGGAGAACCCGGCCCGTTACAGGGAGTGACTTACACCTGGTAAGTGAGGGCCGCTGGAGCTCGAAGCCCGCTGCAGTCTCTGTCCCTGTCCCCCACTCTCCCAGACTTCCCGTCAACATCATAGGGAAATGCAGGGGGAAGGGGCCGAGGCAGGCACACGCATCATTAGTCGACGTTTCCGAAGATCCCCGTGGCTGCTGAGTGGAGAATGGCCTGGAAGTTTCTAGAATGGAATGGGGCCGGGGCGGGGGAGGGGGAGGGGTAGCGAGGAGGACAGCGGCTCAGACCAGGGGTAGCAGTAGAAATGGGGCAGGTGGATGGGTTCGCGAGACTTGGCCACGTGTGTCCAGGATGCCCACCTCCGGGCTCTGGCTCGGGAAGCGGGTGGACCCAGGGCAGGACGGTGAGCACATTGGCCATGAGAGGCATTAAAGCCTTTTTGTTAGTTGGGGACGCCTGGACGGCACCAACGGCGGGTCGCAAGTGCCTGCGGGGCTCAGCGCAGCGTCTGGGCTGGAGACGCACGTGTGGTCTGGGTCGGCACAGAGGGAACAGGTGGGGTCTCCAGGCGAGAAAGTGCAGAGACAGCAAGGCCAGCTGAGGGTCCAGCCCAAGCAGCGAAGGTGCAAACAGGTCCTGTCACTGGGAGACGAGTGCCTCACAGGATGTCACTGTTGCCTGAGTCCAGGAGCTGTCCATCTGTCTGTCCATCTGTCCGTGTGTCATCCTTTTGACACCCAGGCCCACTTTGGCTCAAGGCCCAGCAAGGGTTCACACAGAGGCCCTTCCCTTCTCTGGTCCCTCTGAGCCACCCGTCCCCAGGCTACACCCGTCCCCAGGCTACACCGCCTCCAATTCCCCGGAGCCTCCCGGGCCCCAGCCGTGCCCACGGGACTCCCCGGCAAAGCCCCAGTGCTCTCCCAGCTTGGGGAGACTCCTCTCCCCCACCCCTGCCTAGGTCTGAGCACATGTCCCGGGCAGGGGCAGCTGTCAGCTGTCACCTGGGGCGGCCTACTCCTTCCAGGCCAGCGTCCTGGGGGCGTTTCTGCACCAGCATTGAGCACCTGTGCTGTTCCCGCCCGCCACCTTCCTCTCCACCTTCCCTGTGCCAATGTCCAGGCATCAAAGGAACATTCCTGCGGAGGAGGTTGCACCAGGTCAAGCCACAGCCTCAGAGGAGCCCGTGCTCCCCAACGCTTTGCTCCTCCAGCCTCTGCTCACCAGCTCCCTCCGCCTGCAACACCCATCCCTCTCCTCTCAGCCTGCACTTCCTTTTTGCGGTCAGCAGTCCGGGCCCCTCCCCCAAGCCGGCCTTCTGGTGGCCCTGGACCCAGAACGGAGGTCAGATCTTAGTTCCTCCCACCTCCTCCCCTGAATGCACTGTGTCTCTGGGAGCCCGCCTTCGCCCCCCACCCAGCACGGGCAGCTACGCGACCCCGGCCACCGCTCCAGGGCTCCGTGGCCATCATGCCTGCATCATCTGCCTTTGCCCGAGACCACCTCTCAGCATGCAGGGTCCCCTTCGAGACACCTGAGCCTTCTCGAAGCTCAAGTCGGCTCCGAAGAACCCCTTCCCAGCAGTGTTAGAAGCCCGGAGAGCAGCTGCAAGGAGCCTGAGCACAGCGCCCGGCCCAGGGTCCAGGCTGGGGGAGCTCCCACTGCAGGGAGCACTCAGGGCTCCTCACCCCCCAGCCGCCGGCGCTCGTGCACACGCTCCACACACTCACACCGCGTGCACACTAACGTGCACACACACGTTCACACATATGCACACTCACACCGTCACAGATCCACACCCACACTAATGCACTTCCTCTGCCACACCTGCACGCTCGCACACACTTACACGCTCACTCACACACTCACTGAGACCTCAGTCCCAGCAGGTCAGCAGCTCCTGAAGCGCACAGGGCTCTGCTCTGTGTTCTCGACGGCATGTCGTGTGTGACCGTAGCCGGCTCGTCCAGGGCCTCTTTCCAGGAAGCAGAAACAACAGCACAGTGGTGACATCCAGCCTCTGGGGGAAGACAGGAGACGCCATGCTCGGGGGGGGGGGGCGGGGGGGGATGGTCTGGGCCTGCTGCGTGACCTCCTGAGCCTCGGTCCCTCGCCTGTAGAATCGGGGGTGCTAGCCACCTGTGAAAGCGTTGTGGGGAGCACACACAATGCCACCACTAAAGTGCTCACTGGGCGTCTGGCCCAGCGTCTGGCAGGGCACCACCACGGCACAGTCATCCATTCCTGCCACCAGCCAAAGAGACAGCCGAGCCCCACCCCGGGGAGGGAGGCAGCAGGGGAGAGCCGGCAAACAGAAAGGCGGCTGTGGGGTGATGTGAGCTGTCATGAGAGGAGCTGGGGGGGCGTGGACGGGGCCTTGGAAGGAGACAGCGAGCCAAGGCCTGGAAGACGAGGCTGGCACAGCCCCGAGTCCCAGAGACGGGACGGAGCAGGGGTGATTGGGAGAGGAGCCAAGTGATGTAAGAGGGGAGGAGGGAGGAAGAGGGAGGATAGAGAAGAGGAAAGGGGTGGAGGAGGTGGGAGGAAGGGAAGGGGAGGAGGAAGAGGGAGGAGCGGGGGTGGGCAGAGGAGGGGGGAGGAGGAGGAGACGGGAGGGGGAAGGGTCTCTGCCAGGCCTGGGGCAAGGCGGCCAACCCCCAACATCTGGAACCTGCGGTGTGGTGGGTGGGCTCTCAGAACCCCTGGGACACCCCTGCTACCCTCCCCTGAGCCCGGGCTGGACTTAGCCGTTTGCCTGTGGTGGAGAGAGAGGGCGGAGGGATGGTGTCCCTGAGACAGGGTTATAAAAAGAACAGCTTCTGAGGCAGGCTCAGGCCCTCTCCCGCTCACCCTCGGGGAATCCGGCTGCCCCGCCTGCGGAGGAGGGGAGTCCTGCCTGCCGACAGCCACTCGAGGGGGCTGGAAGTGGGTCCCCCACCCAGGCCTCCCTCAGATGAGACCACAGCCCCGGACGACAGCTTGACCCCAGCTTCCTCAGGGACCCCAACGTACAGGTGACGCCTGCATTTCGAGCCCACGGACATCGGGAGAGCACAAACCGTGTTGCCTTAAGCCCCTAAGTTTTGGAGTAATTTATGCAACAAAAGATCACGCAAGTGGGCAGGGCCTGACTTGGGCCTGGTGGGGGGGGTGGGGGAACAGACGTCAGAAGTCTTGAAGACTAAAGTCCTAGGCGTCCGGCCCCAGCCCCTGGGGAGTGCGGTTCTGGGCCTGCTCCTCAGAGAGCGGAGACTGCGCTCTCCCCATGTTGGGTGGGCTTGGTTGCCAGGGAGATGGTGATTCCTAACCCAGTTTCCAAGCTACTCGGCTTCCTTCCAATGCATGTAGGTCAGTTTCACCCTATCAGGATTTTGCAAACAAAGAGTAACAATCAGTCACGATTAGCAGGAGAAAGGACTTTCTTTCCGGGCAGCCAGAGCAGAGCAAGTCCCTGTGTGTCCCTGGCCCTGCGGTCTGCACAGGTCCTGCAAGGAGCCTCATCTCCCTCCTCCGGACCCGCCCTGGCGCAGATGCCCAGACCCCGGTGAGGGAGCACGGAGACCTCGCTCTGCGCAGGGGCACAGTGACAAGTCCCTGAGCGCTAAACCGGCAGGAACCCTCATACCACACTGTGCTCAGGCCCCCGATGACTGGCCGGTGGGCCAGCCCCAGAGCAGAGCCAGCTCTCAGGTGGTCAGAACCAGGGACAGCGTCAAAAGCCACCGCGCTCAGCCCTAAGCCCGCGGAAGCAGCCGCAGGGGCCGAGGACGGGGTCCTGCCCGAGATGTGCTCCCAGAGCTCCCGGCCTTGTCTTTCGGCCGACACTGTCAGAACCCTCCGAGCCGTCCAAGACTACGGATGCGGCCGCGGGCCAGAGCTGCGGAGGAGTTTTCCCGAAGACTGCCCTGCGTGCTCACGGGGCCAGCCTCTCAGCCAAGGGTTGACAGGGACGCTGTGTCAAGCCTTTCCTGAGAAGCCGCCGAACTCAGAGAGGGAGAAAGTTTCTGACCCCCAGGATAGTGGGGGGCAGGGTGTACGTGGGCTGAATGCTGGCCACAAAGAGACGCTCAAGTTCTAACCACCAGAACCCGTGAACGCGACCTTATTTGGCAAAAAGCTCTTTGTGGATGAGATGGAGTTAAGGATGTAGAGATGAGGTCATCCTGCATTTGGGGTGGGCCCTAGACCCAACATCTGGAGACCTTAGATGAGAAAAGAAAGATGCGAGGCACAAAGGCACGGGGAAAGGTCACGCGGCAACGGAGGCCGACCCTGGGCGTGGCTGCAGGCCACCGACCTCCTGGAGCCACCAGAGGCCGGAAGGGGCCGGAAGGACCCTCCCCTAGAGACTTTTTATTGTTTTAAGCCACCAAGTTTGTGATTTGCTGCAGGAAACAAACACAGGGTGTCATAGGCGCTGTGAGAGGGAAGTGCCCCCAGCCCTGGCCAGCTGCCTGTGTGTAAGAGGCCAGAGGGCCTGCTGTGCTCTGAGGACCCAGGGACGCGTCCTGGGCCCGGCAGACTCAGTCACACCCAGACCCACCTGCAGACCCCAGGGGCCTGGGAAGGAGGGGCAGGCAGCGGGGCCTCCAAGCGACATTTATTTATTTTTTGAGAGACAGAGAGAGACAGAGCACACGTTGGGGAGGGGCAGAGAGAGGGGGAGACACAGAAGCCGAAGCAGGATCCAGGCTCCGAGCTGTCGGCACAGAGCCCGACGCGGGGCTCGAACTCACGGACCGCGAGATCATGACCTGAGTTGAAGTAGGACGCTCAACCGACTGCGCCACCCAGGCGCCCCTGTGGGGCCTCCAAGTTAGACAGGAGCAGGGGTCCACCTTAGGGGCAGAGCAGGAAGGGGACGGTCCGTCATTGGGAAGGGGCTCCCCCCAGGCCCAGCAGGACGTGGACAGGATAGAGGCCCCATGTGCGGCTACAGCTCCCCCCCACACAGGACACCCCCCCAGGGGCAAGATGCCACCAGATCAGGGGCTAACAGCACCCCCTCCACGGAACCAGCACCCACCTTACACGGAAGGGAGAGGGTGGGGTGGCTCTCAGCCCCACCCGCAGCTCCTCTTCCCCCAGCTCCGCCCCACTGGGGGGCTCAGGCTATACCCTACCCTGCCCCGGCTTTACCTCCCCGACTTCCCCACAGGGCCCACGGGGCCCGGCCTCCTCCTGCCTTTTCCCCTCAAGGGGGGGGCTGAGAGTCCCCTCCTCCATTCGTGAGCCCCCACCCCGCACCACAGGGATGCGACCCCTTCCTGCCTGGATTGGGAACCAAGGAGAGAGGCCTGTGAAGATGAGTATGTCCCCTCCACTCCACTGCCCTGCCCTCCACGCATGAACCCAGCACAGGCTGTAAGGCCGAGGCCCCCTGAAGCTCCTGATGGCTGTCCCTGTTGGCAGAGGGGCAACTGATGTTGGGGATTCCTGTTTCCTGAAGGAGGTGGCCCAGGGGGTGTCTCATCGCTGTGGGGGCCCGAGATGCCCTCAGTAGACACCAGACAAACACACGCTCACGCACACACGAATACAAACACACATACACGTAAACACACGTAAAAATGCACACACACAACCACACACATGCAAACACACACATGCACACACGCAGACACAAACACCTGTATATGCACACACGTCCACACGCGCACATGTGCAGACACAAACACACGCGTGTGCACACACATACACACACAGCAAAGACCAGAAGAAACAGCATCTGTGGGGAAGAGCCCCAGGTGGGGGAAGGCCCAAGGGGCCCCAGCGGAAAGAGAGACACAAGAGGGCAGGGGTCAGGCCCCGGAGAGGACACCAAGCCAGTCCATCCGCCGGCAGGGCCAGCAATATTCTGGGAGCTCTCTGACCATCCATTGTCCTCCCCAGGCCTCACCTGGCCCCGGCCCAACCGTCTCTCACCCGGACCCCCGCCAGGGCGTCACCCGGGCTCCTTGTGTCCACTCCCACCCACCCCAACCCATTCTCCAGAGGAGGTCAGAGCGGCTATCACAAACTCAGTGTCCAAATGCTTTAGGGGCTTCTGATTGTTCTCAAGATGAAGTCCAAAGCCTTCCGTGACCCCTGGCCCCTCCCACCTCTTCTGTCACCGCCTCAGCTCCAACCGCTGTCCTTTTTGTCCTTTCAGCTCCCGTACTTGCCAGATTCCTGCCTCAGGACCTTCGCATACGCCGCTCACCGAGGCTGGAACCATTCAACCCCTTCTCCTGCAACTGGCCAAGTCCTATTCAGCTCCGAGGTCCTGTCTTCAATGTCACCTCCCCAGGGAAGCCCCCCACACCGCTCCTCAAGCCGTGTGCTCTCACAGCATCTCCAGTGACTGTTCTCTGTAGAACCAACCACAAGCCACCATATTCAACAAGTGTCTGGGGCCCTGCTTGCTTGGCAGCAGTCTCCATTGGACCTCCCCGCCCTGAGGATGTCTCCCTTGTTCACACTGTTCTCCCCACACCCAGGTGTCCGTGCTCAGACCCGCTCATCGCTGAGTGGAGGCATGTGTGCTAACGGCAGTGGCCGGGACACGGCAGCCAGTGTACGTGAAGCATGAGTGGGAGGCATCCTGGGGCTCATAACTGTGGGGGGTTGAAACATGTGACCAGTAGCCCTTAGTTATTTACACGGACTCCTCTCCAGCCTTGGATGGTTCTCCCACACCCGGCCCAGCCCTCTCCACCTTTCCCGCACTCCACCTGAGGGTCTCTTCTTGACCAAGCTCAAAAGCCACCTCCACCAGGAAGCTCTCCCTGGTGGATCCCCACCAACTACTGCCTCCTCATGAGGGGTCCTTGACGCAGCCTTCCCTCCTTTCCTGTTTCCGCGTGCCTGCCACCTCTCTGTCCCCAGCTCCCAGCTCGAGGTCCCACACAGCGGGTTCCACCGAACACGTATGTGTGTGTCTGCCCCCATGCCCCCAACCACACCCAAGCTCCCGGCAGCAAGACCCCTGGCTCTTCGTCCAGCCCTCTCCCCGGGTAGCCCGTGGTCCAGTGCTCCCTCAGTCCCGTCTTTGCTGGGGCCAGATCTCGGGGTTCAGGGGCATCTATGAGACACCTATGCTTCCTGGACTCGGGTCCCAGGCCCCAGAAAGGGAACGTGCGGGTGGTTGCACTGACTCTCAGATCAGGCTCCAGCACAACAACCTGGCCTGGACCAGGGCCCAGCCCACCCCCCCCCCCCGCCGGGGTCCCCACCCCAGCCCCACCCTGGGATCCGGCTGGTGCCAGGGAAGGTGAGCCCCTCAGCCCATCCTGTGGGCGAACACCCCAAGTCACAGGTGTGCACCCCACGCAGACACTCCAGGGAGTCCCGTGCACCCGTCTCGCCGTTAGGCGGTGTCCTCTCACATGCGCCTTCAGGAGGTACTGTCTACGGCGGCCCGGGGGACAGTAGCTAATGTGACCGAGCATCAGACTTCACAGACCACGTGGAATCCTGGGATAAAGCACAAATAAAGAGACAGAGCACCCCAAATAGAGGAAGGAAACCCGGCCCACACCCTGACCACAACTCACGCCCTCACAAAAAAATAAGCAAATGAAAACAACCCAAAGTGGTTTGCTTGTGGCTGCTGTGGTCCCGATGTCTTCCGGAAGCGAAGCCCCTTGGCCGTAGGAGGGCCGGCCGAGGAGGCTGTTATTTCCGCACCGGTGACAGAGGCGAGCAGACCACGTGCTGGGAGAGCAGGGTCCTCCGCACACTGAGTCCTGCGCCCTCTGCGCCCAGGGTTCCGGCGGCCTCCCTCGCAAACAACCGCACGTAAGAATAGAGGCGCCTACGGTACCTCGGGCTGGGCTCCAGACCACACGGCGAAGCAAACGTCGCCGCGAAGCGAATCGAGTGAAATTTTGGCTTCCCCGTGGCGATAAAAGTCATGTTCACGCTACACTGTCGTCTATTAACCGTGCAACAGCTTTGTGTCTAGAAAACAATGCACGTACCTTCGTTAAAAATACTCCCTTGCGGGGCACCTGGGTGGCGCAGTCGGTTAAGCGTCCGACTTCAGCCAGGTCACGATCTCGCGGTCCGGGAGTTCGAGCCCCGCGTCGGGCTCTGGGCTGATGGCTCGGAGCCTGGAGCCTGTTTCCGATTCTGTGTCTCCCTCTCTCTCTGCCCCTCCCCTGCTTGTGCTCTGTCTGTCTCTCTCTCTCTCTCTCTCTGTCTCTCTCCCCCTCTCCCTCTCCCTCTCTCTGCCCCTCCCCCACTCAAGATCCCCCCCCACAGATAAATAAATTACCATTAAAAAAAAATACTCTCTTGCTAAAAATCGCTAGCCCTCATCTGAGCTTTCAGCCCGTGCTTCTCTCTGCTGGCCGAGGGTCTGCCCGAGGCCGACGGCTGCTGGCCGGTCCGCGTGGCGGCCGCTGACGCCGGGGCGGCGGTGGCCAGTTTCAAAACAAGACGACAGCGTGAAGTTTGCAACGACAGCGGGCGCTTCCTTTCACGAACGATCTCTCTGGAGCAGGTGACGCTGTCTGACAGCATTTTACCCACAGAACTTCCTTCCCAAGTGGGGACCGTCCTCCAAGCCCTGCCGCCGCCTTACCAACTAGGGTTCCGGAATATTCTAAATCCTCTGTTGTCCTTCCAACAATCTCCACGGCATCCTCGCCAGGAGGAGCTTCCATCCCCGGAAAGCACGTTCTCCGCTCCTCCCCGAGCGGCACCTCCTCGCCCGTCAGCTTTATCCTGAGACGACAGCAGTTCGGTCCCCGGCCCTCTGGTCCCCACCGCCTCCGCGGGGCCGTCCTCCGCGGCCGTCCTGAGCCCCTCAGAGTCCTCCACGAGGGTCAGAGCCACTTCTTCCAAACTGCTGTCGGTGTTAACGTTTCAACCTCTTCCCACGAAATCACAGGGGTCCTTCGTGGCACCTAGAACAGTGACCGCTTTCCAGAAGGTTTTCAACTTTGCGCGGATCCGTCCGAGGACTCCCTGTCTATGGAAGCTGTATCCTTTTTTTTTTTTAATTAAAAAAAATTTTTTTAAACATTTATTTATTTCTGAGACAGAGAGAGACAGAGCATGAACGGGGGAGGGTCAGAGAGAGAGGGAGACACAGAATCGGAAACAGGCTCCAGGCTCTGAGCAGTCAGCACAGAGCCCGACGCGGGGCTCGAACTCACGGACCGCGAGATCGTGACCTGAGCCGAAGTCGGACGCTCAACCGACTGAGCCACCCAGGCGCCCCAAGGCTTAAGGTTTTTTTTTTTTTTTTTTTTTAATTTTTTTTTAATTTTTTTTTTTCAACGTGTATTTATTTTGGGACAGAGAGAGACAGAGCATGAACGGGGGAGGGTCAGAGAGAGAGGGAGACACAGAATCGGAAACAGGCTCCAGGCTCTGAGCAGTCAGCACAGAGCCCGACGCGGGGCTCGAACTCACGGACCGCGAGATCGTGACCTGAGCCGAAGTCGGACGCTCAACCGACTGAGCCACCCAGGCGCCCCTTAATTAAAATTTTTTTTAAAAACATACGTTATTTATTTTTTGGGAGAGCGCAAGCGGAGGAGGGTCAGAGCGAGGGGGACGGGAGGATCTGCGGCAGGCTCTGTGCTGGCAGATGTGGGGAGCCGACGTGGGGCTTGAAATCACCAACCGCGAGGTCGCGACCCGGGCCAAAGTCGGACACGCAACTGACTGAGCCCCCCAGGTGCCCCGAAGCTGTATCCTTACAAAATGTATTTCCCAAGTAAGAAGACTTGCAAGTCAAAAGTTAACTCCTGATTTGTGGGCCGCAGGACGGATGCTGTGCTAGCGGCACGAACACAACACAAATCTCCGCGTCCATCCCTAGCGGGGCTCTGGGGTGACCAGGCGCCTTGTCAGGAGCAGCAGGACTTTGAAAGGAATCTTTATTTTCTGAGCAGAAGGCCTGGAGGGTGGGCTTCAAATACCCAGTCAAGCGTGTCGTGGACAGATGCCCACCAGCCGGGCTCTGTGGTCCCACCGCTGGGGCACAGGAGGAGGACACCTAGCACCACTCCTCGGGCCCTCATTCCAGCATGGTCACTGGGCACCGGCTCCCTCTTGAAGTCACCAGCCGCGTCGGCCCCTCCCAAGAGAGCCAGCCCGTGCTCCGGGGCTGTCAAGGCAGGCGCCGACTTCTCTTGGCTGCGGAGGTCCGGGACGGCGTCTCCCTCCAGGACCGGGCCGTCTCATCCACACCGAAAACCTGCTGCTTAGTGCAGCCGCCTTCGCGGACTATCTGAGCTCGATCTTCTGGAAAACTGGCTGCTTCGTCCCGCACTTGTAGGTTGTGGAGACGGCTTCTTTCCTGAACCCTCCGGAACCAGCCTCTGCTGGCTTACAGCTCTCCTCCCGCGGCTCCCTCGCCTCCCCCAGCCGTCGTGGGACGGACGAGAGGGAGGGCCCTGCTCCGGGCCAGGCCTTGGCTTAAGACAACGTCGTGTCTGATCTGATCTCCCATCTGACCACCCGACTTTCTCCGCATCGGCAACGAGGCTGTTTTCCTTCCTTATCATCCACGCGTTCGCGGGAGAAGCACCTGTACTTTCCTTCAAGAGTGGCTCCTTTGCGCTCACAACTGGGCGAACCCTTTCGTGCAAGAGGCCTCGCTTTCAGCCTGTCTCGGGCTTTGACGCCTTCTCACTGAGCTTAATCACTTCCAGCTTTTGATTTGAAAGTGAGAGAGATGTTGATGAGGTCCCCAATAGCTCATTTTTGCTTTTAATTCCCTTGCCTTTGGAGACGTGTCAAGCAAGAAATTATTGCTGCTGAGGTCAAAGAGGTTGTTGCCTATTTTCTCCTCTAGGGTGTTGACGGCTTCCTGTCTCACATTTAGGTGTTTCATCCATGTTGAGTTTATTTTTGTGTCTGGTGTAAGGAAGTGGTCCAGGTTCTTTCTTCTGCGCGTCGCTGTCCAGTTTTCAAGCACCACTTGCTGAAGAGACTGTCTTTATTCCACTGGATATTCTCTCCTGCTTTGTCGAAGATTAGTTGGCCATGCATTTGTGGGTCCATTTCTTGGTTCTCCATCTATTCCATTGGTCTATGTGTCTCTGTGTGTGCCAGTACCATACTGTCTTGATGCTTACAGCTTTGTAGTAGAGGCCAAAGTGTGGGATCGTGATGTCTCCCACTTTGGTTTTCTTTTTCAACATTACTCTAGCTATTCAGGGACTTTTGTGGTCCCATACAAATTTTAGGATTGTTTGTTCTAGCTTTGAGAAGAATGCCGGTACATTTTTTATTGGGACTGCGTTGAATGTGTAGATTGTTTGGATAGTATTGACGTTTTTAACAATATTCATTCTTCTAAACATGAGCATGGAATGTTTTTTCCATTTCTTGTGTCTTCTTCAGTTTCCTTCAGAAACAATCAACAAAACTAAAAAGCAACTGATGGAATAGGAAAAGATATTTGCAAGTGACATATCAGATAAGGAGTTAGTATCCAAAATCTATAAAACACCTACCAAACTCAACACCCAAAAAACAAATAATCCGGTGAAGAAATGGGCAGAAAACATGAATAGACACTTTTCCAAAAGGCATCCAGATGGCAAACAGACACATGAATAGATGCTCAACATCATTCCTCATCAGGGAAATACAAATCAAAACCACAATGAGATACAACCTCACACGTGTCATAATGGCAAAAATTGACAACTCAGGAAACAACAGATTTGGCGAGGATGTGGAGAAACGGGAACCCTCTTGCACTGCTGGTGGGAATGCAAACTGGTGCAGCCGCTCTGGAAAACAGTGTGGAGGGTCCTCAAAAAATTAAAACTAGATCTACCCTATGACCCAGCAATAGCACTGCTAGGAACTTACCCAAGGGATACAGGAGTGTTGATGCAGAGGGGCACTGGAACCCCAATGTTTATAGCAGCACTTTCAACAATAGCCAAATTCTGGAAAGAGCCTAAATGTCCATCAGCTGACGAATGGATAAAGAAGATGTGGTTTATATATACAATGGAATACTACTTGGCAATGAGAAAGAATGAAATCTGGCCATTTGCAGCAACGTGGATGGAATTGGAGGGTATTATGCTGAGTGAAATAAGTCAGGCAGAGAAAGACAGATACCATAGGTTTTCACTCATAGGTGGATCTTGAAAAACTTAACAGAAGACTATGGGGGAGGGGAAGGGGAAAAATAGTCACAGAGAGGGAAGGAAGCAAACCATAAGAGACTCTTAAATACTGAGAACAAACTGAAGGTGGATGGGGGGGGTGGGGGAGAGAGAAAATGGGTGATGGGCATTGAGGAGGGCACCTGTTGGGATGAGCACTGGGTGTTACGTGTAAGCAGTGAATCACGGGAATCCACCCCCAAAACCAAGAGCACACTGTATACACTGTATGTTAGCCAACTTGACCATAAATTATATTTTAAAAATAAATAAATTAGGGGTGCCTGGGTGGCTCAGTCGGTTAAGCGTCCGACTTCGGCTCAGGTCATGATCTCGCGGTTTGTGAGTTCGAACCCCGTGTCGGGCTCTGTGCGGACAGCTCGGAGCCTGGAACCTGCTTCAGATTCTGTGTCTCCCTCTCTCTGCCCCTCCCCCACTCACACTCTGTCTCTCTCTCCTTCAAAAATGCATAAACATTTAAAAATTAAAAAAATAAAATAAAATAAATTAATTAATTTAATTAAATAGAGACAGGCGACTTTCCCCCCCACGGGGACACCTAGTGGCCACCGCAGAGATATTAACTGGCCTGATGCCAGCGTCGTTGTGTCTCAGAGAACAGAGCTGACCAGGGACAGGGTGGTCCGTGGCGCCCCAAAACAATTACCCCCGTAACCTCAAAGATCACTGGTCGCAGGTCACCGCCACAGAAGTCCGAGGTGCTGTGAGAATTAACAAAATGTGACCCAGGCACGAAGTGAGCAAACGCTGTTGGAGAACTGGTGCCGACAGACCTGCCTGTGGGGTTTGCCACAGACCTTCCGTTGCAGGAAACGCGGTATTGATAAAGCACAATAAGACAAGACGTGCCCAGAGCTGCCGGGGGGGGGGGGGCTCCGTCGGCTAAGCCTCGGACTCCGGCTCAGGTCATGCTCTCACAGTTTGTGGGTTCAAGCCCCGCATCGGGCTCCGTGCTGACGGCTCGGAGCCTGGAGCTGCTCCGGAGTCTGTGTCTCCCTCTCTGTCTGCTCTTCCCCCGCTCATGCGCTGTCTCTCTCTCTCCTTCAAAAATAAATAAAAACATTAAAAAAAATTTTTAATAAAAAAATAGATTGAAAACACCCCAAGGTGTTCCCATAGATATTTCCCTTTTTTATTTTTGAAAAGGGAGAGTGTGTGCACACGTGAGTGAGCAGGGGGGGTGGGCACGGAAGGAGGCGTCATGCTCAGAAGCGGGGGGGGGGGACTCAATCTCAAGACCAGGAGATCATGACCTGAGCCGAAATCAAGAATCAAGAGTTGGACGCCTAACCGCCTAACTGACTGAGCCACCCAGGCGCCCCGCTAGGTATTTCTTATTGCAGGTCACAGAATCACAAGGCTCCACTACTGTGGCCATTTGGAAATTTTCCTAATGAAACGTTCACATGTGCAGAGGGCTGGATCCCGTCCCCATGGGTCTCCTTGACTGCATGAGGACGATAAAAAATAGTTCCCCAAACTTCTGTGACTAATTGGATCTGTCTCCTTTTAAGTTAGTGCAGAGTCTCAGAGTCCCTGACACCGGTAAGCGGATGCTGAGACCAGCTACTGGGAAGCAGGAGTTTGGGGCACAGAGGCCTTGAGCCCAGATCCCAGCTCTGCTATTTATTTTATTTTGTTGTGCAGTCTTGACCCAGTGCTGAGTTCCGGCTGAAGAGCACAGTCTCTTTCTTGGGCAGCCACTGATGCACACGCCCCAACCACACCTCTTATCCGGACCCTTGAACACCCTCCCTCCCCGCCCCAGGGCTGGGTGCCAGACAACTAGGGCTAGCTCCTCTGCCTAGAGGTGCCAAAGTTGTTCAAATGAGCCGATCTGCAGGGAGCCTGTGGGACCCAGCTCCGTGGCCCTGCTGGCTGTCCACGAGCTGCTCCTACAGGCACTACACACACACACACACACACACACACACACACACACACACCGGCCGGCACAGCCCCCAGATGAGGCCAGCGCTCTGCCCTCCAGCTGCCCCAGTGTCATCCTGCTGTGTCCCACCCTCAGAAGAACCTTCACGTTTTATAAAATTGATGTAGAAGGACCGGTGCTTGGGTCCCATCTGTGTGACTTTGGACAGCTCCCAGGCCCCCTTTGCTTTTCACACATAAAGATGGGGGTCCCTGGTACACAGGGTCAGCCCATACGCTAAGTGAGTGGTTGCGAAGAGAAGTCTGGTGAAATGCCTGGCTTCATAAATGCCCTGCATGTAACTGCACCCCCAGCCTAGCCCTGGAGGTCGTGCCTGGCTGGCGCCACTTTGACTGGAGAGTCTCAATGAACACCACTCGCCCCCTCGCTTCCCTAATGGCTGACTTCCATTGCAGGAGAAAGTCGTCTGCTGCGGCCTAAGGCTCCCACTGACGATAAGAAAAGCCAGGTAAATCACAGAAACCATCTTTTTAAAACTCAAGAGAGCTGGAGGAGCACCAAAGGCAGGAGGAACTGAAATCCAGAGGCGGGAGACCTGCAGACCTGCCCTGGAAACCCCCAGCCGCCCCCCAAACACTGGGGACCTTGTGATTGTGGGAGCCTGAGAATTTGCCTTTGGTCGAGGCAGAGGCCACCCCTGGGGGACAGAGAAACAAGCAAGCAGAAGTAGAGAGTGGAAGGGACTCCAGGGTGTGGCTGGTTTCATATGCATTTTGGAATCCACTGACCAGTTTCCACACACGAAAGGCTGACAGCACAATGAGGCACTACTACAGGCCTCAGAACGGCTACAGTTTAAAAGACTGACAACACCGAGTGTCGGTGAGGTCGTGGAGCAACTGGAACTCTCTCACAATACGGGTGGAGACGCGTTGGAAGGTGTTTGGTGGCACCTCCCAAAGCGGGTCACACGTGAGTCTCACCCCCGGTGTCTACCAGACGGGAAGGCTTGTTTATACCAAAACATGTGCAAGACTGTGCAGAGCAGCATTCGTCATCAAAGCCAAAACTG
This sequence comes from Lynx canadensis, assembly GCF_007474595.2. Classification (NCBI taxonomy): domain Eukaryota; kingdom Metazoa; phylum Chordata; class Mammalia; order Carnivora; family Felidae; genus Lynx; species Lynx canadensis. The sequence goes on along the minus strand of NC_044320.2, from coordinate 1,335,989 downwards.
GAAACAAGCCCAAGGCTGCCCACAGTAGATTAGGTACCAGCTCCAGAATTCCCACACGATCAACACTACCAGGTAACAAAAATGCATACGGACAGACTGCGGACACACACAGCCCCAGAGTGGTTCTCACAAGCACTACAGCCGGATGCAAGTAGCCAAACAGAAAGCAGCTGACACTGTATGATGCCATTTACACAGAATTTTTAAACAGACAAAAGCAACGTATAGTATTAGAGTCAGAATAGTGGTTACCTTCAGGGGATGGATACTGACTGAGAGGAGCCCAAGGGAGCCTTCTGGGTTTCTGGAATGCTCCGTATCTTGATATGAGTGCTTGTTACTATGTATAGTAAAACCATGGTTTGTGAGCATAATTCGTTCTGGAAACATGCTTGTAATCCAATGCACTTGTATGTCAAAGCAAATTTCCCCAAAAGAAATATAGGAAACTAGGGTGATTCATTCCACAACCCAAAAATAATCATATAAAAATGATTACAATACTGTAATGTAATACAAAATAGTAAAGAAAATACAATACGTTTTTAATCTTTATTTAGTTTTGAGAGGGAGACACAGAATCCAAAGCAAGCTCCAGGCTCTGAACTGTCAGCCTAAGAGCCTGACGTGGGACTCAAACTCATGAGCCATGAGATGATGACCCGAGCCAAAGTCACAGTTTCATTGACAGCTGAGAGCTGCTGTTCATGAGCAAGCCCCTCTACGTCACGTCCAAGAACGCAATCGGACCACAGTGTTCTCCAAGCAGAATTGAAGGTTCTCTTGGTGGCCCCATCCCAGGCTTTATCGATGATCTTGGGGCAGTTCATGGTGTGGAAATGATTTTTCCAAAACTTGGAGGGTGAGGTTTGTCCTTCGGTCACCTCGAAGCATCGCTGAAATCGTGCTTTGATGTAAAGCCTTTTAAAGACTGGAGTGGTGTTGGGAGGAAGGAACCTGCCCTTAATGAACTCGGATTCCTCCAGTAAGTCGTCCTCAAAGCCTGGAGGCTCAGCAGGGGCATTACCCATAACCAGCAAGGCTTTGAGCGGCAAATTCTCTAAAAGGTATTTCTTCACTGCAGGACCGGAGGCCTCGTTGATCCACTCGACGAACAAGATACGAGTGACCCAAGCCTTGCTGATGGACCTCCACGTAACGTTTAACTGGCTCCTCTACATCGTGCCTTTCCTAAAGGCTCGTGGATTCTCAGAATGACAAACGAGCAGGGGCTTGCCTTTGAAACCCCTGCTTGCGTTAGCGCAAAACGAGAGGGTGCGACGGTCTTTCACGGGCTTGTGATGGGCACTGCGTTCTCTTCTTCTATAATGTGTGGCCTCTTTGGTATCTCTTTCCAAAAAAGCCCCGTCTCATCACAGTTAAAAACTTGATCTGGCAGGTAACCCTTGGAAGCCATGAGCTTCTGGAACTCGGTAGCAAATGTCTCCGCTGCGTTAGTGTCCAAACTCGCAGCCTCTCTGAGCCTCACAACACTACGGATGCCACTTCTCTTAAAGTTATCAAACCATCCCCTGCTTGCCTCGAAGCTTTCTTTGTTTTCTGCTGACCTACGAGGCGGTTTACTTATGAGGTCGGTGTACGAGGCCTTTGCCTTCTCACAGATAAAGTTCTCGGCCACAGTATCACCTGCCAGTCACTTCTCGTTTATCCAAGCCAGAAACAACTTTCCTACATCTTCCAGAACACATGGCCATTGTTTTGATATTCTCGTGACTCCTTTCACTGCATCTAGCCCCCTTATTTCTTCTTTCTTCTTTAGTATTGTGCAAATGGCCGACATAGACTTCTTATAAAAATCTTACGATTTCGGCCACTCACCTGCCTCACTCATACTTCTCGATGATTTCCTTCTTAACTTTCACTGTAATCACCTCCTTCTTTTTACCGCCTTTCTTTTCAACCTTTTTCTACATGGGGGCTATTGTATACACTCGCACAGATGTTGACCACAGCACAGAGTTAATAATGTTTTGTCATATACTGTATTTCATGCAAGTGGCAACAAGGCAGCAGAGGAAAGGGTCTGTTTCTGCAGACGACCTGACGTAGAATGAGGCAAAGCATTCCTAAGCTCACTCTTGTCTGGAAAAGCAAAGGACTGTCCACAGGTGCTTTGCAGTGACAAAAAAAAAAAAAATGCACTAGCTCCCATTGTGGGCACCTTCCAGCATTCTGAAAAATCACTGGAAAACACCATGGCCTGAGACGGAGCATCCAAGCATGGGCGACAATCACCCACAATCCCAGAGAGAGAGACAGAAGAACCATTGGCTCAGTTGTGATCATGAGACCTTTGGGATCACATACTACTCGTATTGCAAGACATCGCTCGTTTATCAAGTTAAAGTTTATTAGAAATGTTTGCTCATCCTGCCGAACACTCGCAGAACAAGTTCCCCGTAACCCAGGGTTTTACTGTATATATGTATAACATCATTAATCTATACACTTCAGTTTGCACACTTGGCTGTATGTATATTCTATCACAATCCTTTTCATGAAACAAGAATGTTCTTAGCAGCGCTATTTGAAACAGCTCAAAACTGAAAACTGTCCAAAGCTCATCAGCTGTACGGTGGATTTTTTTAAAAATTATGGCGTATTCCATGACACGATACTGTGTAGCGCTTAAAGAAACAGATGCTGGGGCGCCTGGGTGGCGCAGTCGGTTAAGCGTCCGACTTCAGCCAGGTCACGATCTCGCGGTCCGGGAGTTCGAGCCCCGCGTCAGGCTCTGGGCTGATGGCTCAGAGCCTGGAGCCTGTTTCCGATTCTGTGTCTCCCTCTCTCTCTGCCCCTCCCCCGTTCATGCTCTGTCTCTCTCTGTCCCAAAAATAAAAATAAAACGTTGAAAAAAAAAAAAAAAAGAAACAGATGCTATGGGACTTCCACGATACAGATGGATCTCGCGGGCCTACCAGGAGTAAAAGAATCCAGACAGGAGAGAGTAAGCACCGCCTGACTCTAATTATATGAACAGGTTTTAGATGAAGGCTAACACTTATGACCTCCGTGCGTTCCCCCTACGAAATGTTTCCATCTTGTACAACTTCTCCTAGCTGTCCTCTACTTGCCAGAAGGGACGGTGCCTGATTCATGACTGCCATGTAGCTCTTCAACTTTACTCCATTGGATTTTGTTTTCTAACACTTAAAAATAAAACAGCCCCTTACCCTACCAGCAAAAAAATAGATTTATTAAGGAAGAGCAGAGAACAGCAAGCCAGGACAAGCAAGCAATAAGCAAATACCCGGAACAAGGTCGAGAAAGCTCTTTTATGGCGGGGGGGCGGGGCTGTTGTAAACTGAAAGTCCATTGGGCTAAACTGGAAGTGTAGTGGCTCCTCATTGGCTGAGCTGTGACTGTCTCTCATTGGCTGGACTGTTGCTGGGGGAGGAGGAAAACTTTCCTTCCTCCAGCCCGGTAGCGGTAGCGGTAGCCAGTAGCCCGCAAGGCGTCAGTCTCCTGTCTGGACTTGATTTTGAGGAGTGGTCGGGGATGAGAGCTGCCGGTGCTGGCCTCCCAGCTCCGTTCCAAGTGAGGTTTGCTTTATTAATATTCACACCCTGTATCTGAAATTCTGCCATCATACCTGCCAGGAATCCAAGTGGGACCTCCCCAGGACACAGGTCCTCTGCTGTCCATGGATGTGCAGACATACTGCTCCCAGACGGGCCTCAGCAACCAGCCAAGCCTGGGGGCCGGACCCAGCCCAGCACCCACGTGGGGCTCCCGCGCAACCTGGGACCCCGGGCGGTCCTGGAGCTTCCCCGCCTTCACGTTCAACTTAGGTGATCCCCACCCCCTCGCAGACTCCTATCTCCATCTCAGTCATCAGGGTCTTTCTTTCCAGGCCCCCAGGCCTTTTCCCCTGCCCCCACTGTTTCCTCTGCAGGGTCATGGACAGGCCCAGGGGGCGCGTATTTGAATGGAAGACGGTACTCTGGAGACGGGAGAGATCGTGCAGCGCAGCGTGCCAAGTCGTATCTTTCTGACTCAGGACACAGCTTCTTCATTCCTTTATACGGCTGCAGAGAAACCCTGCAAAATAATTTTCAGAGTTTTTCTAAGATGTGAGTGTGAGGGAGATTGATTTCTAATGAGATAAGTGACACGCCTGATGTCCCCCCCCCATGGATGTTCCCAAGGGGAGCCCCAATATAAAGCACTGGTGCCCCAGACATCTGGGGGGCCAAGCAAGGAACCCCTCAAAAGGGGCACGGAGTGAGGAGCGGGTCTCTGGGGATGGCAGTGCCTAGTGTCCCTCCAGTGCCCCAGGCCAAGGGAGGGGCGGCCTCGTGGGCAGGCGGCGTGGCGGGGGCGGGTGCCACGCGGCTGGAGCCACCACCTCTGGGTTGCTCTGACCCCCTTCCATGTTTCCGCGTGGAACCCTGTGCTTAGTGACCAATGGATGAGAGCTCAGCTCCTGGCTGGTGAATGTCACCACTCGCCCGGAGAGCCGCACAAGGAAGGAGGTGGTAAGGAAAGAGGGAGATTTTCAAGGCTTTTTATTATCTTTTTTTTTTTAATGAGACACACATGTGTGTTTACATGCAGAAGGACAGACACCAATACCAATTAAACAGAGACTCACATATGCTCCAGCAACCCCAGCCCTGAGCACACACCCAGAGTGAAGGCAGGGACCTGAAGACACTCTCCCATCATGTGCACACAGCGAGTCACGGCAGCCAGGACTCGCTCGCCATCCCAGCGTCCGTCTGGGGCCGAAGGAATGGGTAAAGAAAATGCAGTGGGGCCACACAACGGAAGACTGTTCGGCCTTAAAAAGGAGGGGAAATCTGTCACACGCGACAACATGGGTGCGCCTGAAGGATTCTGCTCAGTGCAATCAGCCAGTTTCAGCTCTGTGAGCTCCCTGGAGTCATCAGGTTCAGGGCCAGAGGAGGACGGTGGGGCAGGGGCTGGGGCGGGCGAGTTGGTGCTTAATGGGTAGGGTGTCTGTTTGGAAAGATGAAGAAGCTGTGGGGGGGGTTGGGTGGGAAAGGTGGCACAACAGTGTGAATGTGCTTAATGCCAATGAGCTGCTCGCCCAACGACAGTTAAGGTGGCATCTTTTATATTTTGTGTATCTTACCACAATAAACCAAAAACAAAGAGTAAACGAGGAAGAAGAACCAGCAGGCAGAAGAGAGGAGGCTGGAAACCCAGGAGACAAGCCGTGGGGGAGCTGGGGTTCCAAGGAGGTCCTGGGGGGTGTGACGGTGGGCACAGGGTGGGCAGGGCGCCGGTCTGGAGGTGGCAGGCTTGGGGACCCTCACCCCCAGAGGTCCCCAGAGAGGTGGGGCCAGGTAACCTGCTGAGGGTGCGGGAGCGGGGGGCACTGATAGGCTGTGGGCAGCTCCACTGTGGTGCCGGATGCCGGGGACCCTCGGTCACCCTCCACCACAGTGCTTGCGGGGAGAGAGGAGGTGAGACTCTGCAAGGTTGAGGGGGATGGGGTCAGGGGTGTCCAAGGACTAGAGAAAATGAGCACTGAGGGTTCCGGGGTGTGGATGTGTGTAGGGGGAGGTGGGGGCCAGGCTGAACAAATGAACGATGGGTGAACGAACGGATGAGCTTCTGAGACGCTGACAGTCACGTCACAGGCTCCTGGGTGTGAGTGGGGGTGCAGGGCGGTGGAGACCCCATCTGTCCCCACAGCCCACATCTGTCCCCCCAAAGCTCCATTCCCCCGTTCCTGTGTCCTGCAGGTGGGACAGATGCCCTTCCTGTCCCCACAGATGTCAGACCTTTGCCCCTCAGCCAGAAACACTTCACCCTTTCCCAGGTCTGGATCAGATTAACAGAGGCCAACACAGGGAGGATGAGGGTAGGGATAGAATAGGGGCTCCGAGCGCAGGACAGCACAGTTCCCCAAGGAAAGCAGGGCCTGTGGCCCCGCCCCCACCGTCTCCTCCTCTGCCAGGGCAAGAGGAAGTGTGCCCGGGGCCACAACTGGCAGGAAGAGCAGAATGACCTGCTAAATCCACATGGCCTGAGGGAGGCCAGGTCTGGGGGTGGGGGAGCCACCCACTGGAGCCAGCCCGGCCAAACTGGGGAGAGCAGGCAGGACCGGGTCCGTGCCGTGCAGGGGTCTTCGGGCAGGGAGCTGGGGCCCCGGGGCTGCCCCTGGATATGGGCATGGCCGAGGGAGGAAGCCCTGACCTAGAAGGGCTCTGAGCCCAGGGCACAGGCCGTTTACCACGCGGGCTCTAAACATGGGCCCCAGCCGCCAGCCCTGAGCCCTGTGGGTAGGGGGTGGCTCCCTCTAAGGGAGCCAAGTCCCCGCGCTGGGGTCTGCAGGAGGCGCCCTGTCCTGGAACCCCGGGCTCAGACAGGTGCCGCCTGTGGACAGTCAGGGGCACCGACCCAGAGAGGCCAAGGGAGGGGCCTGGGCACTGAGGCAGGCAGCCCCTGCTCCAGGTCCAAGCCAGCGCCACCCGACTCCTCGGTCCCACCAGGAAGGGGGGAGGGGCTCTCGACACCCCTTCAGGTCTGTGGCCGGTAAAGGAGGAGGGGTGCCCCCGGGGAGACAGGTGGGGGGCCTGCCAGGCTGGCTTTCACACGATACACCACCAGCCGGAGGGCAGGAGAAGGGAAGGCGGGTCCCTGAGGCTCCCAGGAAGCTTCCCCCCCCCCCCACCTGCCCGGCCAGCTCCCACTCAGCAAGCAGCATGGGGAGAGGCCGGGGGTACCTCCAAGGTCAGGGAGGGATGGGGTGTGCGGTGGGTGGGGGCTGGAAGGCCTCCCCGAGGAGACGCCGTCTCAGCAGGTGAGGGATGAGCTCCTCGGGTACAGGCAGAGCTAGCTGCACCCACCAAAGCCTTGGGGGGGGGGGGCGCATAGCGGGCACAGCCGTGGTGTTTGTATTAAAATACTCTCCGAGCAGCTGTGGAACGTTGGCGAGGCTGACTCAGGGTTGAAGGTCAGTGATATGCAGCTTGAGGGTCCGGGACGCCAAGCTCCGGTGTCTGCACAGCCGGGGCTGGCTCCCAGGGGGCGCAGGTGCAGGGCGGGTGGGCAGGACGGCTTCCGGGGCCAGGTTTGCGGGCCAGCGAGCGAGCCAGGCTGGGGAGTAGCGGCACAGGTGGACAGGACGCCCCCAAGGCCGACCACAGTGACTTCCCGCTCCCCCCGGCCCCCGAAGTCAGGGAGGGAAATGGCCGTCCCTGGCCTGATGCCTGGCTCTGGGGCCAGAGTGAGGCCCATTGTTTGAGGCTGGAGCTGGGGGGGGCCGGGGCCCAGGGGCCTCCAGGAAGCCCCCAGAAGTGCCCTCTGTCCCACTTCCACAGATACAGCGCCTGAGCAAGGAGACAAGCACACAGCCCGGCAACCCGGCAGGATGAAGGTGCCCACGGCCGTCCTCCTGGCCCTGCTGCTGTGCCAGCAGCCAGGTACTGGGGCAAGGGGACACCCCTGCAGCAAGGGGGGGGGCGGCATCGTCCGGGCCCACGGGGCCCCTCGGAACACCCAGCCTGGGGCGGGACTGGGGAGAAAGGGATCGGGCTGGAATCTGAGGCCAGAGGGAGGTGGACGTCAGCTGTCCTGGGCTCCCACAGATCCCCAAACCTGCCCCTCCCTAGCCCCAGATTTCACTTCTTCAAAATGCAGGTCCCGGTCTCGGTTTCCTCTTCTGTAAACTAGCCCACCCTGAGGGGTTCCGGGTGGGGGGCAGCTGCTGCAAGGGCTGGCCCACGGCCCGCGGATGCTGTCGGTAGAGACAACGCCAGGCCACACGCCAGCAGGGCCGCCAGCTTGGGGGCCACCAGAGGGGACACGGTGGGGAGGGAGAGAGCACAGAAGTGGTGAAGCACGGGCGGGGGGCGGGGAGGGGACACAGCCTCGAGCGTGTGTCCCCTGTGCGCGGGTAGCAGGGGTTCACAGACGTGCCTGTGTGGGCCAGGCAGAGGGCAGGTGCAGGGCGAGGAGGAGGAGGACGACGACGCGGACTTGGGCTGGATGGCTATGACGATGACGATGAGGAAGAGGAGGGAGGAGGCAGTGTGACTGCAGGCGGCAGGGGCAGAGGTGCCCGTCTCCCCCGACCCGAGGCGCAGGCACTGTGTGCGCCCCGCTGAGTGCCGGGCTCGCTGGCGGCTGGCATAGGGGGACCGTGTGTCACCTTGCCTGCCGGGGGAGGGGGAGGAAGAGCCCTGGCCCTCGGCACACCCGTCACCTCTCCCCTGGCTGGGACCTCCGCCACCGTCCAGAGTAGGGAGCCTAGAGTCGGAGCTCGCTGCGGGGGCGGGTGAGGCCGTAGGGGCTGGCGGAAGCAGAGAGGGCGCGGTGGAGGCCCGGCACGGGGAGACTAGCGCAGAGGCCCCGGGCGCAGAGAAGGGGGGCGGAAGGGGTGCGGGGAGGCTCACTGCAGGGCAGGCTCTCAGAGGGGGTGAGAAGCCGGCAGCAGCGCGGGCCGCAGGGGGAGGCGCGGGGGGGCGGGCCGCGCCCCCGCCTGAGCCCTCCTCGCCTCTCAGCCGTGCTGCAGTGTTACTCCTGCCAGGCCCTGCACAGGGGGGGGAGTTGTGACCGGATTCAGAACTGCGTCCACAGCCACAGCTTCTGCAAAGCCATCGTCTCCCACGGGAACACCGGTGAGCGGGCCACTGGGGTGGCCGCAGCGGGAGGAGCCCCGTCTCCCCCTGCCGAAAGCGCACAGCCCGGAGCGGGGCCTCCCCCCTGCCCCGGCCCGTCCCGGGTGATCAAGCCGTTCCCTCCCAGGGTCGGGCCCTCTGACCACCTACTCGGCGTGGTGCGCAGACGCGTGTCAGCCCTTCGCCAAGACAGTGGAGGGGACCTGATGACCATGACCTGCTGCCAGTCTACACTCTGCAACCTCCCACCCTGGCAGGACCCCCTGGGCAGGGGGGAGGGAGCCCCCAGGGCAGCCCCACTCTGGTGGCACACTGTCCTCCTCAGCCTCCTCCCGGGCCTTCAGGCCGTGGGGTCCTGAGTGGGTGGTCCCACCCCGAACCCCAGCCGAGGCTTACACCCTGGATGGCCAGCACTCACTCAAGTGCCTTACCCACTGCCCATCCCCCCCCCGGCTTGGAGAATAAACGTGGAGCGACTTCAGGGGTACGGCCAGCACTGGCTCCTCCCTCCCAGCGTGTCCCAGCGTGTCCCCGCGTGTGTCCGATCTGTCTGGCATCTGCGGCCTCTCTCCCCACTGCCTGTGCCAGGACGTGGGCCTCAGGTCCAGGCCTCAGCTGCTCAGGGGGTGGGTCCACACGGCCTGGGGAGAGAAAACACGTGTCATATGACGGGGTCGGGGGTGGGGGGGGGGGCGGCCCCTTTCTCCCTCACCCTCCCGCCACTGAAAACGCCTCCATGCACATGACTGTTGCCTGGGTTCCTGAGAAGTGGGCGGTGGGAGGGGCTGGGAAGAGAACCCAAGTGTGCCCCAGTGTCCACTGTGGCCAGGCTGGCACCGTTGGCTGCTGGGCTCTTGGCCTTCCTGACTGGTGCCAAGACAGAGCCCTGGGACAGGAGGGAGGAAGCCTGGGTCTGGGCCTCACTTTCCCCATGGATAAGTGTGGAACAAGGCCCTTGATCTCCACCAGCTCAACATCCCCAGGGTAGGGAAGCCCAGGGTCCTCCACTGCCTGTCAAGGATCTCCAGCAGGTAGACAGCCTCCCACTCTCTGTTTCCTTCTTTCCTTATTAGTGAAAACCTCCAGGTCTGGTGGGGGGGACAGATCCCTGAGGTAGAAGTGACATGTCTTTCTTCTTCTCCTTCCTCCTTCCTGTTCCCTGAAATGGTGGCTGGGGCTCAGCAGCCACTTTGCACCATGAGGCAGCACACTGAGGCTAGTAGGGCAGCTGGAGGAAGGGGCCTGGATCACTGGTGACCAGGAACCACTGTACTAGCCCCACGCTGCCTACCTTAGGACCCCTTTCCTTGGGAGAGAAATAAATTGCTGTGGGGTTGAAGCCAGTTGTCTGGGTTTCTCTGTCATTGCCTTTGCACATTCTATCATACATGTTCACTCCCGCACGTGCGTCCCTTCTCACATTACTCCCGCTAGTGCACACACTCATGGGCACACACCCACCCACACGGCCCCCTACTAAAGCACATCAGAGAACAGCAGAGCTCGGGGGCCACACTGAGTTAAATGTTAGGTAAGCCCAGGTCCCCGGTTCCACGACCCTGGGTGAACGCTCCATGACCGAGATGAACGCCTTCACCCCCCAGCGGGTTCCCTGTTCTACTAGGTGGGAGGGGAGAAGGGCCCTCCTGGCCGGGCCAGCCTCAGTGAGGCCCGGGGAACGCGACACGCCCGGCAGGCAGTGCGCACTCAGCAAAAGTGAACTGTTGTCGGTGCCACCCCACGGGCCCCAGCTCCTGTGTGTGCTGATGGGAGTCCCTCGCGGCCAAAAGAGACCCGATTAGCCTTGCTCCTCCCCCCTTAGAAGCACTGGGTGCTTCTGCGTCACAGAATTCTCCCTCCAGCTTCTGCCTTAGAGCCTGCTCTGAGTGCTCTAAGTCTGAGTGCACAGGACCCCCCCAACATCTCTGGAGCTGACCCTCTTTCACGGTCCTCTGGCACCGGGTGCAGGCTACAGAGCCCGCCCTGGCCTCGGGCTCCTGATTCTGCGACAGCCTCTTCTCTGGGGTCCTGGGGCCCTGCCAGGACCTGCCCCCTCCCCATTCCTGCCCCTAGGGAAGCAGAAGGGGCAGCCTGACCCCTCCCGGGGCTCTAACCTGCTCCTGAGGGCACAGGAGGAGGCAGGCTCAGATGTGGTGAGGACTTGACGGGGCGCAGAGAAGCCTGCCTGCCGGGCACCCTGTCCCGAAACACTGCCCCTCCCAGCCACCCCAACGAGCCCAGTGTCCCTGCCACCCCAACAAGTCCGCCTGAACAAGGAGACACTGAAATGAAGGTGTCGGCAGGCTGTGCTCTTGGGAGCCGCGACGGCCCGTTTTGCGTGTCGGCCTGACTGGATGGAGGGTGCCCCAGGATGTCTGGGTGTGTCTGTGAGTTTCCAGAAGAGATTAGCATTAGAGTAAAAAGATCGACCCTGCCCGCGTGGGTGGGCCTCACCCAATCTGCCGCCGACAGGAGGGCCCGAAAGGACGAAAAGGCGGCAAGGGCAAGTTCACCCTTCTGGAGCTCCATGTCCGTCCTCCCCTGTCCTCAGGCACCGGGGCCCCCACTCCTCAGGCTTCTGGGTCTCCAGCTCGCAGAGGCAGGGGGGACACCTCTCGGCCCCCACAGCCACGTGAGCCACCTCCTGTACTCAGTCTCTGGCCAGTGCCGCAGGGCACCCTATTGTTTCTAGCAAGGAGCCCCCGCTCCCTCGCTTCCTCATGGCCTCCTGTGCTCCGGCTCGCAGCCCCCCTCCAACCTCTGTCTCTGCACCGTCTTCTGCCTCAAATCTCCCTCCACCAACCCCTTTCGAGGGCCTTTGTCGTGACCTGGGACCACCAGATAATCGAGAACAATCTCTCATCCCCAGACCCTCAAGCCCATCACATCTGCAAAGGCCCTGTGCCTATGAGGCCACACGTCCAAGGCTCCAGGGATTGGGACCTGGATGTCAGCCAGTGAGTTTAGCACCGCCCAACACAGACCCCCTGGACGCCTGCCTGGCTGCGCACTGGGCCTCGGACCCAAGGAGGATAAAGCCCAGTCCCAGGGCCCAGTGGAAGGGCTCACCTGGTCACAGGGGCCACAGCCCAGAAGTCAGGGGTGGCTGTCAGCCCCTGCGTGGCCCCTAAGTATACACCTGCCATCCAGACAGGATTCAGACGACCCCGCCTTTGCTCATGACCGGATTCAGGCTCCTAGAGGGTCAGGAGTTTTTTAAAAAATTTAATGTTTTATTTATTCTTGAGAGAGAGAGAAAGACACAGAGCATGAGCGAGGGAGGGGCACAGAGAGAGAGGGACAAAGAATCCAAAGCAGACTCCAGGCTCTGAGCTGTCAACACAGAGCCCGACGCGGGGCTCGAACTCACGAGAGCCGTGAGACCATGACCTGAACCGAAGTCAGACACTCAACCGACTGAGCCACCCAGGCGCCCCAGGGTCAGGATTTTTAAGGTTGAATATATGATGGGCCGGTGGGGGAGGGCGAGCCCCCACGCTGCCCCTGTGGGCACGGCCGCCTGTGCCTAGAGGCTGCAGTCGCGCCCAGCCTGAGGTGACAGAACACCCTTCCCTCCGCCGGATGCGCCACTGCCCACACGCAGCTGTGCCTGGAGCCACGCGCCACCGCTGGCTGTCACAGAGATTCCAATAATTCATGGGACAGATTCTAACCACACCTCCCTCCCGCGAGCTCTAACCATCTGAGGACACAGGCACAGAGACGTGGGGATCTAATGCCCCCCAAGGAAGCGGGCGGCCCCAGGGTAGGGGGTAGGGGTGGGGAGGATGCAGGCAGACCCCAGAGGGTGTGAGAGGGACAGTGACAGAGCCCGAGGGTGACAGGCCTCCCCAGAACCCACCCCCCTTGGGCACTGGGGCAGCAAAGGTTGCCCCAACGCTCACCCTCCCTTGGAACCAGGTGTCTGGGGAATGGGACTCCTCCCTGGTCCACACAGGCTGGTTGTCCCCGTGTCCTCACATGCTCGTTCCCCCCCCCCCCCCCAGCATGTCTGCTGCTCTTCTTGTAAGGACACCAGTCGGCCTGGATCAGGGCTCCCAGTGACCTCCTTTACCTCAATCACCTCCATAAAGACCCATCTCCAAGCACAGTCACCCTCTGCGGCCCTGAGAGCAGGACTCAGCGTATGGATCTTGGGGACGTAATCTGGCCACTAACAAGGGGCTGAGACAGAGCTCCGTGAGGGCAGCGAGAGTGGCGTCAGCCCTGGGCTGAGTTTAGGGAGGTGTTTGCCAAGGATGGGGGAGATGGGGCCTGATGGTGACAGCCTGGCGCAGGTGGGGGGCCCTGCAGACAGATGGGGGTGCTGTAGCACATGCTCAAAAAGCCAAGAATTCAGCTCACAGGCACCAGGCTCCTGCCCGTGGCCTTTATGACCACATTTGGCCACCAGGCAGGATTACATGCTCCTGCTGGCTTCCTCAGTACTCCCTCCATCTGTCCATCAGGGTGCTCAGTGACCTGTCATGGCCCTTGTCATGCCCGTGTCCCCCATAAGTTCTGCATCCACCTGGCCCGAGAGCACTGGGTTCTGCACACAGACCTTCTCTGTAAATGGAGACACGCCCCTCTCTGCAAACCCCACCCCCACCACCCGATTCCCCAGGGTGTCCCTGTCCTGCAGAGCTGGTGGTCTCGATGGTGACTCGGCCTGGGCCGGCCTCAGGAGGCTGTGCGGTCGCTCGCCTGCAGACCCCATGCGCATGCCCCATAGAGAGCCCCTCCCGACCGGAAGGCGTCCTCCCCGCCTCAGCCTGCTGGCAGGTACCCCACCTGAGAAAAGTCAGGAAAGGAAACCTCACTAACATGGGAGCGGGGAGTTTCGGCAGGGGGAGCTCTCACACCCGCTACTCTCCCGCAAATGCAACAGGAAGAGAGCGGTCCTGGCGGTCCTACCACTTTCCCTACTCCTTTACCGCTGGGCAGGTGGAAGGAAGATTTCCTCCTGCCCCGGCAACAGCCCAGCCAATGAGAGGCTGATTCAGCCCAGCCAATGAGAGACTGTCACAGCCCAGCCAATGAGCAGCCACTACACTTCCAGCTCCCAGTTTAGTCCAATGGACTTTGTGTTTACAACAGCCCCTCCCAGCCCCGCCTCTTCTCTGTAAAAGAGCCTTCTCCTGGGGCGCCTGGGTGGCGCAGTCGGTTAAGCGTCCGACTTCAGCCAGGTCACGATCTCACGGTCTGTGAGTTCGAGCCCCGCGTCAGGCTCTGGGCTGATGGCTCGGAGCCTGGAGCCTGCTTCAGATTCTGTGTCTCCCTCTCTCTCTGCCCCTCCCCCGTTCATGCTCTGTCTCTCTCTGTCCCAAAAATAAATAAACGTTGAAAAAAAAAATTAAAAAAAAAAAAAAAAAGAGCCTTCTCCTTCCTGGCTCTGAGGACTTACTTGCCTGCGGTCTTGCTTTGCCGGGCCTGCGGCTCTCTGCCATTCCCGAACAAACCCATTATTGCTGGTAAGATGACTGGAAGTTTTATTTTGAAGGTTAACAACTCCCAGGCCCCGCTTCCGCACTGGAACCGGGATCGTGGACCCGCACCACCGCCCTCGGGAGCTTGTGGCGCGTGTGGGTGGTGGAGCCCCACGCAACTTCGGTCATCAGAGCGGCGAGGATGCCGCGCTCCGGAGGAATCTGGAAGCTGGCGTGCAGACTGGCACGATGTCTGCGGTGGGCGGGGGGCTGGGCCAGCGCGCCCTGTGACCCGGCGGTTCCACCGGAAGAGGTCGGCCCTGCAGACACCAGGCCCTCGTCTGGACCGGCCTCCTGGGCAAAGTGCGTCAGCTCTGCTGGCGCCGCCGGTGGGTGACGGTGCGCACTCGTGTGAGGTCCCCGCTTCTACACTGAGCAGGGGGCCTGAGGCACCCCTCCAAAAGCCCGGCTCACCCATCGACAAGGAAGGACACGTGTCCCAGAGGCCAGCGGCACAGGACAGCGAGAGGCTGCAGGCGGTGGGCCAGCCTCTGGGCCTTGGTCAGGCTTGAGTGACCTTCAGAGCCTGCCCCTCACCCCAGGGCACGTGCAGGTACTGGGACCCTCAGAGGGTGCTCCTCAAGAGCCTGATGCTGGAAACTTCTGGAGCCTGGTGGCCCTGGGTAAAGGCTCCGCCCTGAAGCGTGGGTGCTGTCGAGGCTTCCTGACCTTTGTCAGTGTGACACGGGAGCTGCTAAGACAACAGAGGAGCCCATGCAGCTCCGGGGCTGACTGCTGACCGCTGCGGGCTGTGTGACCTTGGCCACCCATGTAGCCTGTCTGTGCTCAGTCCTCTTGTCCACAAAACTGGAGAAAAGCAGAACCCGTCTCCGAGGGTCCGTGCGGAGGCTGCCAGGCCCCGGTGCTCCAATGCCAGGGCTGACTGTGATGGCCCCTGCTCTCACCCCTGGAGCTGTTCCTGGGGGTGAGGGCTCCAGGCCCCCTCACGCTGGCCTGTGGAGGCATCGCTTCTCTCCCCTCCCAGCACTGAGTCCACCCACTCACCCTGCTCCCTTCTGTTGCCTGACAAGTGACCCCTAACATGGAGTCGACAAACAAGGCCGAGGGACCCCTACCCAAGGTGCCTCGCCACCCCCACCTTGCAACCAGCCTGGGGCTGCCTCAGGGCGCTGGGTGCCCCATCCAGTCCTGACACTGGGAGCAAGCTGAGGAAGAATGCTGTGCCCCCTTCCTTTCTGGGCCCACAGGACCTGCCAGCTGGGGGAGGGCACGTGCAGATCCTCCCTGGGCACCCCTCCCCTGCAGCCTCCGTCCTCCCCACGACCCTGAGCTCCTCCCCTCTCCTGCCCCCCCCCATTGTCCCCTTGGTGGCCTGCCATTGTCCACTGACCCAACCCCACCCCAGGATTGAGTCCTAAGGTGGTCTCAGGACTTCCTTTCTCCCAACACAGGAAGCAGGTGGCCACAGTGCACTTCCTGCCCTTGTTCTCCCTGTGAGGATGAGGCATTGACCCAAAAGCAGGACGCTCCTGAGGATGGAGATTGCTGAATCCCGGCCCTCTGGTGACCGCCAGGTTTGCAGAAGCCAATGGACCCTAGGCTCATCTGGAACCTCCCAGAAAGGGGGGGATCACGGGCCCCCACCTGAGAGCTGCGGAGGGGTCTCATTGTGGTCAGTGTCCCCTGACACTCAGGCCTCCCAGCCTCAGAGGAGGATCCCTGCACAGAGGTGCATCCCGCCTGAGGGAGCGGCAGGGGGGCCGCCTGGGCTCTGTGATGAGCCTGCTGGCAGGGGTGGGGGGGCCACCTGGCCACAGGCTCTTAGAGAATGGGGGGTGGGGGGAGGAATGGAGACACGGGAAAGCCTCACTCATGCCTTCCCCTACTCTGTGTCATCGGTCCTCCCAAAAGGAGCCTGAGATGAGCAGTGAATGTGGCAGTGTCGGGGCCACGACCCAGCTCTCATCCCACCGCAGAAGACGCACCTGGAGAGACCCGATCCCAGAAATCCTGACTTCGGAATGTTTGCAGAGGAGGAAGCATCGAGTGCGCCAGCCACAGGCGGGGGGCCTTTCCTTCCAGACGGCACGCCGTCACAGAGTCACGGGCTCAAGTGAAGGAAACAGAGTCACAGAGTGATGCCACAGGCTTGAGGGAAGGAAGCTTACCTCTTGGAAGAAGCCGTGCGAGCAGACCACAGCCTCTCGGCCCAGGGTGGGCCTGACAGTGAATTTACACTGCGGGGGACGCGGCGGATGTCACCTGGGGGTCGGGCTGCCCTGGCCTGTTGCCACCCACGCGACACCCTAGTAATTTGCCTCCGGGGGGACCTGTCCGCAGATGAACATGGGGAAGATCACATAATTGGAGAATGAGTGTACTTACTGCCCACCTTGTCATAAACTGTAGGCTCCAGGAGTCAGATGTGAGTTTTTCTAGGTGTGTGACCCATAACTGAGGAACAAGCCCACAGGTAAGGAATCAGCGTTTCTTGGAAGCATACTAAACCTGATGGCCTCTTATGTCTCCACCTTGCTCCGCGTCCAAGGCTTCACTGAGCCCCTTGT
The DNA here is from genome assembly GCF_007474595.2 of Lynx canadensis. Taxonomy (NCBI): domain Eukaryota; kingdom Metazoa; phylum Chordata; class Mammalia; order Carnivora; family Felidae; genus Lynx; species Lynx canadensis. Next base: position 1,319,357 of record NC_044320.2, on the reverse strand, counting down.
GCGTCGCCACACCTGTGCTCCCGAACAGCGTGGCTCTGGACCTGGCTGCCCAGTAGAATCGTCTAGGGGCACTTTTAAAATAGCAGCGTTGGGAGCGCCTGGGTGGCTCAGTCAGTTACGCGTCCGACTTTAGCTCAGGTCATGATCTCAAGGTTCGTGAGTTCCAGCCCCGCATCAGGCTCTGTGCGGACAGCTCGGAGCCTGGAGCCTGCTTCAGATTCTGTGTCTGCCTCTCCCCTGCTCACACTCTTTCTCTCTCTCTCTCTCAAAAAATAAATAAGCATTAAAAAAAAATTTTTTAATGCCAGTGTTGTGTGTCCACTTCCCCGCCCCCACCCATCAGTTAGAACCCCTGGGAGGGGGGTCCAGGCAACGGTTCCCTAAGCTGTGCAGGTGTTTGAGATGCACGGCTTTGGCTGAGCGGCACTGCACCGAGGGGCCTGCCTTCTGATGCCCCCTAAGCTGACCGACCACGAGAGTCACCGGGGGGGCCTCTATGGTCATGCGTCACGGGGTTCAGCCCCTATGGCATTGCTTCACGAGCTCTTGTGTGACACCTGAAAAAAAAACTTTTTCAAGGATGCTAGGGTGATTCTAATGGACAGTTTTACCGTGGCCCAGAGTGAAATACTATCAAACAGCATCACCTGCTCCAGAGAAATCGTTCGTGAAAGGAAGCGGCCGTAGCAAACTTCACGCTGCCGTCTTATTTTGAAACTGGCCACCGCCGCCCCGGCTTCACAGCCGCCGCGCGGACCACCCAGCAGCCGTCGTCTTCGGGGCAGACCCTCGGCCAGCAGAGACGCACTGGCTGAAAGCTCAGCTGGCGGTTTTAGCAAGAGAGTATTTTTGTAATGAAGGTACATACATTGTTTTTTCAAAGACACAATGCTGTTGCACACTTAATAACTCACAGTATTGTGTAAACATAATTTTTATAGCCACTGGGAAACCAAAAAAAGTCATTTGACTCACTTCATTGCAATATTTGCTTTTACTACTATGGTCTGGAACCCAACCCACCCTCCTAGGTGCGCCTGTACGTGATAAACACACTGATAAGGAGATTACATAGTGTGTTAGTGGAATGTGTTAGGAGAAAATGCAGGACGGCTGGGGGAGTCAGGGGTGGGAGAAGAGACCAACTATGGTGTTATGGACTCTGCTCCCCTCTCCAAGCGCAAGGGGCACCTGGGACTTGCTTCTAAGGTGACACAGGTCGTCACTCCTGCAGTTAGGTCACATTGTATGATGGTGACAGAAGGTAATGCCTATGGTTCTGTTGTTATATGAGGAAGGTACCAAGAGGTGGCTCCCGCGGTTAGACTATGTTCTGTGACAGTCCATCTGAGCAACCTGGGAAGAGAGGCTCTCCCACTGGCCCTGAAGGAGCAAACAGCCATGCTGGGAACTGGCCTTGGAAGGGGCCACATGGCAGGGAATGGTGGGTGGCCACCGGGACCTAAGGTCAGCCTCTAGCCAAAAGCCAAAGGAAGCAGGCCCTCAGTGGCACAGCCACGGGAAATGAATCCTGCCAACAACCACGGGAGTGTGGACGTGGATCCTTCCACGGATGAGCCTCCAGCTGAGAATGCAGCCACTGACGCCACGACTGCAGCCTGGCAAGAGCAAGCAGGGAACCAACTAAGCCACGCCAGGACATCTGGACATCTATTCCAAGGAAGTGAGGGAACAAACAAGTGTTTTAAGCAGCTAAATTTGTGGGAACCGGGAAACTAATACAGAGAGCAGTCGGGGCTCCCTGGAGACGCGGAGCAGGAGGTGGGAGTGCGCCAAGGAGATAGCTGGGGATGAGCATCCGGGCAGAGGGAACGCTGCCAGTGCAACTGAACGGGCCAAGTGCACCTGCTGTGTGTGAGTAGCACAGTCAGGTGGCTGGAGAGGGGTGAGTGAGGGGGCAGGGGTGACGGAGGAGTCTCAGGGGTGAGCATAGAGATGAGGGACAGGGTGGAGGAAGGGAGGATGGAGTGAGGGAGGGGCAGGCGCGAGGGAGGGGGCGCAGAAGTGAGAGCACCGACGGGCGCGGAGGGTGAACGAGCAGGCCCTCCCAGGAAAGGGCACCAGGAGCTGGGGGCGGGGCCGTCCACGGAGTACCACTGGGAGGCCTGGGGGCGGGGCCTCCTCCTAGAGCGGCGCCGGAAGGGGCGGGCTCTTCCGGTCGGCGCCGAGGCCGGCTGCTGGGCCGGGTGGGCCCCGGTCGCCCGGCGCGGGAAGACTGGCGCGCGGCGGGGCCGGGCGCGGGGGACATCGTTCCCGGGCGCCTTGTGGCGGGCGCGCTCGCCCCGTCCTCCAGCCGGGGATTCCGGGTTCTCTGGGCTCCCAGGCGCCGCGGGGAGGAGGGCGAGGACCAGCTCCGTGCGGATCGAGGTGAAGGCGGCGTCCCAGGGCCCTGCACACTTGGCTGACGAGGCCCTGTCGTTGGCGGGGGTGCGTCGTGCTGCCCCCTCGGGGTCCCTTTCCCCCTCCTCGGCACGGCTTGTGGCTGCTGGCCCGCGGGGGGCCCAGCAGACTGTTGGGGTGCACGTTTGCCCGTGGATCCCAGACCCGCTAGTGATGCAGACCCCCCGCCCCCCGAGACCCCGGCTTCTGAAGGCAGGGGGACGGGGCCAGGGTGAGCGGGGCTTCCGGGGGCCCCGGCCGCGGTGGCTCCCCAACGCTTTGTGGCACAAGGGGCCTGGCCCAGAGAGTAAAAGAGCTTACCCGACGTTGCGCGGCGGGCACCGGCCCTTGGGCCCTGCGCCCCTGCTCCGGCCAGGTGGATTGAGTGGTCTGTGCGGCTGCAGCGGGCACTCGTGTCCACAGGCCTGTGAAGTGAGGGGCCAGAACCTCTGGTCTACCCCGTTTTTAACTATTTAATAAATTGGCGTGCTGTGCACTTAGAGAAGTGGGTAAATACCGTTGCTGCCTTCAAGCACCTGCCAGCTCGACTGAGGCAGACAAGTCGATTATCTAGAATGTTTCCTGGGCACCGGTATGTGCTGGCTCCTGCCCAGTAACCAGGGATTCGGGGGTGAAAAAGCCATGACCCTTGCCCGCAAGTAGCCACATCTCAGGGCAGCTGCTGCCCCGGTGGCAGTCCTGGCTGGAGACCGGAGCCCTCCGCTGGGTGGGTCTTCACTTCATGTTGGTTCTTGGTTTTCTTCAGGTTCCCACTGAAGCTAGAATCCAGCCTCCTTGCCTGGTGCGGCGATCCTCTGCCCTCGGTCCTCTGCCCTCCGTCCACCTGCCCTCTCCAGCAGGGGTCCCCTCTTACTTCTACATGCTCCCCTCAGCCCAGATGAGCTGCCTTTACCTGCGATTCAGGCTCCCACCTGATGCTCAGAACAGCCTCCCAGAAGCTGCCTCCAGTAGAGCCTTTGGGGCCACATAGGCCTGAATCCCAATCAAGTGTAAGTAAACGTTATTTTTTAATGTTAATTCTTAGGGTATTTCTTTTTGTTGTTGTTTTTTAAGTTTATCTTTGAGAGAGCATGAGCGGGGGAGGGGCAGAGAGAGAGGGAGACAGAGATTCTGAAGCGGCTTCTGCGCTGACAGCAGCCAGCCGGTCTCAGGGCTCGAACTCATGAACCGCGAGATCGTGACCTGAACCAAAGTCGGACGCTCAACCTACTGAGCCACCCAGGCGCCCCTAAACATTTTTATTTAGAAGAAACTAGATTCTCAAACTCCTTATCAGGATGGGAAGTTTCTACAGTCGTCTTATGTATTGCCTCTGCACGGGGGAGAAGAGGAAAGGCTTAAAGAGAATTCAGAGTATACCTTAAAACATACATCACTTGGGGGTGCCTGGCTGGCTTAGTCAGTAGAGCATCTTGGGGTGTTGAGTTCAAGCCCCACGTTGGGCATGGAGCTTACTTTAAAAACCTGTGTTTTCACGCACAGAGTTGGATAGACACACAGATTAAAAGGATGGTAAGTAAGTAGATGATGGAAAGGAAGTTTCAAAGAAAAATATAGCACCTGGAGTGTTATCATGTAGGGCATCCCATTTGGGGGTAGGACAGCTTGTCAGGATTATGGGCCTCCTAGTAGGTACGGGTAGTCGTCACAGGTCATGAGATACCTTTGTTAAGAAGGTCTTAACAAGGAAGGTCTGCAAGGAATATTGGAAAATTAAAACAGGACCTGCCTTTGGAGCTTTTTCTTTAAAAAAAAAAAAAAAAAGGCCTTAATCTCATGGAGTATCTTCCACCAACAGTTAAAGAGCCTGCAGTCTGTCAAGGCTTTTTGCTAGAATTCCATCAGTTAGCGCTGAGAGAAGAGGCAGGTCCAGGAAGCTTACGGATGAGACAGGAAAGAGACAGGAGAGGGATGGCAGCAAACACGATGAGACGTGCAGGTGCTGCTTCTGCGAACACCTGGGCTGTGTGAACCCTGTTTGAATTCGTGGCGAAATTGGGATGCTGTTAGAGGGAGTTAGGGACAGGGTCCGTCAGGTGTTTCAGACATGACAGTGTGAGCCAGGTCTAGGTGATAGTTGCCTGGGCTTTGGCTCTGGGAGGAGTTCGCTCTGGTGAAGTGCTACAAGGAAGTCTGGGGCCGGGTCAGGGAAGAGGGAGTTGGGGGGCACTGGTTGAGTCCGGGAGGCCTCTCTGGGCAGGGCCCTTGGAGCAGAGCTCCGAATGAAGTGAGGGGCCGGCCCCGCAAAAACCTGCGCTTGGCCTGTTTCTGGAATCAGCCCGACACTGAGGCAGGAAGCGCTGGGTATGGATGAGGAGTCTGAAGAAAGCTGGACATGAGGACGGGAGTGAGGAGAGGGCCGAGGGATGGGCCCGGTCAGGCGCGTGTAGGGCTTGTAAGTATGAGGGACACCGGGGCAGGTACGGGGTAGGGGGTTCACTGGCTGCTCTGTGGACACAGACCATGGGGGGAGGGCAGGGCGCCCACTAGGGAGCCACCCCCAAGTTTGATCCATCTCAGACTCCAGGCTCTAAGTGACAGGCACATGCCACCTCTCAGCCTAGAGCCCCAAAAGCACATCGTCCGGTCCCAAATACAGGAAGTGGAGATGGGAGGGAGAAAATGGTGGGGGAAACTCCCGACTTGGGGACCACATGGGATTGCTGGTCATGGTACGTGTCAGATCCTACCAGACACAGGCCCGGAGGCACCGCCCCAGGGAGAGGGTTAGAGCGAGCGTCCCGTTTGGTCACGTCCAGTTTGGGAGGCCCAGGAGACGTCCAAGGGGAACGAGCACACAAGTGGGGAAGGGAAGGGGCCAAATTCCCCAGCGCGCCCCGCCCCCATCCGTCCCTTAGTGATTCTGTGCCACGAGAGTCCCAGCTGTGCTCTTCCCAGACGCTGGTGCGATCTAACAGTCCTGCTGTGGCTTCTCCACCAGCACAGGGGTTGGTGGAGTCTCTCTTTGGTGCAGACGTTCCGTTCCAGAGCCTTCGGTACAAGCTCGGACAGATGAAAAGCTGTGTGTAAAGAACGAGCTTTCTGCAGAAGTGGAGAATCCGGCCCGGCCTTCCCCAGTAGCCCTTCCCGGCTTCCCGTGGCCCCTCCTCCTGGGAACAAAGGACGATGGAAAAGCCCGCGGGTGGAAGGAAGGCCCAGACCCCAGAGGAGGAAGTGCATTCACTGAAGGACACACCCAAAGGAGAGAAAGCATCGTCTGGGGAGGAAAGGCCAAGTAAGAGGTCCACGTTGGCAAAACACGGCAAGGAACCCAGCCCGAGTCCTGAGGATGAGGAACATTTGTTTGATGCCTTCGATGCTTCGTTTAAAGATGACTTCGAGGGGGTTCCCGTGTTCATTCCTTTTCAGAGAAAGAAGCCCTATGGGTGCAGCGAGTGTGGACGCATCTTTAAGCATAAGACAGACCACCTCCGCCACCAGCGGGTTCACACTGGAGAGAAGCCCTTCAAATGTGATCGGTGTGGGAAGCTGTTCAGGCACAGCTCTGACGTCACCAAGCACCAGAGAATCCACACCGGAGAGAAGCCCTTTAAATGCAGTGAATGTGGGAAGGCCTTTAACTGCAGTTCGAATCTCCTAAAACATCAGAAAACGCACACTGGGGAGAAGCCGTACGAATGCAAGGAATGTGGGAAAGCCTTCGCCTACAGCTCATGTCTCATTCGCCACCGGAAACGCCACCCGCGGAAGAAGCACTGAGCGTGGGGAAGCCGTCTGCCGAGAGTCAGCGTTCGCGCCCGTGAGGACCATCCGGGGCGGGCCTGTCCCGCCGTCCCCCATCCGACGTCTGATGGAGGCCGGGGGCCCGCGGGCCGTGCGCTCAGTGCACCTGTGCTTGTGGGTCTCCACCACCGTCGGGACGGTCAGCCCAACCCGGTACACACGTGCTGGAGTGGGGTGCAGGCCATCTCCAGGTCGAGACACCGTGATAACATGGGAGACGCGTGCAGCTGCGTCACCAGAGACGGTGAGTGTGATTGTGTCACGGCCGTCTGGGCGGGAGGGACGGCTGGAGCTTGCGAGCGGCCCAGCACCTCCCCCTGCGGCCTCCCTGTGGCACCCGCTCTGGTCTCTGCCTTTTCACCTGCTCCTTCGAAGACTTCAGGCTGCAGACCGCTGACCTGCTGGGTCCCGAGCCCATCCCCGCACAGCCTGGCAGGAGGCCTGCGGTCAGGTCCCCACGGCGCTGCACCAGACACCTGCTGTCCCCACTCGGCTGGCCGTGGTGACAGTCCTGCGGTTTGTGTCTGGCTTCCCTCCTTGGGCTGGAGCACCAGTCCTGGGACTCAGCTTCCCCTTCCCCCACTGCATCCCCAGGAACTGGACCCCCTGGCCCAGCCCCCAACCCCGGGTGAGCAGCCCGACTCACCCAGATGGACCACTCAGGACCTAGATGCTGCCACCGTGGGAGATTCCTGCCCTGGACGCGTGGTGGGGGCCCCAAGGATGTGAGGGCAGCTTCGAGCCAGCCTGCATCTGCCGTGGGGGTCTTCAGACATGAGGCAGTGTGTGTGCCCTGCCCTCCGGGGATCAGCTCTCCAGGTTAGTTTCACTTCTTAATGCCTGCCCTCCAAGTTCCATCTTCTCCCCCAGCCAAGTCCACATGCTGTGCCCACCCTCCGTTTTCCTCCAGGAATGGTCTGGATGGGGTTCCATGCTCTGCAGAGCGGGGTGCGGTTTGTCCCAGAATTTCTTGACGGCACAGGGGGAGTGAGGTGACTGTCGGCCAGGCGGTAGTACAGCTTTTTACTAGGAAAGTGTTGATACCTACACTTGCAGCTATTCGGACCCCCGAAATGGGGATTCTGTCCTGGAAGAAGGTCCTGAATTCGGATGCAGACGCGTTTCCCAAACAGGTGGTCCCAGACGCCAGAGCGCAGGTGCTCACGGAGGGAAGGTTTCTCCAGGTTAGGTGTTTGCTCCTGTTCTCTGTAAAAGCTATGATGTTGTACACGCCCCTGCCTGAGCTGAGCCCCCCACGCAGCAGGCCCTCCCACACCTGACCCAGCTCGCCCCTGGTGGGACAGGATGTAGAGGGGAGACACGGCGTATGAGCCTGGGCTGGAAGGGCAGCTGTAAAGGACACGCGTGGGACGTCTGTGAGACCTGTGTCCACACTGTCCACTGGGCAGCAGTGCCCTCGGTTTCAAGGCTCCCCGTGTTGGTGTGGCTTGTGGCCCATCTCAGACGTCGTCCTTGTAAAAGGTGCGCGCTAAGGTTTCAGGGGCACGGGGTCATGATGCCTTGAGTACACTCTCAAGTTCAAAGAAACAGACAGACAAGTAAGACACGTATGTGTGCTGAGAGCAAGGAAGCAAATCGCTTGAGTGCCGGTCTGTCCTGAAGCCAGAGCAAGGCCGGCGGGTGTTTTCTGTTGAGAGCCGGATAGTAACTGTGCTTGGCTGTGGGGCCCCACGGGCTCTGTGTGCACTCAGCTCAGCTGTGAAATGCGGCAGCACTCACAGACAACACAGGCGTGAACATGTGCCAGCGAAGCTTTATTTACAGAGACCGGCGGCAGCCAGTTTGAGCCTGTTCTGGATGGAAAGTGTGTGAGGGCCACCCGTCGGTGCATGTCGCCGCCCTTCAGAACTGGGTGCTGGCAGGGGAAGCTGGGCGCAGAAGGTGGAAAGAAACCCTGTGGGGGGAGCCCATCTTGATGTACTGGAAGGCAGGGTGTGGGCACACGGACGTCAGCCATGGCCGTGGCAGCGCCCACGCACGTCCAAGGGTGTCTGAGGCCACTTCAGTTTCGTTTGGTTTTTATTTACTACAGTATTATAACACCCTGGGATGTGTATGTTAATACGTAATGTATCGTTACATAACGTGTATGTTACAACACGTGACGTACGAGGGAGCGAAACCACCGCTTTCTCTGTTATCCTGAAGGCCGCAGCCACTAGCACACCTTACTTGTACCGCTGCCTAATGGTGCGTTGACGAGAAGGGTTAACGGTTTCCTAAGAAGGGCACGTAGGCTGTTTCTGGTTTAGGGCATTATAAATCACGCTGAGATAAATATCTCGTCTGCATTTAGGGCCAGCAGCACAGATCCCCAGAAAGGGAATCGACAGGTGGAGACCATTCTGGCAAATCCCCTCCTCCTGGCCGTGCCGGATAGGCGCCCCCACAGCCCAAGGACGGCAGGCTTGCCCCGGCCTCTCCAGCAGCAGGCAGGTGGGTGTCCATAAAGAAACATACTCTGATTCTCTGGCTTTGATTTCTTTTTTTTTTATTTTTTTTAATGTTTTTATTTATTTTGAAGGAGAGAGACAGAGCATGAGCAGGGGAGGAACAGAGAGAGAGGGAGACACAGAATCCGAAGCAGGTTCCAGACTCTGAGCTGTCAGCACAGAGCCCAATGCAAGGCTCGAACCCACGAACTGTGAGATCATGACCTGAGCCGAAGTCGGACGCTTAACTGATGAGCCACCCAGGCGCCCCTCTCTGGCTTTGATTTCTGGAGAGGAAGCGAGTGGTGAAGGGCTCGGGCTCTCGGGCCAGGGGCTGCCGTCCTGAGCCGGCACTGGCACCGTGGAGATAGGAGACGTTGGGCACATCACTGAACCTCCTTGTGCTGCCTCGGTTTCCTCAGGGACGACACAGGGATGCTGATGGTGCTTCACCTGATCCAGTGAGTTAGGACGGGACGTCCCGAGCGCAGGGCCGGCGCCCCCTAACTGTTGTAAGAACGTCAGCCCTTAGCGCGCCTGGCTGGCTCAGGCAGTAGATGGTACCTTGTGCAACTCTCCATCTCGGGGTCCTGAGTTCAGCCCCACGTTGGGCGTAGAGCTTCCCGTCACGTGTTGTGTTCTTAGCGAGGTGGATGTTAGCTCCCGTGTGTGAGCGGTGCCCGTGCCGCTGGCCCTTGGGGCCCCTCCCGGTAGGACCGCGGCTGATTTCAACAGCATCAGCCTGGAGAACAACAACAGAAAAACGCTTAAAAAAAATAGACTTGGAAATGTTTTTTAAATACAGCTTACAATCACGAGAAAAATCACGAAGTCAAACTCAACTCGGTTAGTGGCCACTTTTGCCTCCTGGCGCTCTGGCGAGGCAGATGGGCCGTTTCTTCTGCGTTCGCCACCGTGGTATCACACCGCCGCCAGGCCCCAGAGCCAGATCTCCCAGATTAATCTCTGCCTTGATGGTTTTTCTGTTGTTGTTCAAACGAAACTCATATCCTAGGGAGAAAACCCTCTCAATAACCTGACTCAAAAGAAAAAAAATACATAATGGAAGTTATAAAGTCCTCCGGTCTCCAGGACGCTGAAACAGGACCTGCCAGAACCTCTGGGAGCCGCTGCAGCCAGCAGTGGGGACGCCAGCGGGCGAGCTCGAGTCGGCTAGCTGGGCCTCCGGCTTCATAAGAACAGCAGCAGAAGGGGGCAAGTAGCACGCCCGAAAGTATCAAAACCAGTGGGAGTGGAGGCTGTCGAGAGAATTGCACAGGCAGAAGTTGGTTGTTTGAAAGGACTGTTGTGGCTTCTGGGCGCAGCTTGGTCAGCTGAGTGTCCGACTCTTGATTTCAGCTCAGGTCCTGGTCCCAGGGGCATGGGATCGAGCCCCGCATCGGACTCCGTGCTGAGCGTGGAACCTGCTTGAAATTCCCCCCCATCTCTCTCGCTCTCTCTCTCGCTCTCTTCCCCTCTCTCAGCCCCTCCATCCCACTTGCACTCTCTCTATAATAAAATTTTAAAAAGGAAAAACAGATTGTTAAAGCTGGCATCGTGTGACAATAGAGTCCAGGAAAAGGGAAGGAGCCGGTAAACTGTTCTGGATGCAGAGGGAAGGTGACAGCAGGTCGTCGGAGGAAAAGACAGCGCACCGAGCCAGTGGATGTGAGCGCGTACGAGGCGGGTTTTAGGAGAAAGGGCAGGTGGTGAAGCCAGCACGAGAGGGTGCCGCCCAAAGACCCTGTCACTGCTGCACAGAGTGGGTCCCCAAAGAATTCGAGTCAGGTAGTGTGAGTTCAAGAAACGGAAAATTCTAGTCTTGTGTGGACTCAGACACTGGAAAGAAGAACCGGCTCACCTTTTATGAGCCACTAGAGCCGTGACAGCGCCACAGCCAGCGCCGCCTCCTCCCGGACGGAATAGCGACAGGCCGCGTCCAGCGCGGCGGGGAAACGTCGTGGAGCATGACCAGACTGGGTTGTTTCAGGAAGGCCAATGTGGCTTAAAACGGCTATCATTTCTCACGCTAACAGATATTATTATCTTCACAGCTGCAGAAATATTTGCTAAAATCCAACATCCGCAAATAAGGAATACAATAGAATTTTCTAAAGCCGATGCAGAATATCTCCCCAAACCGTAGCAGCGCTGTGCCCTAGGGCTCCGTGTGGCCAGTGCCCCGCCCCGCCCTCGGGGTTTCCCCTCGGCGCCACCTGGAGCCAGGCCGGGAGTAACGTGTGCGCACGGCCTGGAATGGGAAACCCCTCCTGGGCGTGTAGCAGGCGATGCTGCTGTCTCCGTGGCATCTGACAACAGTCCCAAGTAAGGCGTCAGCGAGGGTGTAGCCCGTTGTCACGTTGAAGGTCGGCGGAGTTCACTGCGCTGTGTATGCGGAATCAAGCAGGTGCGTGGAGGCGCTGGGCAGCGTCGTTCGCGGTGGCCGTCCGCGGACGTGCCCCGGGAGTGTCACCAGATGAAACAGCTGCACGAGACGTGGTGTAGCCACACGACGAAATGCTACTCGGCCGAAAGAGGAACGAGCCCCCACGCCCGCCGCCACACTGCGGAAACGGTGCCGAGTGAGAGAAGCCGGACGTGGCCCTGCCGGCTGCTGTGCGGCGCACAGACGGAACAGAGTGGAGGTTACCAGGGGCGGGGACGGGAGACCTTCACGGGTGCAGCGTTTCTGACGGGCACGGTAACCAGGTTAGGGGTGTAGATCGCAGTGGTGGGTACACAGCGTCGTGGGTACTTAATGCCGCTGAATCGTGCGCTTCCGATGGCTGAAGTAATCAACACCGTGTCGATTTTACCACAGGGACAGAAGCCCATTGGGTTTGATGTGCTGGTAACAATATGCAATTTTAAAAAGCTATCTATCCGTTCGGCAGCAAAAAGAGCACGTCCCAGCAAGTTAAAGATGTGCCCTGTCGTGCTCATGTAGAAATTTCACTTCTTAAAATATCTTACAGAACTTTTGTGTGGGTGCCCAGAAAGCCACGTGCAGCGACGTTTAGCACGCGGACTGTCAGAAAAGTTGGAAATAACTCAAATGTGCATCAACAGTGGGCAGACCCTCACCACCACCTGTGCATCTCAGAATGCTGAGTGAAGTCAGTCGGTCACAGGAGGTCATTATTATAAAGCCAGAACTGAACAGCATGTTGTTTGGAAATATCAGTGCAGTGAAACGAGACAGAGACGAAAGAACGGCTCACACCAAACTCAAGACAACGGCTCCTCGGGCAGGCGAGGCCACGTGGGCTTGGGTTTTTGGGTGGCAGCTAGTTCCTGAGCCGTGTGGATGGTAAGCGGGTGTCTGAGCTCTGTCCCGCACCACATCACATACGCTGCAAGTTTAGGTGTGTTTGACACAGTTAAACCTTGGTTTGCAAGCATAACTTGTTCCAAAAACATGCATGGAATCCAAAGCGAGTGTCCCCATAAGAAATGATGGAAACTCAGATGATTGACTCCACAACCCAAAAACATTGGTATAAAAATGATTACAATATTGTAACATAATACAAAATAGAAAAATAACCTGCACTTGCCTTTGAAAACCTTTGTGCCTGGTATGAGGGAGACAAGACAGAGGAGGGTTACTGTGTAGGACCCCTTTCACCATCACTAACGGAATCACTGCCACCTATTGGCTCAATGGGATCTTTCTTTTTGTGCCACTTTATTTATTTTTATTTTTATTTTTTAATGTTTGTTTATTTTTGAGAGAGACAGAGTATGAGCGCGGGAGGGGCAGAGAGAGTGGGAGACACAGAATCCGAAGCAGGCTCCAGGCTCCGAGCTGTCAGCACAGAGCCCGAAGCGGGGCTTGAACCCCCAAACCATGAGATCGTGACCTGAGCCGAAGGTGGATGCTTAACCGACTGAGCCACCCAGGCGCCCCTTTTGGTGCAACTTTAACAAGGAACCTATCCAATGACACTCGCTTTCGCCTCCTTTTGAGGATTTCGCGGAAATGTGACATTGCATTCGTAACAGTCCCTCAGAGAGAGAGAGAGAGGGAAGAACCGTTGGCTCCGTTGTGATCATGTGATGTTCGGTGCCACTTGTGACCCTATTGCGAGACATCGCTCATTTATCAAGTTAAAATTTATTGGAAATGTTGGCTCATCTTGCAGAACAAGTTCCTCACAACCCAAGGTTTTACTGTATTTTATCTTCTAACTTTCTTAGCTTTTTGAGAAACAGGGAGCACTTTTCCCCCGGTTCTGTCGCCTTCCAGGTCTGGGGCCCATCCCCCTGACGGCGTTGGCGAACACCAGCTTCCATGTGACGGAAGCCAGCTCCTTACTTGGGTAGTTGTGGCTTCCCGACAACGAACCAGGCAATAATTGCATTTCTTTGTTCAGAAGGTTTTCCTTGTCCAGTTGTGAGAGCAGATCACCCCCAGTCAAGAAGGTCCTGATGCAATACGCCTCAACATGAACCTCAGGCCTGACAGAATTCCGGTCATTCCTGAGCTCCAAGGACGGACGGAGATCTGTACGGAAGAGGAGAGGAAACCCCCGGGTGAGCAGAAAGAAAACGTCTAAGGGACAGGTGGGGACACGTGGCACAGACAGGACGGGCAGCTTGGCGGCAGAAAACCCACACCGGGAGATGCCTGCCAATGAGTGGAGAGAAGGGGTTCACGGGCGAACTCCCTGAGGCGGGGGGGCGCCTTCACCTGGTTCCGAACCTGGACCCAGAAGGCCACAAAGTTCACCCCTCCGGCCCCGCCCCCCCAGGAGGCCAGTGCTGACACCACCGGCCTTCTAGGATTGCGCTGCAGGCAAAGTCCAGGACTCCCCAGCTCTCTGCTCCTGGAAAGTCCCAGAGAAAGGCCTTTTCCAAGTGTGAAAGCGCTGGGGTGGGGGGAGGGGCGCTGAGCATGGTTCCCGTTGCAGGAGGAGCAGTGAGAGGGCCCTGCCCTGAACGCAGGAGGGCTCTGCGACAACAGGGGCGCCATGGAGGCCTTCAAATGGAACAGACACGGGGATGGCTGCGGATGTCCCGGGGATGCAACACCGATCGTCCTTACCACTGGCATCCCGTGAGTTGGGCCAGCATCTGTCCCTCCCAGCCTCGTCTGGCCTCAATCTGAGGGAAGGTGGGAGCCAGCACCATGGGAGAGTGAGCAGTGAGGACCAGGTGGGGGGGGGGGGTCTGCTCCCTCTCCCCACAGATCGGGGGGCTGACCCATGGCTCCAGACTCTAGTCTCTGCCAGGTCCCCTGCCTTCCTGGGGAGCCTGTAGGCACCGGGATGTCACCTGGGCTTGATTTCTAGTGACCTCTTGTGTCCATCCCTAGTCTGGACACCAAAGTGTCATTTCTTCCCCTGCAAGTGAGTTAGGCCCCCAGACATGCCACAGAGCGAGGCAGGACTGGAGGTGGTCCTGTGCTCGTGGCAGAAGCCTGTGGCACAGGGACACTTGGGACATGTGCTCTGGACCAGGGCAGGCGAGGGTAGGGTTCTCAGCAGGGTGGAGGGGTCGTCCAGGGAAGGGAAGGGAAACAGTATTGGGACCAGAAAGGGCCAGTTCGGGGCGGGAGTGGCCAGGACAGTGGTGGCCAGGCTCCGGGTCTGTGGCCTGAGGACATGGCTTTGCTCTGGGGCGGCCCAGGCCTTCGGGGACCTCTGTGCAGGGAGCTTAGAGTTCGTGGTCTCCTGGTGTCGTCCTTACAGACTCCAGCCGCCTGTTCCACAGACCACGAGCTGGTGGTCCCCCCACCCCCCACCCCCGGGCCCCGGGACCAGAGTCCTGCCAGGGTGCAGAGCTCGGGGGCAGCCTGGCGCTGCTGCCCGGGGACTCTGCGGGTGTCCGAGGCCTGCAGGGGGAGTACCTGGGGGGCTTCAGCCCCAGTGCACACGTGATCCGGCGCTGGGGGCCCCACACGCCCCCTGTCCCAGCCCGTGTGCCCCAGGTCACTGCAGCCTTCCCCGCGTGGCATTCCGGTGTGAACACGTGTTTGTTTCCTGGTGAGCTTGAGCACTGGGTGTACCTGGGTTCTCCTTACACCGCTGCTGAGGTGCGTGGCCCTGTCCACACGTGGCCAGGCGAGGTGGCCGCTGGACTGTTCGCACACAGGCTCGCACAGCTGGTGCCGGTGGGCCCGTGAAATGTAAATTTCCAACTAGTCACGTCTGTTGAACTTTCCTTCAGTCCTCGGTGAGTGTGTTCGACGTCTGGAGACCTGTTCTGTCTTGTTTTTATCCTGCTTCCTATGGTCTACACTTCACGCGCTTTCTTAATCCAGAAGGGTGTTGCCTGGGTCCTGCACTCCTTGCCGGCTGCTTCCCATTCATCCCAGAACGCTTCTGTGTCCTATTTCCTGTGGATACTCTGTTTCCCTGTAATAAACCTCAGTTCTGACCCATTCACTGGGTCCCGTTCATCTCCCTGCAGTTTGGGGGTGCAGTCGAGATTCCCCAGGGAGGCGCTGCCTCACATTCACCAGACTTGTAAGAGACTGACGTGTCAATCAGAGGAGGATTTGCGGACTTAGCAGGAGAGTGGCCCCTCGTGTGACAACATACTGTGTCCCTCAATAGACACGGTCTTCTCGGCCCCAGATTCTGGGAAACTACCCGTTCCTTGGTGGCCTGATGCCTGCGGTCGTAGCCCTGGAGGGGGTCTGGGAGGTGCCCCGCCTGGGATCACCCCCTTCAGGCCCTAAGTCCTGAAGAGCTCAGGCTGGCCCACCCCCCACGCCCTTATTCACGTTGCCTTGCATGGAACAGCCATCCTCCCGAGGGCAGTCCTGCCCCCAGAAGGGGATATGGTAGTATCTGGAGACATTTTTGGTTGTCCCAGCTGAGGGGAGGTGCTATACATGTGGGTGGGGGCAGGGAAGCTGCCCAGCGCCCCGCAGAGCACAGGATGCCAGGTGGCAAAGGACCCAGCCAAGGACAAGACTCGAGTTAGACCCGAAGTCAGGCGATGGGCCGGGGTACAGACGGCTGTGGACGAGGCTTATGGGCTGGAAAGCAAGGTGAGGCAGCTTGAGCAGAAACCTGAACACCGACAGGATGCTGTTCGGGCTGAGGAGGCTGGTGGGACCGCAGGACCGGGGCCGAGTCCCCGGAAAGTGGGGCAGGGGCAGGTGGGAAGCGTGATTGGCCAAAAGGCTCAGTAGCAGTCCCCCCCCCCCCCGCAGCTCCCCCTCCTCCTAGGGAACAGGAGTGTGCCCTGCCCCACTTTGAAGCTAAACCGGCAGGGCCACACACGGCTGGCCAGGAGAGGAAGAGGGACAGACTGAGAGGGGAGCAGGGAGAGGTGAGCCCCCAGCCACCGCTGGGCCACACGTGGGCCACACGTCCAAAACAGAACTTGGCTTGTGGCCAGCGACCCATCTCAGCAGACTTGTGGCCATACTCTGGACTGAACCCCGAGTCGCCATGCCCCACACCCCACCTAACTGCAGGTGCTGTCAGAATTTGATCCCCAACACGGGTCCTACCCAGCCTGGTCTCCATCTAAACCACCGGTCTCCTCCCACCTCCCTGCTGCCCCAGACCAATCTTAAAAAGCACCTAAGATCTCACTCCCCTGCCCAGGACCTTCGGTACCTCCTGGTTCCTAATCGTGGCTTCCAGACTACTCATCCACCTTGATCCAGCTCCCAGCCTGCCTGGGCTCTTCCAAACCTTTGGCGACACTCGTGTTTCAGGACCTTTCACGTGCCCTTCTGCTTTGAATACTCTTCCCTCCAGCCTTTGTGTGACCAGCTTGCCCTACTCTCTCCCTCCCTCCGTCCCCCCCCCCCACCGTGATGTCACTTCCTTGGTGAGCTCTCCTTGGACCACAGAGCCCTCGTGTGCTTCCTTAAAGCTTTTACACCTGTGGTGTGGGTGTGTTTGCCAATTTGTTGTTTCTCTCCCACACGCACTAGAATGTGAGCTCCACTGAGGCCAGGAGCTGGCCTGTCCCAGGTATACCCCAGGGCCTGGCATTAGATCAGGCGGAGGGGAGCCGCAGGGGATTTTTACAGGGCCTGGCGGCTGGAACCCTGCGTGTGCGGGGAGTGAGGCTGGCGGAGCTGGGAGCAGGCAGCAGCTGTTCACACCTTCTGCGTTTTGGCAGGAGTCAACTGCTGAGGGCTGGTACCGGCCTGTCTCCCCCGCCCCCCCCCCCCCCACACACACACACAGCGAGTCCTTCACAAGCCCCTGGTCTTCCAGCTTCTCTCCTGCCTGGGGCCAGTGTCCAGATGCTTGGGCTTGGTCTCCCCTCCCTCCGCCCGAGCATCCCTGCAGCTGGGGGCTCCCTGGCTGTGGGTCTTCCCTTCCTGTCTTCATGCTGTCCACCCGCCGGGACTCAGGGCCAGCGCGGCAAGCAAATGCCTGGACGTCCATCCCTGCTGGGTTGGTTCACAGAAGCTGTTTCCAGCTATTTGCTTTTCCTAACAAGAAGGAGACTGACGCCTAAATTTCTTTGGGGGGATGTAAGAACGGGGCTGAAAAAGACTTCGGAGGAACAGCAGGAAGAATTCCATGTTAAGTTTGGGGAAATTTTGTAACAGCCGCTCCTCAGGCCCTAGGGTTTGGGAACATTTTGGTGGTAGGCAGTTTAGAGGGGCCCTTGAGACAGTCCAAAAAAGGAGAGTCTGTTTTCAGCCAGCTCCCCAGCAACCGGTGGCCGTCCAGAAGGAACACCGCGAGGGAAGAGGTGCCACTGAGGGTCCTTTGGGTGCAGCTCTTCGGTGGACTAGGGGCTGTTGCCGCCGGGACGGCTCGGGGACGGCGAGATCGCTGCGGGGCTGGGGGCGCTCGTCCCGTCCGGGTCAACCGGGCCCTCTCCGCGCCACGGAGGCGCCGGTCCTCCGGAGCCCAGAGCGTCCCGGAAGTGCACGCGCGAGGCCGGGGCGGGGCGAGGGCGCACTTCCGGCCGGCGCGCGGGCGGCCGCCTCCCGCTCGGAAGGTGAGTGGGCGCCGGGTGGCGGCGGCGGCGGCGGGGATGCTCGGCCCGGCCGCCCGCTCGCGCTCGCGTGTCGTCCCCGCGGGCCCCGCCCCGGGCGTCCCCGCGCCGCCGTGACCGTGGCCCGGGCTCGGCCGGTGGGGCGCGGGTGACCGCCCAGCCGGAGCGGAGGCCTCCGCGGGGTAGCGGGCCGCAGCGGGCTCACTGGCCCCTGGCGATCGCGAGGGTCCGCTTGCTGGGCGCCTCCTCACGCCCCCGGAACCCCGGCGACGGGGTCGTCGCGGTGCCCGCTTTGCAGGTGGGGAACGGAGGCTCCGAGAAGTCCGCAGTCGCGAGTGTGAGCGCCGGACCTCAGCCGGGGCGGGCAGCGCTCCGCCGCCTAGGGCCCCGAGAGCGGGCCCTTCCCCGCGGGGCGCGGGCTCCAGGCCGGGAGCAGAGCGGGGGCGGGGGGGCGGGGAAGGTCAGCCGCTGGCCGGGGCATCTCTGTCTCCTCCGCCTCCAGTCGGTTGCAGCAGTGTGGCCCCAGAGTTTGTGCTCGCGTCCCGGTGGGCGTCCCTGTGTGAGCGCCACCTCCGCGCAGACGGCCCGGGGCGGAGGCGGGGGGCGGGTGCGTGCCCTGTCCCAGACGAGTCCCAGCAGGTTAGCCGAGTAACAAGATGAGAGTTAGGAGCGTGGGGACCTGCACCCAGATGTCATGCCTGCAGCCCCACCCTGTGTCCGCTTATGTCCACTTCCCTGAGTGTCTGTGGCCCTTCCCATCACCAGGGACGGAGGGCTGCCCAGGAGGCGGGGGCTGACCGGGATGGCCCAGGCGCCACTGAGGAGCCCTGTTGGGGCTGCCTCCCCACTTCCTCGAAGCAGATACTGTTTGCAACAACTATTGCTTACTGTACTTTAACTTTTGTTCTTCCCATGCCCTCTTCACACCCCAGTAAGCAGTCCTGCTCCACCACAGTGTGAAAGAAAAGTTCTCAAGTGGGACCGAACCACTCTTGCAAACCACATCAAAGCAGAGTACCTTCCACCGCAAAGGAGGCTCGGGCAGTCAGATGTGGTTGGCAGCCTGCAGCCTCTGAGGGCTCTTCAGGGTCTGAGGAGGACGGTTTTCCTCCCAGGAATTGTGTTAAGATTTAATCTAGAATGTTTGTGCTCCAGCAGGCAGAGTTCAGTTTCCCACCCTCCTCCTCCTCCTGCGGTTCAGTACACCCGCAACCCGCTGCTGTAGTGTGGGAGGTTTTCAGGAAGGTGCAGCGTGCCTTAGGGTGTGGGCTGGGAGGACACTGAGGACATCGTTGGGATGAGGGCTCAGGTCCCCACACGTGTGCTGGTGCCGCCCCGCGGTGGGGTAGACGAACCGGGGGCCCAGCTGCCTCTCACCCCAGGTCCCACATGGCACCTCTTGACATCCTTGCCCCTCTCCGCCAGCGAAGGAGCCCCCCACTCCCCATGGCTGATCGGCAGCTGGCATCGCCCCCACCCTCCACACACTCCTCCGACCCCCGTCATCCTGCCATGGTTTTCATTTCCCCAGGTCCCAGGTGTGCATACCTTCAGCAGGCCTTGGGGAAGATGGCGACCCTGGGGGACGGTCAGGAGCCCCCTCGTGTCCCGTCCCCTGTCAATCTTGCGTCACCAGGGACACCTGGAACCCACCGCCTCGAGGCCCGGCTTCACCTCCACGGTCATCAACACGGTACTCACCCTGCGCTGCGCTCCCTCCACCTCCCTGCACCACCCGCCCACCCCGCACCACTGGCAGCGCGGCCAGAAACAAGGCAGCTCACGGCTGCTGGGGCTCCTGCACCCTTGCACTTGGGTCGGGACATGGGCAGCCGAGGTCGAGGCCGGAGACTGAGCCTTGTGAGCAATGGCTCCCTAGGGGACAGTCCCCAGGGCCATGTTGGGCAGGCAGGGCCCTGTGTCCTCTTGTCTCCCTTTATGAGCCTTTGCTCCCACACCAAGAAAATAGAGCACCCTGAGTTCCGGGCCGGCTGGTCTGGGTTGGGGCCCCCAGGGACCTGCAGGGATGCAGCTGCCGACCTTGTGCTACCCTCCTGGCGGAGTCTCGGGATATCAAGTCACGGAAGTAGCCAATGACTAGTCAGGCGGCCGGTGCTGAGGGGGTGTCCGCGCCCCGTGGCATGCGGTGCCCCCTGGGTCTTGCCCCTGCTCAGCCGTCAGAAGTCCCGGGGTTCTGTCCACGCCCATGTTCCACAGGAGGCCTAGCCTTACAGCTCAGGACACACATGAGCTGATGACAGCCAGGTCAGGGGTCAGCATGCGTTTCATCCCACCTCTGTCCTAGAGTGCGGGCACTGAGCCCAGGGGCGTGGCTTGGGGCATGGCTTGCCGCGTGCCCGGAGCCCTCGTTGGGTCTCAGCGTCACAGTGAGCAATGGGATGATGGTTGAGACGTGCCAGGCTCTGTGCCAAGGGCTGTGGGTCATCTCGAGGTCCAGTGACCACACTCTCTGGTGGCCATTAACAGATGAGGACAGTGAGGTCCACAGAGGTCACGGGGTGGCATGAGGTCACACAAGGCTAGGGAACGTGTCATTCACCCCCCAGGTCGGTCCAAGGCCGGAAGGGCAGCAGCGCCTAGCTGGCCCCTGCCCATCCCTGGGGTGGGCCGGCCTGGGGGTGTGGGGTGGGTACGGAGCTAGGGGCGGCCGCCTCCCCCCGCACGATGGTTCAGGGCCTTGGCCGGGGCTCCCCCGTGGTTGTGCTCCTGCCCCGTGCGGTCGGGACTCTGAGGCCCACCCTTAACCTCCACATTTTCCCCCCACCCTCACCACCGCCTGCAAGGCAGGACCTATCCCCATGTTCCGGACAGGGACATGGGGGCCCAGACGGGAGCCAATGGAGGCCAGTGGGACTGAGAACACATCAGGCCGACTCAAGCCCATGCCCTCAACTCCCTCCCCTCACCGGGCCCAGCAAGCCGTGGCTCACGGCTCACAGCTCCTAAGTGGCATGGACGCGGGACCGGGGCGGGGCTGTCCTGGAAGCCATGCTGACCACATTGGCTCTGCGGGATGAGAAGGCTGGTGCCCAGGATGCAGGCCCTCGAGCCCACGCGGCTTGGGGCTGCCCCTGGTCCAGTCTCCAGGTAGCAAGAGCCCGGAGGGGCCCGCTTGGCCCCCTGAATCACATCCAAGTGCCTTGTGTGCCTGGGACTTTGCCCAGTGAGAGGCAGTGTTGGCCCCAAACAGCAGCCTCAGCGCTCCCTGGACCGTCCAGGGGCAAGTGGGCAGGGCCTGCCGGCCAGGGAACGAACCGGGGTTGACCCTAAAGAAGAGAGAGGCGGGGCCTCCAGCAGGCCCTCCTTGCAGGCTCTGAGGGGTGTGGTCACTGAAGGAGGGGGCGTGGCTGGAGGGGAGGCGGAGGGAGGAGAGGCGATGCTTTCGTCCCTCCTGGAAACTGACCCAGCGTCGTCGAGAACCGGCCCCGCCACCAGTCGGTTCCCCGGGGCAGGATCTACCCCTCGCGGTCTCGAGCTCATTTCTTCTGTTGGGGCGGTTCCTCGGTGCTCCAGTGTCTTCCCTGGAGAGACCCCAGCATTTCAGGAACCTGCCCAGGGCCCTCCAGCCAGGGGGGCTGGGACTTCTGGAGCCCCAGCTTCCCAACTCCCAGGCCAGAGTTGGTGAGGTGGGCCAGAAAGCACAATGGGGGTGGGGTCCACCCTGTGAAGCCTGGGGCCCCTCACACTCCCCCCCCCCCTCCGGGACTGGATCCCATTAGTCTCCCACGTCCTCCTTACACAAGAGCCAGTTTCTAACTCTGGCTGAGCACAGTGCTGGCGGGTTGTGAGGGTGTCGGGCAAGCCGTTGGTCCGCCAGAGCAGGTGAAGGGAGCCACATGCGCACAGGGCACTTGGCTGGCCCCTGGGGGTGGTGTGGGCATAAAGTCGCCGAGGCTGCCCCTCCCTGTGCCTCCAGAGCAGGGAGCTGGGCAGGAGGGGTGCAGACACATTGGGAGCCAGATCTGTGCTGACCCAGCCAAGGGGCCTGCCACAACAAGGCTGTGCTTCCAGAATGTGTTCTGGAAGGTATGGTCTGGAGCCCTGCAGCTGGAGGGACAGTCCGTGGGCAGGAGCAAGTGACAGAGAAAGACACGTGGCCCCAGGGTGGGCGGGACGAGCTGTGTAGCGGGGGGCAGCGCCACCCCCCACCCCCAGCCAGGGGCTGGCCTTCCAGACCAGGCCCCTGGCTTTGGCACCTGAGACCTGAACTCTGGCTCCCCCCCACCCCACTCACTCCTCCCCTCGTGCACACCGAGCATGGACTTCCCGTACCACTTTATGAACAAGGAGCACCCCCTCCTTCTAGAAAAGTTCCTGTTGCTCCGTGGCCCCAGAACCCCACCCACAGCCTCCCTCGCCCCCGGAAGGCCGGCCCCAGGCTTGGGCGCCTCCGCTGAGGTAGAGCAGGCCTCTCCCTGGTGCAGGTGCCGTGTCACAGCCTCCCCAGAGGCGGCCGGTGTCGGGGGACGTGGCACTGGGCAGCGTGGGAGGGTGCTTCAGGATGGGGCCCCGTGAGCAGGAACCAGCATGTCCGCCCGGTGGGACGCAGCCCGGCCAGGGCCCGCGCCCTTCACGGAGGGTGGGGGGCAGTTGGGGGCCCAGGGAGGGGAACGTGTGCCGGTTGCACCCCAGGAAGGCCCAGGCGGCTCTGCTTAGGGCACACACCCTTGCCCCTACTCCAGAGCAGCCAAGCAGTGCCTCGGGACCCTCGCGCTCAGGAGAGGGGTGTCCCGTGGCTGCAGCATCTACCCAAATGGCTCTTGGAGAGCACCAGCTCCACGGGGGCACCACCCAGGAGCGGGTGGCACCTGCAGGCAGCTGGTGGAGGCCTGGGCTGGATTGGAGAGGAGGGGGAGATGAGCCCCGTCCCCTGTGCCCCCAGACTCCCCTGGCTGCCGCCCTGAGGTGCTCTCCCAGCCACCGCAGGAGGAGGAGGAGCGGTCCCACCTGGATCTCCGAGATGTGGAGGAGGTCCGGATCGGCCGAGGTACCTGCTGGCCGGGTGGGTGAGCAGAACCCCGATCCCGGCCCTGCCCACGGGTGCGTCTCCCCACGGCTGCCCCGTGCCAGGCTCTGTGCCGCACCCGCCGCCGCCGCCGCCAGGACACTGGGTCCCACCCGTCCCTGGCTCAGCGTTCACTTCTGTCCCCAGTGGCCCCTACCCCGTTCCGTCCCGGCGTGTCGCTGACATTTCCCCGGGTTGTGAGTGCAGTCCAGAGCCCGTAGTCAGTCGGCGTCTTCCGCTCGACTGCGCTCCCATCCCCCTGCCAGCAGCCGGGGTGTCGCCCTGGGCCCCCTCTTTCCCCTGTGTAGTGCCCTCAGCCTCCACTTGTCCGCTGCTCTGGTCCCTCAGCCCTTTGCCACCGCCCACCCCGTGTGAAGCCGGCAAAATGCCTCCTCGGGGGCTCTGTCCCGTACACCGAGCTCTCCGCAGACGCCGGAGGCTTCAGAGCTTGGGTCCCTGGGAAGTCGACCCTCCCCGCCTCAGTGTCAGGAGGGGTGTGGAGGAGCCAGGCCAGGAGACAGCTGCCCCCGGAAGCGCTCCGGAGGGGCACGGGCCTGCGGAGCCTCGGGAGGAGGCGAACCCCGCATTTCTGCCGGGGGCCTGGGCAGCACTTTCGGGAGCGGGGGAGGGGGGCGGGGCTTGGCTGCCTCACTCTGGGTCTGCCCTCGCCCTGGTCCCCAGCACTGTGGCGCCCCCTGCTGGTGCCATCCCGCTCTCCGTTTCTGATTCCAGATTCCGAGGCGGAGCCGGAGCCGGCTCCCTCCTCTCCCCACCCCCGCGACCCTGAAGAGGAGGTGCACCAGGACAGGGGGCCCCTGAGGACCCTTCTGAGGAGCCTTCCCCGTAGACCCAAGTGTGGGGACAGCTTTGGGCAGGAGTCCAGCTCGGAGCGGCCCACGGGCCAGCCGCCGGGGACCGCGCCCTGCCCCCAGAAGAGGGGCACCTGGCGCGTGACGCCGCCGCCGCAGGGAGCCTCCGGGACCGAGGGGGACCCCGAGCGGGCCGCCGAGCCGGAGGGCGGCTTCGGCAGGGGCCCGGGCCCCGGGGTCCGGCAGGGCGGCCCGCGGGCCGGGAAGCCGCACAGGTGCGAGGCCTGCGGCAAGAGCTTCAAGTACAAGTCGCTGCTGCTCAAGCACCAGCGCATCCACACGGGCGAGAAGCCGTACGCCTGCCACGAGTGCGGCAAGCGCTTCCGCGGCTGGTCGGGCTTCATCCAGCACCACCGCATCCACACGGGCGAGAAGCCGTACGAGTGCGGCCAGTGCGGCCGCGCCTTCAGCCACAGCTCGCACTTCACGCAGCACCTGCGCGTCCACAACGGCGAGAAGCCCTACGAGTGCGGCGAGTGCGGCCAGGCCTTCAGCCAGAGCTCCAACCTGGTGCGGCACCAGCGGCTGCACACGGGCGAGAAGCCGTACGCCTGCAGCCAGTGCGGCAAGGCCTTCATCTGGAGCTCCGTGCTCATCGAGCACCAGCGCATCCACACGGGCGAGAAGCCGTACGAGTGCCCCGACTGCGGCAAGGCCTTCCGCGGCCGCTCGCACTTCTTTCGGCACCTGCGGACCCACACGGGCGAGAAGCCCTTTGCCTGCGGCGCCTGCGGCAAGGCCTTCGGCCAGAGCTCGCAGCTCATCCAGCACCAGCGGGTGCACTACCGGGAGTAGCGCGCGGCAGGCGGCCTGCGGCCCCGGGTGGGGGTGGGGGGCGGCGGGGCGGCCCCCGATGGAGGGGGAGGCTCCGGAGAGAGGGCCCCCGCCTCCTGCCCCCGTCCTGCTCGGCGCCGGCAGCCCCGCGGGCCGAGTGGCCCGAATAAATTCTTTTTGATTGACGGAAGTAGGAGTCGCTCCTGCCTGTCCCTGGAGAGGAGTGTCCCGCGTCTGGTCTCCCGGGACCTCCTGGCGGTCCTAACTGACCTGGGCCTGGAGGCCTCATGACTGACCTGGAGCCACAGCCGGGTGTTTCCAGACGCAGAGAGCCAAGGCGGGGCGGGCGAGGTCGGGGCTCACCCTGCCTCTGCCCCAGACGGGGTGCCTCCTGTCGGTTCCCGCAGCCGCAGCCACGGGCCAAGTGCTCCAGACACCAGAAGGTGGGGCCCGGACCGTGCGCCTCCAGACAGGCCTAGGCCTCTGCAGCGGCAGCCGGGCCTTGCCTTCGGACTTCCAGTAGGGACAGAGCTCAGCCGGGTGGGGAAGCAGGCACCTGCCCCCTCCTGACCACTTGCGACCCCGCTCCGTCCCCACACTGAGGGGCTGCCTGGCCCTTCCCCCAGCTCAACTCCGAGCCTCACCTCCCCAGCTCCAAGCCTTTCGGCCGGGACCCTGTCCTGAGGGCCCTGCGGTTGGGCTGCCTCACCTCTCTGGGCCCCACTCCCAGGGCCCCGTGGCCACCAAGCACTTTGGACTCTCGCCATGCGCCCCCGCTCCAGGTGAGAGCAGCTCTAGGGGAGAGGAGTAGACGTCAGTCTCAGGACATCAGCTGAGGCGCCTCTGCTGGTGGCGCTGTGGCCTGAGAGAGGAGGGACGGCGACCTTCTTCGCACTCTTTGCCCTCCCTAATACCACAAGGGTTTTCGGGGCCTCTGCCCTCCAGCAACCAGGCCGCAGAGCCTGCACGCGTAGACCCCAGGGCACCCCGGGGAGCAGTGGCATCACGCCGAGCACTGGAAGGGTCATCCTGCAGCCTCTACGTGGAGAGTGCACTTGGACACCAGCACCAGGACCTGACCCGGCAGGCAGCCCCCACGAGCAGAGCCTGGCGGTCCTCCACACCACCCTAGACTATCCCACAGACACCTGTGCCCTGCACACCTGTCTAGAAGGACTGGATGGGGCAGCGCCTGCATGAGTCAAACCGGACCTTTTTGTTCTAGTCAGGCTTTCAACTGATTAAATGAGGCCCACCCACACTGAGAGGCAGCCTGTTTTACTCAGTCTACTAAATGAAATGTTCATCTCATCCAGAAACAGCTTCACAGACATACCCAGAATAACGTTCGACCAAATTTCTAAGCACCCCGTGGCTTAGTCAAGTTGACACACAGAATTCACCGCCACAAGCAAGGATAAGAATTGCACCTGATGCCATAGCGTTGGCCCAATGCCTCCTGCTACAGGTGTGCTCTCTCACCAGGACACAGAGCAGAGCTTAAAGCAGGCCCAGATCCAACTCCTTCCCTTGTAGCCACCAGAGGGGCAAGGGCTATTCCCAGCCCCAGGCACCTAGGAACCATCCTGAGGAGGGGGCTCTGCTGGGGGCCCTGCCGTTCACCATCCATCCCCAGGCCAGTGGCTATGACCAGGGA
This sequence comes from Lynx canadensis, assembly GCF_007474595.2. NCBI lineage: Eukaryota > Metazoa > Chordata > Mammalia > Carnivora > Felidae > Lynx > Lynx canadensis. Next base: position 1,293,488 of record NC_044320.2, on the reverse strand, counting down.
GATGGGCCTTAGACACTGCCTTCAGCCTGACTCCTCAGTCACACCACCTGCCTGGGCGGAGCTGCCGGGATGGGCAGACGGAACCAGAAGCGTCCCCTGCACGTTTCCGATGCCAGTGTCATCCAGACACTTGTCTTTTTCGGTTGATGTGCAACATCCCGTATTGGGCTACCTCAGATCCCCTGGGGTTTCAGTCTGAGACCCTGGTTCATGGTGGAGAGCCCAGAGGCAAAACCAACACGTGGTCTGTGGAGCCATCTGCCGTGTGCCACGTGCCCCTCAGCAGGCGGGGAGGGATCTCCCAGCATCCAGCTTCTAGGGACATTCGATCTACTTTGTAGCCCAGCTCTGCCACTCGCCCTGGGCCATCTTGGGCAAGGTACATACGGGTTGCACAGGTCTATTGGGGGTGACTCCACGTCACAAGGTTTCTGTGAGCACTAAATGAGATTGTGTGAAGAACCGGCAGACACAGGCCAGAGTCAGAAGTTAACAAGTATGGGTTCCTAACCCTCATGGCCTACCATCTGCAAAATAATTATCTTCCCTCCCATGGTTCCTGATTCATTCATTCAAGAAACCTTTCTTGGGCCCCTGCACTGTGCTGGGCGTGTCCCCACCTAGGAGACTGAGTACGACACGGCAAATTTCATCCAACTCGGTCCTCAGGGTGCAGCAGCACAGTGGTGGCTGTGTGCCTCTGCTGCAAGACTGAACAGTCACTAGGAGTCACCCAAGTGTGTCAGCGGTCGGATCCCCCGGCTCTATCTCCTAAACCCAAGGCTCTCCACTAAAGCACATCTGGCAGGATCCCGACGTTAGTGAAAACCAGGCAAACTGTTCTTCCGGAGACCCCTGTAGAGGAGTGCTTCTGGCCGGGATCTGGGGGCTGGAGGAGGGCCGAGCTGGGTACAGACCCCGCCGAGAGGGTTTCTCCGGCCGGGGTCTCGGGAGCTGGGGAAGGGCCGGGCTGGGCCCAGACCCCCTCGCGGGGTCTCCATTATACCAGTTGCGACGCTGGAAAAACTGCAAGCCAGACAGGCAGTTGCGGAGAGGAGCGCCTCCGCCAAGCCTAAAAGCGGCGCCCGGACGCCACCGAACCGGAAGTCGCGAAGAGCAAGCCGGAAGTGCACCGGAAGGAGCGCGTCCCTACCTCCTCCCCGCGCCGCCCGCCGCGTCCGGCGCCCCTAGCGGCGGCACCGGCGAGAGGAACCGGGGCGTGCGGGACCGGGGCGGGTGGAGGGGGCTCGTTTGGGAGCTCGGGTGGAGCTGAGGGACCAACTCTAACGTCTGGTGCCACAGGGCACAGAGGCCTCCTGCATTTGAGTGTTATTCACAAGATAGATTCTAAAGGCCACAATCCACTCGGTGCTCAGATGGCCTCAGCCAAGATTTTGCGGGAAATCCTCACCCACACGCAGCCAGCGTTTCACAAGTCCCGCCGGTGTTCATAAGACCCGGGGCCGTGGATGCAGACAGCCCGTCGCTCAGAGCTGGAAACCGTGGGGCGCTCGACAAGGGGATGTGGTGACCGTGGAGGGCACGGGCGGAGCTCTGGTGTCATGAAGCACTATGTAAGCACGTGTAACCAAGGTGGACGGAACCTTCGATGTAACAAAACGTTAGAGCTGGGGGGCGAAGACCTCTGGAACGTCGTGACTGTGGGAGGGGTTCGGGCACAGTCAGGCCAGGTTCAGCATCGGAGAATCTACACTGCAGAGAAGCCAATGAGTGGATTAGACCTGGCGCAGCCTTGGGTAGAGGGTCAAGTTGTCGGGGTCAGAGTTCACATGGAGAGAGACCCTGTGAATGTAGTGAATGTGGAAAAGCCCGCTGGGCGCGCACGGGAGTCAGGAGGGGATTATGGAGGCAGGCCAAGTGGACACATCATGTAATCGGGGCTGGAGAGGTACCTTGTCACGGTCACCATGCAGGATACCACTGTCACTGAGCACGTTCAGCATCCGAGAAATACCACCGACAGGACCCCACCCCGCTGCAGTGCAGCGGCACAGCAAAGCCCTGAGGCAGAGATCTTCCTCGGAAACAGCACCTTCACCAGGCGGGCAGCAGGAGGGGAAACTCTCCTCCTCTCTGTTCACACCAAAGCCACAGCCAGGGCGTTCACTCCACAGTGAGCCGGTGGGAGAGGACTCCGCAGGCCAGAGGGTTTCCTTGGGGTCATGGTCTAGAAAGGGGGCACATTCCTTGGACACTTGGGCCTGTAGGGTGTTTCTGGAGCAGCTTCTGAGACATCGTGTGCACACAGTGCGTTGACAAGGTCACAGAGATCTCCACACGCACGCAGCCTGCAAGTGTGCCCATTGCGGGGAAAACCCATTTCGGGGACTCAAGATCGAGAATGGAGCCCGTTCCATCCTCACACCCTGAAAGTGCCATGTGCCGGACCCATGTGCTGAGTCCAGTAAACCTTGTTTGGAGGGGCTGAGAACTGTCTCCTGTAGCTGCCACACGCCCCGCCAAGAAGTCCAAGAGAAGGAGGCTTCTTTGCAGAGTCTTTTGAGACAATGGATACACTTCCAACCATCTTCCACCGCCTCGCCCTCCTTTTTGCTCAAGCTGTATCTCTTCCTTGGAGCGGCTTCATACACCGCCTGTCTTGGCTTTGCGGCTCTCGTGCTGAGCTGAGCAAATTCTTACGAGGCACTGGCCTCACACGAGACCCCCTGCCTGGCATTTTCATGGGTGTGCGAACCCACTAAGGTACCAGTTACATCACCTGGAGAACCTGCGGAAAAGCACAGGCGCCCAGGCCCCGTCCCAGGGGAGAGAGACTAGGGCCTGGGGTAAAGTTGGGAATCCGGGCTCAGTCCCATCACCCGCAGTGCCAGTGACGGCGCCCCAGGGTTGGGAACCTCTGCTCTCATCAGCCCTCAAAGGAGGAGCACCGACACAGGCAGCTGCCCAGGGGAGACCCTGGCGGCCAGGCCCCTGGAGCGGAGCCTGCCCTCACGCCCGCGGCGGCTCCGGCCCCGCCCTCTGCCCAGCCTCGCCGCGCCCCTCTTCTGCTCCTGCGGTAAGACCTCGTGGTCGCCCGGGTGTCAGTCCGGGCTGCAGCGCGGCACCGGCCTCCGCAGGCCCTTCCTGCTGCCCTCGCCACCCCGCCGCAGGCCACTCCCACCACCCAGGACACGCTCCGCGTCCCACCCCCACACCCGAGAGGTCCTCTGAAGTCCCACGCCGGATGGGCTCCCTCGCTTCACAGAGCCCTTCCGACGGCCTTCAGGCCCCTCCACGCCAGGTCCCCTCGCCCATCCCCTTCTGGCGCCGGCCTCCCCGACCACTTCCAGAGGCTCCCTCGCCCCGCGCACCCTGCCCCTCCGACCGCTGCAGGGACGCCAGCCCGCCTCGCGCCGGTCCCCGGGCGAGTCCTCCGAGCTTCCTAGAGCGCCCGGAAGTGCCGGCGGCGTGGGGCGGAGCTTCCGGGGAACGCCGCGCGCGCCCGCGGTTCGGCCGCGGCAGGGTCAGGGGCGCTATGGGGGCGTGGTTCCGAGGCGGCGCGCGCAGCCTCCTCGGACCCGACGCCCCAGCGCCGGTACCGCCCGGTGCAGCCGCTGGGCCGCAGGAGCCCGCCGGGCTGGAGCCGCGGCGGGGCGTCCGCGCAGCCGCAGCCCGGGGCGGGCCGATTCCCAAGGCCCTGTGCTCCTCACCCTGCGCACTTTAAGGCGTTCTCCCGCTGGAGGACTTGACACTCGCGGCCAGGCCGGGTCCCTCCGGGAGCGCGCGCCCGGGAGCGCTGGCACAGAGCTGCCTGAGTCCCGTCCGCGCGCCCCGGGGGCACCGAGCTGCCTGACCCCCACCCAGGAGCGCTGGCAGCGAGCTGCCAGAGTCCCGGCTGGTGCGACCCAGGGAGAGCCCGAGGGCTCTGGGCGCCGTCCCCGTCCCGCCGGGACCTCGGGACAGGCGGGCCCGCTTCGTCCGCGATGGCTTCTCTGGCGGCCTCCGGGACCTCGGCTCCTGCGTCCCCTGCCCAGGAGACACGGCCAGGCCCTCCTCTCCCAGAACCTGGGATCCGGGGTGGGGTGGGGGGCGATGCTTCCCTCTCAAGTACCAGTCCTTGTCGCTGGGGCCACAGGTGCTCACCGTGAGGCCCCCAGCCACCCTGTCCCCTGGCTGTCCGCCTCACCCCAGAAGTCAGCCAGGCCCCACATCTAAGGGAAATTTAAGTCTAGTCTTCAAGGAGCACAGATTTTAATATTCTTTTTCTTAAATAACCTTTGGGAGTTTGTTTTCATGGTGAGAGTCATTTCTGCTCTTTAAAGACAATTTGGAGTGGTGCCGGGGGGGGGGGGGCACGTCGTTTAGGCAGCTGACTCTTGTTTTGGGCTCAGGTCATGTTCTCACAGTTCCTGGGTTCGAGCCCTGCGTCAGGCTCTGTGCTGTCAGCGCCCTACTTGTGATTCTCTATCTTTGCTTTTCCCCCCGCTCTCACGTCTCTTTCTCTCTCAAAGTAAACATTTTTTAAATAAATAAAGACAATTTGGAAAGCGTAGGAAGAATAGAACACTCTCTGCCCCCAAAGAAATCAGTCATCAGCAAATCTAGGGAGGGTTTGCATGGATTGTCAGCCGCTCATTTAGGCTGCGGGCGGTGACTTACTGTTACAGCTCTTTAAACAATTGAGCCAAATGCTTAACCTCATCCTAAAGTAACATTCACATCTTGAAGCGCTCTGGTTGGCCGGGAGCGGTGCTAGAAGCCCTATGCACCCTATCACCACCACCCTCACTTCGTCTCGGGCACCGGCCGCCCTCATTTACAGGCAGGAAGCCAAGGCTCAGAGAAGAGTTACCACAGGCTCAGTGTGAACCCAGATCTGGGACTCTGAGGCCCCTGCTCTCCCACCGTGCTTCCAGCTGCCCGCCCCGCTTCTCCCTCACACAGTTTGCTGTAACAGTAAGCCACCGCCCAGAGCCTAAATGAGCGGCTGACAATCTGGGCAAACGCTCCCTAGAGTTGCCGATGACTGATTTCTTTGGGGGCAGAGAGGGTTCTATTCTTCCTACGCTTTTCAAATTGCCTTTATTTATTTGTTTTAATGTCTGTTTATTTTGAGAGAGAAGCAGAGAGAGAGAATCACAGGTGGGCTCTCCTCCCAGGCAGAGAGCACAGCTTTCCATCCTGGGGCCTGGCACACAGTGCTGATGGCTCGTCGGCCGCCCACAGCACGGGGCAGTGAGAGAGGACAGGTGTCCGTACGTGTCCGTGGCGCAGTAACTGAGGGCTTCAGCCCCGTCTTGGGTCTCGGGCAGGTGAAGTCATTCGCCCAGATTATGCAGCTAGTCCCTGCCGGTGCCGGCGTCTGACCCAGGTGTTCCTGACCCCGGGTTCGGGCCTTCCTGCCCTGCCACCCTGCATTCCGTGTGCAGCGCCACTGCACGGCTGTCCCTCTCTGTTACACCTGACCCCCAGGGTGCCCCACGGGTTTACAGGGCAGCAACCGGCCAGAGAATGGTGGGTGGTGAACAGCGCCCGAGAACGAGATGGGGCGACGTGTTGGCACAAAGGCCAGACTGCTTCCCTGGACTCTGATCCGCTTGTCCCCCCAGCAGGACAGAGGGCTTCACGGCTCCCTTTCTGTGTTGGGAGGGCTGTCTCACGGTCCCTCTGCTGGTCTTCTTCAGAAAAGCCATCTGGAAGTATCCCGCTTGCCCGGCTCTGCCTCCCTCCCCTTCCCGTCTTCTCCAACTGTCGTTCTGTTCTTTCCCACCTCACTTTGTGAGGCTCCTTACATCCGTCTTCCACGCCCCTGACCTGGCCTTCTGTTGTGTTCATTCAACTTCCCCTTCTTCTCGCGTGGCTTTTACTTCCGATACTGCCTTTTCGTTTCATAGGAATAGACGTTAAGTAATCAAACACATTTTCCTTTTTCACAAAGCGGTCAAAAGGAAGAATGGCCAAGAAATTAACAAGGAGCAATGAAAGCCCCGGAAGCCATTCTGGCTCCTGCTTCAAAGAGGACTTTACATCCTAAACAGCTTCTCAACACACACCTGTTTGCTTTGACCCCTTTTTACTTCTCCAGGTGGTTTCTTTGCTGGAACCCGCTGGCCGCCCCTGGGGGATCAGGCCCGGGCCCTTCCCCACGTTCTCTTCTGCAGCGGAGCCCCCCCTCCTGCGGGCGCTTCAGGACCCGCTCTGGCGGTGCCCGCAGACGGCTCTCCCTGCGGAGTCGGCGGCTCCGTTGCCTCCGCGGCTGGGGAAGCGCTCTGCGCACCGCTGCCGGGCACCGGCTCCACGCACCGCTGTGCCTCCGACGGTCTCCCTTCTTCGTGAGCCCCCAGGGGTGGGCGTTGAGCTGCCCTATGTGTGCATCCCCAGCAGTCCTCGGGGCAGGTTCCCCCGGATCCCACAGGCATCATGCGGGTGGAGATGAGCCTGGGCAGCTGCTGGGTCTCAATGTGCTGCAAATCCTCCCCCTGCTCCCCACCCCCCCGCTGAACTGGAATTTTCTGCCGTAAAGCCTCCAGGGTGTCTCCCCACCCCACGCCCCGCCCCGGCTCTCTCCCAGCCCATTTGTTATCGCTCAGACTCCGGGTGGGAAGTCCGGTGGGGGCTGCCTGGGGCCTCCCGCTGGCCGCACGTCCTCACCTGCAGCCCTGCTCTAACCTCTTCGGGTGCTTGAAGGATTCAGGTCCTTGGGGCTGTGGGGCTGATCCCTCGGCCCCTGGAGGCAGCTCGCCGGGGTTCCTCTCTCGTGTTTCCTCCCCCAGGACACTGGTGACGCCTCTCCTTCCATTTCTTTCTGCGTTCTGCTGACTCAGCCCCTTCTGTGCCACCAGGTTCCTTTGCGTGGGCTCTTCATTTTTGTTAGTGATGCCACTTGTGATTTCTTCATTGCCGTTTGAGGAGCGATCTCAGGGCATCCCAAGTCCCTTAGGTCTGCCCTGGGGGAAGGCAGGGGTGTGACTTCAGCTCATCGCCCTGTCGCCTGCTCCGCCGTGTCCCTGCTGGAGGCACCTGTCCTCCAAGGGGGAGTGACCTCAGATCTGAAATACTGTGACCCCCTCACCTGGGGTAGTCCCCCGCAGCCCGCAGGCACCTGCTGGCGCACGCACGCGCACTGGGCCCCTCGGGGCGGGGGGGGGGGGGGGGGGCGGCGCTCAGCCAGACCTGCCAGAGGCTGGGCCTCTCGGGCCGTGGTTCTGGGCTTCCTCTCGCTGCTCCCCATTCTTTACTATCCCTTTAGGTTTGAGGGGAAAAAGGAAGTAAAAGGTCTCTACACAGTTATCTTTGAACAGAAGTCCCGGTTTATTTTAGGAAAAGTACGCCGATTCTAGATACTCTTAGTGAGGCTGCTTTGTCACATCAGCACAGAGAGGGCCAGAGACAGACACCGAAACGCGAAGCCGCACGGGCATCTCTTCAGTCTGCACCGGGACACAGGCCGTTCGGCCCGGCGCCCTGGGCCGGGCCCAGAGCCGGGCTCCACGCAGCGCAGGGAGCGGGCGCTCGTTCCGGCCGCGCAGAGCTGTTTCTGCGGCTTCCTTGTCTTGCCTCCAGGGGGTGCTGCACCTTCTCACTGGCAACCTGACCGCGCCGGTCAGCCCTGGCGGGTCGGCTCTCTTACCACAGCCCTGCAGGAACCCATGCGTCCGGCTCACGGATCTCCCACGGGAGGCGCATCTGGGAGGGAGGCCAAACTCCGGGATGGGAGTTGCACTGACTTCCGTGCGGGAGCCAGGATGTTCAGATGCACACCGCCAGCCCTTTCCCGTGCCCCGCCACCTGGCCCTGGGCCCTTCCCCGCCTGCCTCTGGCCTGGCCTCCCCGCCCTCACCTCAATCCCTGCATCACCCACCACACACCCCTTCCCACCCTGGGAATCTGTCCGTGCTTCCCCCCCCCCCCCCCCCCCCCGGGCCCCAGCACCGGAAGCTTCCCGACGGGGAGAAGCCTCCCGAGTGCGCGGAGCGCGGGGGGGCTTTGGGCCGAGGCCGGCCGCGGTGGAGCATCCGCCCGGGCGCGGGAAAGCCTTCGTGCCGGCTCGCACTTCCCGCCGCCGGCGGCCGGGAGCCCGCTGCCCCGAGTGCGGCCGCGCGGGGCGCGGGGTCCTCCGGACAGGCGCCCCCTCCTCCCCACCGCTGGCCGAGCCCTCGACGGAGGCTCAGCCGGCCTGCCCGGCGCCCACGGGCGCTTTTGTACGGCCACCGGGCCACCGACGTCTTTGCAGGATCATTACAAGAGGTTTAAAGGATTATTCCAAATCGCTGGTACTGTCTGGCCCCTTACGCCAAGTGTGCGGGATTGAGCTCCGGGGCCTGTCCCCCACACGGTCCCGTCCCTCCATCGGCGTGGCTGCGGGGACCGCCACCAGGCAGCTCGGTAGCCCTTGGCCGCGGGGAGGGCGGGAGTGAGGGCCGGGCGGCCTCTAGGTCGGGGTGGCTCAGCCCCCTACCGTCCGGTCCCAGTCCCTGCCGGGACGCGGGATGGAACCCGAAAGGCTGGGGACAGCGAGGGGCGTGTGCGGGGCAGGGCCCGAGCTGGACTGTCCAGCGGGCGGTGGGAGCCAAGGCTTGCGGGCAGGAGGCAGGACTTGCCGTTCGCAAAGTCGCCTGTGGGAGGAGCAGCTCTCCAGAACACCCGAGGTATTTCCTTGGAAGGCAGAGGGAAACCTGTTTCTCCACTGAGATCATCCTTTTAAATGTTTTAATTTTTACGTGTTTTTTTAAATAATTATTTACAAATAAATAATACAACATATATACGCAACATATAGTGGGTGTTTACCGATGCCACCTGCCCTGAAAAAGCTTCTGCACAGAGGACGTGGGGGGTGGGCTGGCCGGCTGCTGCACTTGGGGCTTGTAGGAGAGGCGCCAGAGGGAGCCGGGGTCTGGGGGAGGCCAGAGGCGGGAGGGTAGGGGGCTGCACGGTACTGAGGGAGCTTCTGGGTCTCCCCGCCTGGGATCTCCATTCTGCCCTCTTCTCTTGCATTCTGAAGCTCCTCTGGGGCCAAAAGAGGCAACTGTCCTGGCAGGGAGTGTGGGTTCAGACCACCGGGGCTCATTCCCTCCTGGCACCACTGTTGGCCACCAGCCAGTCCTGTCCTCCGTGGTCTTGGCTGTCATTTTTTCTTCAGGCCACGGTAGGATCGCACAGCCCAGTTCACCTGGACCTGCTGTGCCTAAGGCCTGTACTAAAAGGGAGCCACGAAGAGCCCGCAGGCCTCCCCCGAATTCTTTCTGCCCTCCGTCTAGTGACCAGCCGTGTTCCAGCAGCGCCCGCGCTGGGGACCCAGCCCCGGAATGACAACGACCGACAGAGCAGAGCCCACCTACTAGCAACGCACGTGGGCCGCCGTGGTTTCCAGCCACAGAGACTGGGTGCCCGTCTGCTGGTAGAAAGTAGCCGGGATTATCCCGGCCAAGTGAGGCGGGTCACTTCCTTTTTCTGTGTGCCAGCTCGTTCTTCTGGAAATCCAGATTTCCTCGTCTGCAAAGTGGCATCTCTCTCAGGGTTCTTAATACTCGAAGAGGTGGTTGGCACAGTTGGGGCTACAGACGGGCCGCATCAGTGGAGGGACAGGTCACATGCACTGGCTGGGGCCACAGGCCAGTCAGCGTGAGTTTGGGCCTATTCCCTCAGCACCTGCCCGGCCCTACTGAAGAAGCCCCTTGGCTCCTCAGGGCACTCGCCAGCTCTTGGGGGCCCAGGGCCTGGACCCTTGAAGTCAAGTGGACAACCGCCAAAGCAACAGCGTCGGCAACAGGAGCTCTTTGGCACCACTGGGGGCACGCACAGGCTTCAAAGGGCCTCGGGCAGCCCACGCGGTCAGGAGCTGCTTCAGCAACCCAGGGAATCCAGGCTTCCTGGCCGGGACCAGACCCTTGATGTGACCAGGTCTGTCACTTTCCTCTTCTTTTTAAAAAATGTTTGTTCATTTTTGAGGGGAGGGGGAGGTGGCAGAGAGAAAAGGAGAGAGAATCCCAAGCAGGCTCCGTCCCTCAGGGTTCCATCCCACGAGCCATGAGATCATGGCCCCAGCAGATCAGGGGCCCGACGCTTAATCGACTGAGCCACGCAGGCGCCCGACCCCCGTCGCCTTTCCACTTCTCATCCTACAGGGCCCGGTGTGGCCTCGGCTCCAGAATGATCTAGGGGGGATCGGAGGGAAGAGGAGCACTCCCCAGAAGGAAAGCTGCGCTCTCAACAGAACGCATGAGGGAAGGGATCCTGAGCAGAAACAAACAACAGCCACCCTCAGATGCACCCCTGAACCTGCCGGAAAAGAAAAATAACCCGCAGCCCAGGATGAAGTCACCGTTCTAGCCGGCAAAGAAAAAGCCCTCTTCTGGCACCTGGTTGTGGGAGCAGCACACGCAGGGCAGGAAGCGACCCGGACGCGCCTGAAGAAGAAAGCCGTTCGCCATCCGTTTTGATGATTTAGAGAGTAACACCCGTTGTCCACCTGGCCTTTGGTCGGACCCTAGCCTAGATTCCCGAAGCAACAGTGCCCTGGGCCCCTTTCCAGTGTGAGCCCCTCACCCCACGCGACGGGGAGAACCCCTCTCCTTCCCGGGTCCCCCGGACGCTTCGCGGCTACCGTCTACCTCTGCTCAATACGCCGTTTGCACTTTTCTCCGGCTCGCGTTTGATTTCGGTCCTGCGTGAAGCCTAGAGCCCCCTCGGCCGGTCCTGCGGACCCTCCCCTGGGTCTTCGGGCAGCGCCCGCCGCCGTCAATGTGAAGCCCCCACTGCAAGCCGCTGGCGAGGGAGACCGGCAGCAAGAGGGGGTCTCCGCAGCCGGGAGGAGGGCCGCGATCGCGAAGCCGCCCCGCCGCGGGCGCTCCCGGCCCCTCTCCGGGGAGCGGGCCCCCCGGGCCTCCCTCGGACGGCCCTCTGCCCCCGCGGCGCCGCCACCGCTCTCCACCCGCACGCGCCTCGTCGGCTCGTTCGTTCGCCCCGCGGCCGCCTCGGCCACCGTCTGGCCTCACCCGGGCCCGGCTGCAGGCGAGGGAGGCAGGGCTCGCAGGGGGTCGCGGCTCCGGGAGGCGGGCGGGGCGGGCGAGGTCCCCCGGACACCGCCGCGAGCGGAGCCAGCGTCCTGCGCGCGCAGCCCACGCGGGGAGCAGCCGGGGCGCGCAGCCCCCCCCCCCCCCCGCGGCCTAGAGCGTCACCGAGAGCCGCCCGCGCCGCGGCCTCCCGGGCGGCCGAGCGCACAGTCCTCCCGCGGCCTAGAGCGTCACCGGAAGTACCCGCGCCGCGGTGCTGGGGACGGCGGCGCTTCCGGCGGACGGCGGGGCTGCAGGTGAGTGGCGGTGGGCGGCTACGGGCTGTGCCGGGGCGGGAACCTGGCGTCCGGGCGGGTACGTGCGTGTCGGCCGGGCTCTCATTTGGAAGGAGCTGCACGTGCGCCGTGGGGAGTGACAGCCTCAGGGGCGTCTCCCCGGACCGGCGTGACGGCCTCGGGAGCCCCCTGACCAGTGAGATGGCCTCAGGGGTCGCTTCATTACCAGCTGCTCACGCACTTGAACCTTCCCTTGTTTTTAGTCGAAATGGCGTCATGTCCAAGGTTTCTTCCCGAGCAAGTTGGAGACGAAATGTCCGTACAGGCAGGTCTCTGCCAGCACCCGTGATCTCACTGTTGGGGTGACTCCCCAGAAGCGAAGTCACAGTAGGACTGTGAGGCCTTTGTAAGTTGTCCAGCGCCCCCCCCCCCCCAGCGGGGCACTTACTCTCCAGCGTTGGTGGAGGACCGTGCCTGTCTCCCCCAACCTTCTCCTCGCCCCCAAGGTGCTGCCACATTAGAGTCAAAAGTGATTTTTTTTTTCAACGTTTATTTATTTTTGGGACAGAGAGAGACAGATCATGAACGGGGGAGGGGCAGAGAGAGAGGGAGACACAGAATCGGAAACAGGCTCCAGGCTCTGAGCCATCAGCCCAGAGCCCGACGCGGGGCTCGAACTCACGGACCGCGAGATCGTGACCTGGCTGAAGTCGGACGCTTAACCGACTGTGCCACCCAGGCGCCCCAAAAGTGATGTTTTAAATTCTATTTCTTCAAAAAAATTTTTTAACGTTTATTCATTTTTGAGAGACAGAATTTGAGCAGAGGAGGGGCAGAGAGAGAGGGAGACACAGAATCCGAAGCAGGTTCCAAGCTCTGAGCTGTCAGCACAGAGCCGGACGCAGGGGCTCGAACTCACAAACCGCAGGATCACGACTTGAGCCGAAGTCGGACGCCGAACCGACTGAGCCACCCAGGCGCTCCTAAATTACATTTCTCAATTGCAAATGAGGTGGGACAAATGAGGGACTTATATTAAAAAATATATTGGGGCGCCTGGGTGGCGCAGTCGGTTAAGCGGCCGACTTCAGCCAGGTCACGATCTCGCGGTCCGTGAGTTCGAGCCCCGCGTCAGGCTCTGGGCGGATGGCTCAGAGCCTGGAGCCTGTTTCCGATTCTGTGTCTCCCTTTCTCTCTGCCCCTCCCCCGTTCATGCTCTGTCTCTCTCTGTCCCAAAAATAAATAAACGTTGAAAAAAAAATTAAAAAAAAAATATATTGGCCACTTGTCTGCTTTCTTTTTGTGGTTACTTGTTTGTGACTTTTACCAATTTTCACGTTTTCTCATTAATACGTAGTGGTCTTTATACATTAAGGATATGAATCTTTATGTTACAAACATACCCCCACCCAGTTTTTTTTTTTCATTTCTTTGTTTATCCTAAATTTCTTTGTGTAGTTAAATCTGTCAGACTTTAGTATCAAGCATAGCAAAGTCACTTCTCAATCCAAAAGTGCACCAGTCAAATAACGTTTGTAAGTTTATTTAGTTAGTAGAGCATGTGAGAGTGGGAAGGGCAGAGAGAGAGAGAGAGAGAGAGAGAGAGAGAGAGAGAGAGAGAATCCCAAGCAGGCTCTGCGCGGTCAGCACAGAGCCTGATGTGGGGCTCGATTCCACGAACCATGAAATCACGGCCGGAGTTGAACTCCAGAGTCGGATGCCTAACCGCCTGAGTCACCCAGGCGCCCCTCAAGTGACTTTTTATTTTTGGGGGTTTCATATTTTTATATTCAAATCTTTACGATTATCAAGAAAAAAGTAATTCCCTAGACGCGTCTCCAGACGTTTGAGCGCTGACCGGAGGCCTTGTGGGCTTGTTCCTCATGGAGCGAAGCCACCGCAGGCAGCGAGCGAGCAGGGGCTGCCACACCCAGCTGCGCTCTTCGTCTGCTGGGGACAGGACGGGGGAGCCAGCGTGGTCCAGACAGCATTCCCAGGGGGTATCCTCCGGGACACTAGTTCCTGGGGTGTCACGACTTTGATTTCTAGTGGCAGAAACAGGCACAGTGGATGAGGTGGCTCCTTCAGGGTCTCCAGGAGCAGCTCTGACCTCTCTGAAGGCATTCTGGGCTCGTCCCCACTTTCCAAACTGGCATTTTCCTCCCCGTGTCTTCTTTCTCACTCAGGCAGGTGTACCCGCTGCTGGCGTTCCCACAAGGCACAGCGAGGCGCGCCCCCAGGTCTGGTCTCCAGCACACCAATGAGACGGCCACCCTGATGGACACACACACAGGTGAGGGGTGGACAGGCGGGTGGGGCTGGGGGGGAGGGGACAGCTTAGGAATCGGGGCCCCCAGAGGCCACCTGCCCAGCGGCTAGGGATGTAGCTGGGATGGGGCAGCACCACCCCATCCCCTCTGCCCGGCCCGGTTCCCACCCCGCTGCCTGCTATCCTCGCCACTGCCTGCTGTATCCCTTTGCTCTCCTGGCCCAGCTCTGCACCCCCCTCTCTTTGTCTGCCCCCCCCCCCCCCCCCCCCCCCGCCTGGAGACTTCTGAGAATGAGACTCTTAATTCTGGCCCTGTTTCTCAGCACCCCGGCTAGGCTAGCTTGGGCCCAGACCAGGTAGCCGGAAGAGTATGACGAGTGAGAATCTGGCTAGCCTCCCGCCCACTGCCCTCTCGGGCTCCGGGCTCCCTCTGTCCTGAAGACTTAAGGCCATGCTTGAGGGCTGTCGAAGCTGAGGACTCCTATCCAGTTTACTGCTGTTGCTGCGGTGTGGGACAAGTGGCGCTCGGGACAGCACCGTCTCCCCTCCGTGCAGACACACGCGCTGCCTCGGGCTCTGCCACCACATACGCTGTCTGCTGCATCGGGGGGCGGGGCCTGGGTGGAGTGTGGCCACGGCCGCCAGAGCATTCTGCAGAACCCCCCACACCTGCCTCTATTCTCCCTTGAGATCAAAGAACCCCAGTGTCCACGAACAAACACTCACCCCTTCTTTGGGCCCTGCCTTGATGCTGCCCTTCCAAGTCCCGGACGTCCAGGCTGGGCCTCTCCCTCCCCCACCTGACCTTAACCCTGGCCAGATCCGGTCCACACAGGGCTCTTCACAGTCCCTCGCTTTGGGATGAAATGATTTTAGCAAATGCCAACGCACACAGAGTGGCGGAAGAGAAACGGGTTACAGCAGGACACACATTTTCAGGGAATAAAGAGCACCCTGTGTTGGTTGCTGGCCCTGAGCGCAGGCCGTGAGATCTCTGGCCTGCGAGTGGGATATGGGCGAGCGTGAGGCCAGCGCCGCCCGGATGGGCCTCGTGCACATCAAGCTGGGGACAGTTCTCCAGTTACAACCATTCGGGAAGACTTCCTTCCGGCAGGGTCTGTCAGCTCTGGCATGCAGACATTCTGGGACAGAAGACGCCTTCTGTAGGGGTGTTCGTGCGTTCTAGGATACGCCCCAGCACCCCTGGCCTCTCCCCACAGGGTGCCAGGATGACCCCCTCCCGGTTTTGACAACCAGAGATGTTTTCTGACAAAGCCAGATGTGCCCCGGGGGCAAAGCCGCCCCTGGCGAGAACAAGTGCTCTGTGTTCAGGGGTCCTCGGGGACCCCTGGGAGTTTGTCACTGGGAGGGCCCCCTGCACAGGGCTGCCCCAGGAGGCAAGCAGGTCACGGGACCGGAGGCCTGACCAAGTGGAACCGGAAAGGGTATTCATGCTCCCTCCCTCCAATTCTAATTCTGAATGACCCTTGCCTCATAACCAGTGCCTATGAGACCCTTTCTTGAATTTCTAAGTCTGCCAAACCACAGGTCAGTCGGGGCCTTCCCAGGGGCCTCCTGTTTCTTAGCCGTGTGCTTGGGCCTGGCCCCACTGCCCTTGCTCAGTTGGACAGCTCCCTTCTTAGGGAACCGATGGGGAATGGCTGTGGGTGCCCATGGGCCCTAACCTGCCTTGCCCCCGCCCCAGCTACGCAGGGGGCTTTATCACCTGTGCCCAGCTCTGGGGGCAGAGCGGAGACGGGACGTGCCCCAGTCCGGCAATACAGGCACAGCTTTCTTCGGAAAGCTGGTCTGCAGGCTGATGGGCTTGCCCTGGGGGCTGCCCTCCCCTGGGCCACCTGCAGGGAAGCATCCTTGTCCCCCTTCCCAGGTACCCCCTCCAGGCCCTGCGAAGGTGGCAAGAACCTCCCCGCATTGTGACCTCCCAGTGTCCTGCGACCACGTCCCTAAAGGCATTTGTCTAAGTGGGGGCGTGGTCTGTGCCCGGGAGCCAGCAGGGCCTAGAGCTGGCAGCAGCCTCCCGCTGGGCAGCCGGGCCCGAGGGGGAGCGGGAGCGGGTTTCCTCAGCCCAGCGGCTCTGTCCCCCGTCGCTGTTGCTTACTCTTGGCACTGATTTCTGAGTAAGCCTTCTGTTGCTTGTGCGGGCCAGAGGCCCTGTGGGTTGTGGGGAGTCTGGGGTTGTAGAAGTGAGCTGGGACCGGGACGTGGGCCACCAGGCGCTCTTAGCCCGCTCCTCCCGATACCTCTACTTTGGTGATCTTCTATTTGCTGCCGGTTTAGTCTGCCTCCCGGGCCATACGGCAGAGCCCAGGCGTCTGTCCCCTGCCCTCGTGAGACTGTGGGTAGAGGCTCAGGCCACCCTGGAGTCACAGCGGAGGGTCCCGATCCGCCCTCTCGTGGCCTTGCCCACTCCTAGGAGCACGGCTGTTAAGGAGGGGGGAGAGCTGGCAGGAACGGCGCCGGCAGCGCGCAGGTGTCTGCTCTGCGCTGTGACCGCGCCCCTCGCGTGCATGTGCGCTGTCCTAGAGCTTCCTTGGGCCTCAAGTCACACGTCTCTGACCCTCTTTTCCAGCGTCCCTGGCGCCGGCGGCCGGCGGCCGTGCCGCTTCAGTGGCGGAGCGGGGGGCTCCGAGCACAGTGCCAGCGCCGAAGCAGGAGGCTTCCGAAGAAGGGGGGTGCCGCGGGGAGAGCGGTCCGGGGCCGGCCCGGGGGCCTGCGCGGGCGCCGCGGCTTCCGGACGGTCGTGGGGACGAGGAAGCCGGAGGCTCCCCCGGGCCGCCAGCCGTCTCCGGGAAACCCGGAGGGGGGGCCGGCCGGGACAGCAGCGGGGTCGCCGCCCCCGACGCAGGCTCCGCGGCGGGGGGGAGAGGCCCCCGGAAAGGGCGGCCTTACCAGTGCGGCGCGTGCGACCGCAGCTTCCAGTGCCACTCGGACGCGGCGAAGCACCGGAGCATTCACTCCGGGGCGAAGCCGTTCGCCTGCAGCGACTGCGGAAAGGCCTTCATCCACAGCTCGCACGTGGTCCGCCACCAGCGCACGCACCACGGCGAGCGGCCCTACGTGTGCGAGGAGTGCGGCCGCGCCTTCGGCCAGAGCTTCAACCTGGTGCGCCACCGGCGCACGCACACGGGGGAGAAGCCGTTCGGCTGCGCCGAGTGCGGCAAGGCCTTCGGCCAGAGGTCGGACGCCGCCAAGCACCGGAGGACGCACACGGGCGAGCGGCCGTACGCCTGCGGCGAGTGCGGGAAGGCCTTCGTCCACAGCTCCAACGTGGCCCGCCACCGGCGCACGCACCGCGGGGACAGCCCCTACGTGTGCAGGGAGTGCGGCCAGGCCTTCGGCCAGAGCTCCAACCTGCTGCAGCACCGGCGCGTGCACACGGGCGAGAGGCCCTTCCGCTGCCCCGAGTGCGGCCGCGCCTTCAGCCGCAGCTCCTTCCTCAGCGAGCACCGGCGCATCCACACCGGCGAGAAGCCGTACGCCTGCGGCGAGTGCGGCCGCGCCTTCAGGGCCCTGTCCGGCTTCTTCCGGCACCGGCGGGTGCACAGCGGCGAGAAGCCCTTCCGCTGCGGCGAGTGCGGCCGCGCCTTCCGCCTGAGCTCGCACCTGATCCAGCACCGGCGCGTGCACGGCGCCGAGTGAGCCCCGCCCCGCCGCGGCCCGGGGAGGGGGGAGGGGGGAGGGGGGAGGGCGCAGCGCCGGGAGACCGCGGGCCGGGGAGGCGGGGGCGGCCTCCGGGCTTTCCGTGCTGTGCCCGCGGCCGCCCTGGCCCGCGCTCGGAAGAGGAAGGGAGCCTTAGGGGAGGCTGGTCTTCCCGGACGGGACGCAGGCCTCCCCGAAGACGGGGCTCTGATGGGGGCGGGGCGGGGGGGTGGGGGTGGGGGGGTCCACCGGAACTAATCCCGCGTCCACACGCCTCTTGCCGAGGTGTGATTCAAGTACGGTGCAACGCACGGATCTCGCGTGCGGGTTTTCGGAGACTGGACAAACCATCTGATCTGACCTTTAGACCCATCATTCTGTCCAGATTCTAGACTATTTCCGTCGCCCCCTTCAGCCGTCAGCGTCAGAGGCGAGCAGCGACCTCGTTTCTGTCACTATAGTTCTGCTCGGTCTAGAACTTGATGTAAATAGAATGATTTAATACCTACTTTTCTGTCTTCCTTCTTTCCCTCTACTCCAGGTTTTTCAGATCCGTCTATCAGTGTTTTGGTTTTTGTTCTTGTTTAGTTCTTTTAAAAGGCAGGAGTCACTGTCGACTTTGTATCAAAGCTGTGTTTATGTCTGTGTGTCTCCACCCAAGTACAGCCCTTGGTACAGAAAATGCCAAAGCAGAATAGACTCCACGGAAGAGGGAAACGTGTAGGGGAGTGTGTGAAAGATGGCACACGGAGGAGAGCGCAGGCTGGTGGGAGGCGGCGAGAACACAACTCTGCTTTCGGTGAGCGCAGCTTGGAGAGCTCTCTCTGCTCAGCCTCGGAAACAGTGCAAGAAAAGGGAGTTTAAGATACCAGTACTTTCAACAAGTGTTTCCCCAGCACACACCTGTCCAGGCTTTGTGCCACTCTGCTGGGAGAGACAGATTCGTGTGACATCTGCACGCAGGGACTTCGCAGGTTAGAGAGGTTACAGACCAGGGTAACAAGCCATGCGGTGCCCAACAAAAAGTCCAGGAACAGAAGTTCCTCCAGGGGACGAAGCACAGGACAGAGGTGCACACCCATGACGGGACAAGGTGAAGACGCCGGGAAGGGCTCCCAGGAGAGGTGACGCCTGAGCTGGTTCTTCAGGAGTTTTAATCAACAAATGGGTTAAATGTGTTCAAAGCAGGTCAGGGTGCACTAGGGGGTGTGAAGGGGTATGAGAAATGTGCTCACCCACAGGACCTCGCAATCTGCAGTCAGAAAAGGCAGGAAGTAAAATTTAAGTGAATTCACTGTTCTTGACTTAACCTTTCGTATCACACTGTGACAGCGTCGTGGATATATGTGTCACCTGCCAGGTAAGAATGGTGAGATGTCTTTGTCGCATGTCCTAGAACTCTGCCGTAATGAATTGAGTGAGGTCCTGTTGTTGAAAGTTTATCGTGGAAGATAAATCTGAGCAGTCACCTGGCCATGAGTCCTGGGGTCCAGCTTCATGATCCAAATCTCTCCTGGTCAGGCTGTGGTTTGGTGCCACCTCATGGTAATTGTCTGCTCTACTTTAACTACTGATGGTGAATCATTTGGGGTCCTGTTACTGGCTGGGACCTCAAAAATCGCACAAGTCTAGGGCTCTTGAGGGCACCTATTGAATTCTTTGAGAGAGAGTGTGTGCATGTGCCAGTTGGGGAGGGGCAGAGAGAGGGGGAAAGAGAGAGAATCCCAAGCATGCTCTGTGCTGTCAGCGCAGAGCCCGATAGGGGGCTCAGTCTCATGAACTGTGGGATCGTGACCTGAGCTGAAATTGAGTTGGTTACTTAGCCAACTGAGCTACCCAGGCGCCCCTCCACCTATTTCTTTTAAGATGTGAGTTTTAGGGGCACCTGGGTGGCTCAGTCGGTTGAGCATCTGACTTTGGCTCCGGTCATGATCACCTGGTTTGTGAGTTTGAGCCCCACGTTGGGCTCTGTGCTGACAGCTCAGAGCCTGGGGCCTGCTTCAGATTCTGTGTCTCCTCCCTCTTTCTCTGCCCCTCCCACACTCATGCTCTGTCTGTTTCTGTCTCTCTCTCTCTCTCAGTAATATAATAAATGTTAAAAAATTAAAAAAAAAAAAAAAAGATGTGAGCTTTGGCCCAGGGGTGTGCAGCCTGTAGGGGCAGAATTGCCCTCAGAGTGTATTCAGTGGCACCACAGCTATTGAGCTGCTGGCTCTTGGGCCAGTGAGGCAGGAAACCGAGCATGGGACTCCCATGCTGAGCCAAGATCCTCAGATAGGCTGAAGGGTCCCAGGTTCATGGTGCCTCTCAGATACCAGTGGAGGAAAGCTTCCCCTACTTAGATCTGTAGTGTTCCTGTTTATAAAGTCAGGCAGTGAGCTTACAGAGATCACCAGGCACACAGAAAGCTCTCACTGAATGAGGGTCAGAGAAAACAGCAAACGGTGCACATCAACCTCAGAACTCAGATAATGAAATTACCAGATAATGCAGGCAAGGGAGTAGTTCTGTATGAAGTGTGTACAGGAATGAGAAAGCAATAAAAGGCTATCAGGTATGAGCAGGCACAGTTTTTAAAAGACAACTTTTAGAAATTAAAAGTATAATTGTTGATAGAATTCACTAGGTAGGTTAAATATCAGATTAGACACTGCTGAAGAAAGCATTAGTGTAGTGGAAGATACATCCAAGGAAATCCAGAATACCACACACACAAGGAGATGGAAAATATAAAGGAGGGGCGCCTGGGTGGCGCAGTCGGTTAAGCGTCCGACTTCAGCCAGGTCACGATCTCGCGGTCCGTGAGTTCGAGCCCCGCGTCGGGCTCTGGGCTGATGGCTCAGAGCCTGGAGCCTGTTTCCGATTCTGTGTCTCCCTCTCTCTCTGCCCCTCCCCCGTTCATGCTCTGTCTCTCTCTGTCCCAAAAATAAATTAAAAACGTTGAAAAAAAATTAAAAAAAAAAAAAAAAAAAGAAAATATAAAGGAAATGTTAAAGGATTTGTAAAGCAGAATAAGAAGGTCTGGCATGGACCTGACAGGAGCCCCAGGAGGAGAGAGTGAAGGAGAGGACACCCAGTGAGGGCCTGCAGTGACAAGCGTCACGATTAGGCAAATTCCAACTTCATCAGCGGCTGGCTGCCACAGCCCACCCGGTCCCTCTGCTCTAGCCAAGCTCAAGCTCTCATATTGTACAAGGTTAAGGATGGAGGTGAAGGTAGGTCAGGCAGGGAGACGTCATCCAACCCCACCAGGGGAAGATGAGTGTTTGAACTCCCAATTTTAACCAGTCCAGTCTCCCCATAATTGGGCCAACAAAAATAATCAACGATAGGAAAAGGACATTGAAATCATTACCAACAGCCTGGAAGTTCCAGACACCCTCAAGACCCAAAACCATCACCTTCGATAGTGAAGTCATAAAAGGCAACTGCAAACAAGTAGTGCCAATCCACAGCTGAGAGCCTGGAGGGGGCTGGCATGTATGCAGGCTCGCTCCATTCTTCACGAGGACGAGATGCTGCGCTTCACAGGACTGAACTGTTTTGGAACCCCATTTACAGTATTCCTACGAGCTTTTCTTTATTTAATGAAAAACATAAATTCCCAGGTCTGGGAAGCATGATGTAGAGGAGGCAGCATAAATAAAGAGAAATCCACACCTAAACACAACACAGTGAAAGCACAGACCAGCAAGAAGAGATCTTTATGTCCGAGAGACTCAATCACCCACAAAGCAGCCATGGTCACACCATCGGTCGAGTTCTCAAAGCAACAGAGGCAGCAGTCGGTTGGTGCCTTCGACGTGCTGGGAGGAGACCCCTAGAACTGCATGCCCGGCAAAATTATTGTTCATAAAGAAGGTGAACGTGGACATTTACAGACACATAAAATATAAGACAGTTTATCACTGGAGCTTTGACTGAAACAGCCTCTCCAGTTTACCCTGCAAAACGAAGGCAGATGATAGAATAATGGTCTTCGACACGAGGTGGAGCGGTGAGCAAACAAAACGACTGATATGAACTAGGTCCAAGCACCACATGTATCGAAGAGGGACGTCGACTGAAACACTAAACAACAAAGCACGTCTGCTAGAAGGGGGTGTA
The DNA here is from genome assembly GCF_007474595.2 of Lynx canadensis. Lineage (NCBI taxonomy): Eukaryota > Metazoa > Chordata > Mammalia > Carnivora > Felidae > Lynx > Lynx canadensis. The sequence continues at coordinate 1,272,201 of NC_044320.2, read as the reverse complement.
AATGCTCTGAGATCCTCCTACAGTTGGGAAGGGGTGTAAGACTCTAATACTTGATAAATATGTGTAATATAGGGGTTCCTGGGGGCTCAGTCAGTCAAGCGTCCAACTCTTGGTTTCGGCTCAGGCCACGATCTCACGGTTCATGAGTTCGAGCCCTGCGTCAGGCTCCGTGCTGACAGTGCAGAGCCTGCTTGGGATTCTCTCCCCCTCTCTCTGACTCTTCCCCATTTGTGCTATCTCTGTTTCTCTCAAAATAAATACACTTTAAAAATAAATAAATAAATAGAAGCACCTGGGTGGTTCAGTCGCTCGGGTGTCTGACTTCAGCTCAGGTCATGACCTCAGGGTTCGTGAGTTCGAGCCCTGCATGGGATGAGCCCCACTTCTCTCTCCCTGTCTCCACTACAGCACAGCCACCCCTCCAGGGGTGCAGAGGGGCCTACTGGGGCCAGCCTCCCCAGACACAGCCCAAGTATCCACCATGCGGGCCTCATGGGCGACCCGGCCGTGCTGACACCTGGCGAGCGGGCTGAGCGCCTCGTGGGTGGGTGGACACAGGCAGCCTGATGCTAGGGGTCACCACACCACACGGGGCTCCCTGTCCCCCTTCTGGCCTTACCCTGTCCCACAGTTCTCGGGGGAGGAAGACAGGTGACAGGGGACTTGGTGTCACAGGCATGCCAGTCAGAGAGGTGCCCGTCCTACGAAGGGCCTGTGCTGACCGTGGGGGCCCAGGAACCCGGACGACGCTGACCCAGGCCGCCTGCTTTCCCTCCTTGTCCGTGGCCTGCACGCTCAGTCTCGTGAGCCACTCCCCCAGCTTCTGTGGGAATCTGGCGAAAGAAGGGCCACACTTCCCAGACTGGCCCCTGGCCCGCCCACCGGCCAGGTAAGGCGTCGGCCCACGCGCCTCCCTCGCTGCCGCCCTCCCGGAGTGGAGGGTGAAGCCCCGGGGCCGCGGGGCCACTGCCTGCGCCACCAAAGAGCCCTCCACAGGATGGAGGGAGAGTCATTCCAGACTTGACTTCACAGAAAGGGACAGTGCAGGCATCTGAAACACGACAGGCAAAGGGGCAAACAGAAAAGCCTTTCCACGCTTGAGAAGATGCTCAGCCCCCTTCCACCTTGTGTGTGTGTGTGTGTGTGTGTGTGTGTGTGATTTTTGAGAGAGAGAGAGAGTCTGAGCGGGGGAGGTGCAGAGAGACAGAGACAGAGACAGAGAATCTGAAGCAGGCTCTGCACTGACAGCAGCCAGCCCGATGTGGGGATGAACACATGAACCCCGAAATCGTGACCTGAGCTCAACCGACTGAGCCGCCCAGGCACCCCCCACCCTGTTCCACCTTTTAGAAGAAAATCAAACGTGTGGCAACTAAGGCCCCCTTACCCTGCTCCACACTCCTTGAGAGATGCTGGGTACACGCGGCCCTGGGATGGCACAGGGCAGATGACAGCGGTGCACACGGGCTTCAACCCCAGTCCTCCTTCCAGGAACTCACATTCAAGTGCGCCTGGACGTGGGTACGAGTGGACGTGTTGCCGGAGCGGTGTGAAGAGACACTGCGGCAGAGCAGCTTGGAAAGTGGGCATCTGTCCCCAGGCAGTTGAGTGTGGGGTCCGTGTCCAGGGGCTGCTCTGGACGACTGCCAGGACAGCACAGGTGAAAATGCCAAGGTGCCCGAGGGCAGAGGGAGGACAGAAGGCATTGGGGGGAGAACAGAGGGAGGAGGGGGCAGCCCAGAAGCCTCCAGCAGCTGCCTCTGGGGATCCGGAGGTCAGGAGCGCATGCAGCCTTATTCAGATGAATGTCCTGTGGTCTAATCACTTGGCATTCCTTACACACATCCCACTATGAGAAACTCCCCTCTGCCTGTGAGGACACTCGTCACAGTGAGAAAGCTTCTAGAACCACAGCCACGGCAACGGAGAATAAAGGGAACACTTCGGTACAGAAACAGGAAGGGTGAGAAGGGCAAGCCAGGAGCAAGTATGCCGACAAGTCGGATAGTTCAGGAGAGAGGGACTGGCTGAACAGATGCGAACCACCAAAACTGATGCAGGAAGAAACGGAAAATCCAAAAGTCCTATCACAAGTAAGGAGGATGAATCGGCAATTTCCAAACTTCCCACAAAGAAAAGCCCAGGCCCAGATGACTTCACTGGCAGATTCTACAAAACACGTTAAAGAAGAAGCAACACCAGGACCCCTGGGGGCTCAGTCGGGTAGGCGTCCGACTTCGACTCAGGTCATGATCTCGCGGTTTGTGGGTTCAAGCCCCACATCGGGCTCTGCGCTGACAGCTCAGAGCCTGGAGCCTGCTTCCTATTCTGTGTCTTCCCCTCTCTCTGCCCCTCTCCTACTTGTGTGCATGCTCGCTCTCTCTCTCTCTCTCTCTCTCAAAAATAAACATTTAAAAAAAATTTTTTTTTAAATTTTTTTTTTCAACATTTATTTATTTTTGGGACAGAGAGAGACAGAGCATGAACGGGGGAGGGGCAGAGAGAGAGGGAGACACAGAATCGGAAACAGGCTCCAGGCTCTGAGCCATCAACCCAGAGCCTGACGCGGGGCTCGAACTCACGGACCGCGAGATCGTGACCTGGCTGAAGTCGGACGCTTAACCGACTGCGCCACCCAGGCGCCCCTTAAAAAAATTTTTTAAGAATGAACACTAATGCTTCACAAATTTTCTCAAAACAGAAAAGGAGAGAACACTTCCCAACTCAGAGACCAGCATTACCCTGATACTAAAACCAAAGACATCGCAAGAAAACCGTGGGCCAGTATCCACTGTAAATAAGAAACAAAAATTCTCCACACAACACTAGTAAACCAAATCCGACAACATATAAGAAAGGCTACACCACGACCCAATAGGACTCGTCCCAAGGACGCGAGAACGGCTTAGCCCCGGACAGGCGGTGAACGGAACGCACCCTACCAACGGGAAAAAGAAATACGCGGCACCTCAGGAGACGCACAAAAAACATCTGCCAAAATCCAGCCCCCTTCCACGAAATCCTAAATCTGGGCAAACCAGGAACAGAAAGGGACGTCCTCCACTCGGTAAACGTCATCTGCGAGAGCCGGCGCTGGCAGCGGCCTCCGGAACGGGACTCGGCCGCCTGGGTGGACACTGAGCAGGAGGCCCAGCCAGAGCGCTCCGACGAGAGAAAGGAATAAAGGCACCAGACTGGAAAGGAAGAAGTAACCGTCTGCAGGTGACGTGCTTCTAAGTCCCGAGGAACCCGCCAGAACAGCACTAGCGCGAACAAGGGAGAGAAGCAGCGCTGCCAGCCGCCGGACGCGCGAGGCGGGCAGGGGGGCAGCACGGCCGGCCTGACCGCCCCGGAGAGGCCGTGCCCCCAGGGCCGCGCCGCGCCGCCCCGGCTGGTAAGAGGGCTCCCCGGGCCCGGCGTGTCCACACGCACGCACTTGACGCCGAACACCCGCTTTCCTCCCGGGCGTCCGCAAGTTTGGCGCGTGCCAGGCGGAGGGCGCCTGTGTGCCCAGCCCTGTGAACGCTCCGGGGGCCGAGCGTCTAGCGAGCGTCCTGGTGGACGGTGTCCCACGCGTGTCGTTGCAGATCACGTCCTGTGCGACTCCGCAAGCTGGCGCATCTCTTCCCGTTGCTGAGCTTGCTTTGTATCGTTTCGCTGCACGAAGTCACGGCTGTGACTCTGTGCCGAGTCCTGGGCTCCTACAGAATCACCACAGTGAGAAGTGCTCCTGGGGACCCTTGACAGGGTGGCTGTAAAAGCGGGATTCCCTAGCGCTCAGACTCACCGACTCGTGTGGAGAGCCTTATTTTGCAAAGGAAGGATGAAGGGGTGAGGCGTGACATACCTCTGGTGCCCGGGTGGCCGTGAAATCGTCCGTGGCGTGAAACACCGGCTGAGCTGCTGTCTGTGGTGAGGGTACAAGTTACCTGTGGGACCCGGAAATGACAGATCCAGTCCCAGGAGAGCGGACTTGGGTCCCCTGGCTACCGGGAGGGGGACAGTGCCACGCAGGTGATGCTTGGGCTCCTCTTCTCCAGGTGGGTGGGAGGAAGCGTCCCGAATTCCCACGAGTGGGCTTTGGATGGGCCGAAAATGTTCAAAGTGTGCATTGCCCTTCTCTCCGAGTGGGAGAAGGAATGTTAGATCAGGTCCCTGGCCTGGAACAAAGTTTTAGATAAGACTGCTGCTGCGTCCCCCCCCACCCCCCACCTCCTATTCCAGCTGGGATCTTCCCAGAAGCTCTAAGGTTAGCCCTGGAAAGACCGTAACTGTTAGGGGTGTGAGGAAATTTTCAGTAAGAAAAAAATGGAATTTTGGGGCATCTGGGTGGCTCATTCAGTTAAGTGCCGACTTCGGCTCACGTCATGATCGTGCCATTCCCGAGTTCGAGCCCCGCGTCGGGCTCTGTGCCGACGGCTCAGAGCCTGGAGCCTGCTTCGGATTCTGTGTCTCCCTCTCTCTCTGCCCCTCCCCTGCTCACGCTCTCTCCCTCTCTCTCTCAAAAATAAACAAACATTAAAAAAAAAAGAAAAAAATGGAATTTTTGTAATGACTTTATTTTGTGGCTACTGCATCCACCTGTGTAGTAAAATATTGACACAAAACGTTAAATGCTGGTAACTTCATAAATGCTAAAGGGATCGTCCCACTCAGAAAAAGTGCCAAGAAAAAGCATCAGTGGAACCCCACAGCCTTGTGTCGTGCGGCCAGTGGGAGGGTCAGAATCTAAGCTCCGGGTATTGGACACTCGAGTCTCCCTAAATGATGGCTTTTTACCATCGTTTCCTCTACTGGAGCCTCTGGGGACACAGGTGTGCCCTGCAAACGGAGACACACTTGAGTCTGACAAGCTGGTGGGGCGGCCGATGAGCCCTTGGCGGTGACTCTCTGGCCTGAGGCGTGTCTCTGTGAGCAGGCGGGTTCTGACCTCTGGACAGACGCTAATGAGGGCCGGGGAAAGCCTTGCGCTTGGACTCACAGGGTCTCTGCTGTGCGGCCGCGGAAGGCAAGCTGCCCGTCCGCTTGGGATCCTTATTCAAAGGTCTTGTCCGGACTGGCCCCCAAGCAGAGACCAGACACTAGGGGCTGTGGGAGTTTCAGCTTCAGCAGAACAGGGCTGACAGAAGGCCCCAGGCAGGCCCCAGACCCGGGGACGATGCAGATTCAGGCCACCGGCGCGTGAACCGCGTGAACCGCACAAATGTCAGGGCTGCGGCTGGACAAGCCCACAGGAGAAGGCCTGTGTTCCGGAGGGGCCAACAGAGATCAAGTGTGACGGGCTGTGTGCTCCAGACACAGGCTGCGTGCATCCCCACCAGAGTCCTGCACATCTGCCAGAGCAGGTGGGCACGGCCTCCACACGTCTCACCTTTCGACCTTGGACTTTGCAGGTAAGTGCACTGTGCAGAGGGGGAGGGAGCGCTGGCCTCCATCTCAGCTGCCCCTGCTGCTGCACACACGCAGTCGGGCGGGGGACTGTCAGAGGCGGCCGCTCCCTGGGTCAGCAGAAGAAGAGCCCCACGCACGTTTAGAACTTCTGTGGAAACTGAGCACTCTGTCCTGCCCAAGCCCTGGAAATGTTTTTCTGTGGACATGCTTTTGTCCCCCGTGCACAAAACCCAGACGAAAGGGTCTGGGGGAGAAACAAGGGTGACTGAGGAAACGCCAAGTCATGATGACTGAACACGAGCTCCAAATCTGTAACAATGAAAGCGAACGTGGGGTGGGGGCCGTGACCATCTCGGAAACCAAACAGCTACACCTGAGTTATCTGGGCCGGCCTGCGAACCCAGGGCACCGGAAGCTCACAGCTGGTCTCTCCGAGCTCCGTGCCTTTTTCCTTTCGCCGCAACCCATCTTAGTGGCGCCAGGTCCCGGGAGGCCTCCTAGTGAGTCACTGAACTAGGGTGGTCTTGGGGACCCCAACAGAGCTGGCAACAAACATCCCAAAAAATGAAATCAAGAAAACAGTTCCATTTACAACAGCAGCAAAAATGAAAATACTTACAATACTTCCCGAATCGATCAGATTCAAGGCAATCCCTATCAGAATCCCAGCTGGCTGAACCCTCAAGTTCAGGTGACACTTCAGCGACCCCGAAGAGCCAAAAGAACCTTTAAAGAGAAAAGCAAAGTTGGAGAACTCACACTTACTGACTTCAAAACTTACAAGAATCAAGACATTGTGGCACTGGCATGAGGACACACACACGGATAAACATGCACAGGACTAGGGTCCGGAAGTGACCCAAACACCTACATGTAGCCACCTGGCCCTCAGCAGGGGCCACGACCCTCAGTGGAGAGAGGAGAGTGTTTCCAGCAAACGGGGTTGAGACAGCTGCACGTGCACGTGCAAAAGAACGGAGCTGGAGCCTTACCTCACACCACATACAGAAGTTAACTCGAAATGTATCAATAACCTCCACTTAAGCATTGCAACTATAAAACTTGTAAGAAACTGGGAATATATCCTCATGGCCCTGGGTCAGGCAAAGCTATTAAGCACCACACCTAAAAGAATAAGCAACAACAAAGAAAGATTAATTGGCTTCATCAAAATTTTAAAAATTTGGGGGCGCCTGGGTGGCGCAGTCGGTTAAGCGTCCGACTTCAGCCAGGTCACGATCTCACGGTCCGGGAGTTCGAGCCCCGCGTCAGGCTCTGGGCTGATGGCTCGGAGCCTGGAGCCTGTTTCCGATTCTGTGTCTCCCTCTCTCTCTGCCCCTCCCCCGTTCATGCTCTGTCTCCCTCTGTCCCAAAAATGAATAAACGTTGAAAAAAAAAATTTTTAATAAAAAAAAAATTTTTTTTAATTTGTGCTTCAAAGGATACTATCAAGGAAGTGAAAAGGCAACCCACAGAATGGGAGAAAGTATTTTCAAATCATATGTTTGAAAAGAGACTTGTACCCAGAATGAAGAATGAGCCCTTACAGATCAACAGTGAAACGACATCCCAGCTGAAAAGTGCACAAAAATGGGGCACCCGGGGGGCTCAGTCGGTTAAGCGTCTGACTTCGGCTCAGGTCATGATCTCGCGGTTCATGGGTTCGAGCCCCGTGTCGGGCTCTCTGTTGTCGGCGTGGAGCCTGGAGCCTGTTTCGGATCCTCTGTCCCCCTCCCTCTCTGCCCCTCTCCTGCTCCTGCTCTCTCTCAAAAAATAAACTTAAAAAACGCACAAAGAATCTGAAGAGACATTTCTCCAAAAAGACCGACAAATGGCCAATGAGCACAGAAAAGATGCCCAGCATCATTAACCACCGGGGAGGTGCGAATCAAACCCACAGTGAGACACCGCCTCACACCCATCAGGCCAGCACTCTGCGTTCTCTCCAACGCGTTCCCGGACTTCCCGCCGCCCCGCCGTCTTTGGATTACGGCTGGCGCTCGGGAAGGACGCGCAGAGGGGGTGGCAGCGCCTCAGAAACAACGGTGCTGAGAGGCGAGGCTGTGCGGCTGCAAGACTGACACGATGGGGGAGGGGGTGCTGAGCAGAGGCGCCCGGGAGCAGCAGGACCCGCAAGGGAGGCATGGCGACCAGGCCTGGGGTCCCGCTGGCCACTCAGCTGAGACAGGCACATCCCGACCCTTCCTGCTCGGCTCGATCGTGGACGGTCCCCTGAGGCCAGACAGGCTCCACTCCTTCCCTGGACGCTGGCCGTGCAGCATCCTCCCCCGGACCAAGCAGCCGTGCACCGGCGCACAGCCAGGACACCTTCTCCTCTGACGGGTGGGGACGTGCTCCCCTCTGCTCAGCGCCCACAGCTGCTCCTGCAGAGAGACGCTGGCCTTGCGGACACGGAGCTCTTTGGCGGTCAGGCTGTCTGTCCACCGTGTCCTGAGGTGCTTGTTCAGGCTGGTGGTCTGAATGCCAACAGGGAAACAGAGTCACGTGTGTTCATGCGGTGGAGGACACCACCATGCAGTGGTCGGCAATCCAGGGACAGAGCCACACAGGTGTCCTGCCTGGGAACAGGCCCAGGATGTTCTTTCTCTGGGGGAGTCCCGTGGGCGAGCACGTACGGAAAATGTGATTCAGCTGGATGCCCAGGTTAGTGCTGACCCACGCATAACTCGATATTTTTTAATGAGAAAAGAAATAAAAACTTAACGTAGCACCTTATCTTCAAAGAGCTTCCCGCCAAAGCTTTCCGTTTTCCGGGGGCCAGAAAGTGCCCCTCCTGGGCTCCTGCGATCCCCCGCTCTGTGGCAGCCGTGGCCACCCTCACAGGTGCACCTGAAGCAAGGTGGCCCCACGCCCTCTGCCTGCCTCTCCAGCGCCCCTGAAAGACAGTGGCCAGTCAGGGGGACGTCGAAAGAGCACTAGGCCTTCCTGAGAAAACCGGGTGGCCTCAGAGGTCAAGAGGCTGCGAGAGGCAGCAGCCGATGGCACCCAGCCCTGGTGTGGTGGGTCCAGGACGGCCGCCACGGCCACCTGCACCACCTCCTTCGGCCAGGTGCTGAAGAAGTTATTTTGGGAAACTTCTTTGGTTGTACATTCACGGTCCAATGCTTTCCTATAAAACACGGTAGCCTCCCGGGCAGCTGACCTCGGCGAGAGCACACGTGCGGGTGTCCATGCCAAGAGCGCACGGCACGCCCGGTCTCACCGTGGACGCGAGCCCACCTGCACACCCTCAGCAACCTCCAGCTCTGCCGTCCCCACTGACACCTATCGTCCGGAAGCTGTGGCACACGGCTGTGCAGCTGCCTCTCAGCACCTAGGCAGGCCCTGGTGGCGGTCACCATTCAGAAGGAGCCATGCAGCCACTGGCCAGACACGCAAGCCCACCGTGTGCCAGGCGTATTTGAGGATGGCACACATTCTCCCCTGCCGTCCTTCTAAAACCCGGAAGTCAGTTCTAGCAAAGGCCCACCATTCCATCATCAGAATGCTGAGGTCACTGTACTTTCAAGTTCAGACTACGAATGACAGTGTGGCAGGACAAAAGCCATAAGATCTCTAAACAGACGCAGAAAAGGCACCTGCCAAAATCCCACACACTCGTGATAAAAAAACAATCACACTCACCAAAGAGCACAGAGGCAAGAAAATGATATAAAAGGTATCCAAGTTGGAAAGGAAGAAGTAAACTCTCTCTGCAGGTGGCATGATGGAAAACCCAAAAACATCTATCAGGACATTATTAGAGCTAGTAAGTGAATTCAACCCAGTTTCAGGGTACAAGGGTCAACACATGAATGTCGGTTTTGTCTCTTTACGCCTATAACAAACAACCCAACTAGAAAATTAGGAACCAGCTCAACTTCCAATATCACCAAACAAGAAAATATCTAGGAATGCATTTAACCAAGGAAGCAAAAGACTTACACACTGAGAGCTACAGAACACTGGCGAAAGAAACCAAAGAAGGTCTAAACAAATGGAAACTCATCCCACGTTCATGGGGTGGAAGGACTTCATTATGCTAAGAGGGCAGCACTCCCCAAAGCAATCTGCAGATGTGACCCAGTCCTCACCCAAATCCCCAAATCGTTGAAGAAACTGACAACCCAGATACAAGATGCCCAGAAGAGCCAAACTAATCTTGAGAGAAAAAAAGTCGGAGGACCCACACATTCTGACCTCGCAACACACTACAAGGCTTCGGTAGTCGAGGCAGCGTGGTGCTGGCATCAGGATGCACACACACAGATCAATGGAGTAAAACTGAGTCCAGGAATGAACTCACAGAGCTTTTGTTTGCAAATCCCTTATCTGGCAAGAGTCTAGCGTCCAAAACATGTAACTATTATGTCTCCACAATGACAAATAAGACGATGAAAAATGGGCAAAGAATCTGAACAGACATTTCTCCAAAGAAGATGTACAAATGGCCAACAAGCTCACGAAAAGACCAACGTCTTCAGCCGTCAGGGAAAGGCAATCGATCGCACACCGAAAGACACCCTTCACCCCCCACAGCCCTTCACATGCACCCTCACGCTTGACCCTGCTCCGCAGATGAAAGAAACAAGGCTCAGGATATTTACGTCATGTCCCCCAAACAGCTGCTGAAGGCGAGAGCCCATACCAAGAGAGACGGAGACTGCTGGGACCCCGAAGGCCACGGCTGCACTAGGGCCCCCTGCCCACCTTCACGGGGTGTGAGTCGGTGCACCCAGCACAAACGTGACACCATATGTGGATTCTAAATGGTCTAGAAGCCAAAAGAACGTGAATGGGATTTTTAAAACATGCTTAACTTTAAACAATATACCCAAAACAATGTCATCTCAATGTGTCATCAACATAAAAAACTGATGCATTAGTTCATACTTTGTATCCTAGCGAGTCTTCGAAGTCAGCATGCATTTTACGCCCACAACGCAGCTCCATGGGGACCGGCCACATCTCGGGTTCAAAGCCACACGTGGCTGCTGGCAGCCGCCGTCTGATCCTCTGCTTAGTGGCCATGTCACCTTCAGCAAGTCCCTTCTTCTTGTATTGTGAATTGTGTACTGTGTTATCGTGTGTACTGTGCTTTCCTCACTGAAAGATGGTAACAGGACGGAGCTCATCAAGGACTGGCCAGAAGCAATGCAGCCACGGAACAGGTGCATCAGTGGTGGTTCGCCGGTACCTACACTCCATTTTCCCCCCAAAACATACCTTTTTATTCCTGTATAAAAAGCACAGCCTCTCCTCTTTGTGTCTCCCTCACCCAACCCCCCCGGGGCACTGTACGTGGTGTGCAGGGCAGGGGTGACGAGGCTTCTGCTCCGCACCCTGCCCACGGGCTGAGCTCTGCCCCAGGTCATTTCAGGTACCCGCTGGGCACACCATAGGCTGCCAGGCCGGGCCAGGGGGTCCCAGCTCACACATACCGCATGGCAGAGTTGCGTTTAGGGTAGGAGCGGGGTACCCGGTACCCATCTTTGCTGTCACTCCCAGAACAGGAGCAAGTGAGCAGCGCACCTCCCAGAATGACCAGGGCAGACCCCACCCAGCCAATGAAGACAGCAGGACGAAGCTTGTACCTAACATTCATGGGGGGCACCGGTTTATAAAAGTCTGTGACGGGGTGCCCGGGTGACTCACTTAATCATCTGACTCTTTTTTTTTTTTTTTTTAATTTTTTTTTCAACGTTTATTTATTTGTGGGACAGAGAGAGACAGAGCATGAACGGGGGAGGGGCAGAGAGAGAGGGAGACACAGAATCGGAAACAGGCTCCAGGCTCCGAGCCATCAGCCCAGAGCCCGACGCGGGGCTCGAACTCACGGACCGCGAGATCGTGACCTGGCTGAAGTCGGACGCTCAACCGACTGCGCCACCCAGGCGCCCCAATCTGACTCTTTTTTAAAAAAGGGTTTTCTTGGTGTTTACTTATTTTTGAGAGAGAGAGAGAGAGAGACAGAGTGTGGGTGGGGGGAGGGGCAGAGAGAGAGGGAGACACAGAATCCGAAGCAGGCTCCAGGCTCTGAGCTGTCAGCACAGGGCCTGACGCGGGACTCGAATGCGAGTTCATGACCTGAGCCAAAGTCAGACGCTTAGTCGACTGAGCCACCCAGGTGCCCCTAAGCACCTGCCTCTTGATTTCAGCTCAGGTCATGATCTCATGGTCCTGAGATCGAGCCTGTGTTAGCCTTGGGGCCTGCTTAAGCTTCTCTCTCTTCCTCTCCCTCTGCCCCTCCCCTGCCCTCTCTCTCTCTCAAAAAAAAGAAAAAAGTCTGTGACAATCTGGTGGCCACGCCAGAACAAGCTGTCCTGTTGGAGGCAGCAGGGCCTTTCACGATGAAAATAACGCCTCCCGTCATGGCTACCCGGGCCTTCTTCACTTGGTCCTCTCCCCTGCAGCTTGCACACCTCGTGCCCATCGTGTCCGAGCGTGGCCTGGAAGCCCAGCCCCCGGGACGCCGCCATCAGGTGGCCTGTGTGGCCGATCTTGCAGCTCAACACGCCGGTGCCCTGCGTGACGCAGTCCATCCACAGCCCCTTGTACCTCGCCTGGCCGGTGATGCTGTTGTCACCCTCCTGCGAGCTCACGCGCCACTGCGGGATGGCGGTGCACGCCACCAGGCCGACCCAACCCAGCAGAGCCACAAAACCTTCATTTCAAGAGCGGCGCCTCCACTAGAACATTCTGTAGGTATCCCTCACGCCTCCCCACGGCCCTACCGCCGGCAGGTAGGGCTCCCTCCACTGGACGTTAACAGTGCTCCGCACCCACGCAACGGCCTGAGGTGGGCGTGGGCTCTGCCTCTCCTCCGCACCGCCCCACCCCGCTCCCTCCCAGCGCTCCTCCCTCGCCCCGCCCCCACCTCCCCTCCGCCCCGCCCAGCGCTCCTCCCTCGCCACGCCCCCACCTCCCCTCCGCCCCGCCCCTCCCAGCGCTCCTCCCTCGCCCCGCCCCACCCCCTCCCAGCACTCCTCCCTCGCCCGCCCCGCCCCCTCCCAGTGCTCCTCCCTCGCCACGCCCCCACCTCCCCTCGGCCCCGCCCCTCCCCCGCCCCCCTGCCCCACCCCGCCCCCACCCCAGCGCTCCTCCCTCGCCCCGCCCCGCCTCCCCCCACCACCCCTCCTGTACCCCTCCTCCGCCCTCCTCCCACCTGTCTCACTCCTCCCCGCGATCTCTACCGCTCTTCTGGCAGGCAGCGGTCAGCTCCTCACTCCCAGAGAAGGCCCCCCGCACCGCGCCTCCTCCGCGCTGCCCTCCGCCCCGTCAGGTCGAGGCCCTGCTCCAGGGCTCCTCCTCAAGCCCTTGCGGCCCTTTCCTTCCCGATGCTTGGCCTATGATTTCTCGTTCGCTTTTCATTTTCAACCCATCCCTGCCTTGCGTCTACCTGCCGTGGTGCTCTCTCCGTGGGTGCTGTGCGGCACTGCCTGCAGGGCTCCGTCCTCGGGGACCACCTCATGTCCACTGAGGGCCTCCTGCACCCCGGCCCCAGAACACAGGGAACACACCGGCGGGCCACCTGCTGGAGCTCAGAGGGAGGGACAGGGGTCCAGAGAGCACACACCACCCCGCAGTGCCCACCGCACCCGACGGGACACAGCGCCCCTGTCAGCGCGCCACACGAGCCGAGGCTGTGTGTTGCTGCGGCCTCGGAAAATGGCTTGTGTCTGAGCCCTCGTGGCCGTTGCCAAGAGTGGCCGGACCAACCTCTGGCTTCATCCGCACGGCACCCCCAGGCTCCGCCACCCCAGGCACCAACACCGTTCCTTACCCCCATCCGGGCTCCACCCATTTACTTCACGAAGAAGTCTCTACTAGGCACTAGGTTCATTCCCTGCCTTCTCGTATTCGCAAGAATCACCATCACGCCCCGTGTGACGCTTATAAAGTTGGCCACGAGAATCACGCTTCAGGATGCTTACGTGGCTTTTTTTCCCGGATGGCTTTTTATCTTCACTGGCTTGGTGGTCTGTGCCGACCGAAAACACAAATTGAGGGCACCCGGGTGGCTCAGTTGAGCGTCTGACTCTTGATCTCGGCTCAGGTCATGATGCACCAGGGTCATGGGATCAAGCCTCCCATCACGCCTGTTTGGGATTCTGTTTTTCTCCCTCTGCTCCTCTCCCCCACTCGTGCTCTCTCTCTCTCAAAAATAAAAAGCAAAAACAAAACACAAACTGATACATAAATATATGGACCTGCTGCTCACTCAGCAAGCTGCCGTTTCAAAAACAGAGGGAAAGATTCAAAATCTTGTAGAAGTCTCCAATCTTTCCAACGGACTTTGTTCTCTTTTTACTAATGTCTGGTAAAGAGCAAATCTATGAGCACAGCCCCAGTCGAAGCCCAAAGAGGGAAGCCACAAAAGCGGCTCTGTCCCGACCTCCTGGGGCTTCAGGAGGAGTGACAGCAAAGTGATCCATCAACACCATGCCTGCCAGGAAAGCATCGGTTTAGAAAACGCTCCTTCAAAAGTAACTTTTAAAGAAATAATCAGAGTGAGAAAATATATACAGAAACAGACCCCAGACCAGACAGAGAGAGGACCAGGTGCAATGGCCTGCGCAGGTGACAGGGCATCACCTCACTGCCACCCAAACACGCGCGCCAGTGGGGCCGCGTCGGGGGAGACCCGGCACCAGGTCACCCGCCAAACACGAGCCAGGCATACGCAGCCACTCCTCCGCTCCCCGAACTACACATCCGGTGGGATGGCGGGAACGAAAAAGACAGAAAATGACAAGTGCTGTCAAGGGTGTAGAGAAAACGGTTCCTTGCACACCGCTGGTAGGAATGAAAACTGGTGGAACCACTTTAGGAAACAGACAGGCAGCTCCTCCGTGAGGCAAATGCAGAATCACCACGAGACCCACAACTCCACCTCATGGTGTCCAAATAAACACCTGTACGTGAATGTTCACGGCAGTAACGTCCACAAGAGCCCAGAGGACGAACAATCCAGACGCTCCTCAACAGATGAACGAGAAAGTGAAAAGTGGTATATTCTCGGCCACGGAAGGGAACAGAGTACTGATCTACGCTGCACCGTGGGTGAATCGCGAACACACGGCAAGCGAAAGAACGTGGACACGAAAGGACAAGTATCGTACGATCCACTCTGTAAAATATCCAGAACAGGCAAACTCACAGAAACAGAAAGCTGGTAAGTGGTTGTCAGGAGCTGGTGGCGGGGGAGAGGAGCATGGGGTTTCTGTTCCGGGTAACACGGGGTTCCGGAACCAGGCGGAGGCGGTCGTGACACCAGACTGCAGATGGGCTTCCTGCCGCGGAACTGGAGACTTTCAGATGGTTCAAATGATGAATTTTCTGTTATGTAAATTTTATCACAATTAAAAGCAGCACAAAATGAAGGTTTCCAGAACTTTCTGCCATTTTCCATGAGAGAACAAGAAGAGTCGGGACAGAACATGAGGCACAGAGAGAAATCCCACGTCCACGCGCAGCAAGCGGCCGAACACCGTGGCCCGTGAGCTACACGTGGGCCACACGCATTTCTGTTTGGCCAGCCAGGCATCTTTGTGCAATTTCAGCAACGGTTAGCATTTGGATCATTTCAGCGTAACAATCCCCGTTCCTGCAACGTGGACAAATCAGCAGCCTGGCCGTGCGGGCCACCACACCCGCATGTCCTCTGAGAGGTGGCCAGGCCGCTCACGGCGTGGACACGGTTGAAGCAGCAGATGGCAGACCATGAAGGGAACGGCCCGTCTCCTCCCCAGGACAGATTACAGAAACCTAGGAGATGCAACTTGACACCGCTCAGGGAGAACATCACGTTAAACGGCTCCTGAACTCCAAGGCCTGGTGCTGCATTCAAAAACGGAAATGATTGGGGCTCCCGGGGGGCTCAGTCGACTAAGCGTCCGACTTCGGCTCAGGTCATGATCTCACGGTTCGTGGGTTCAAGCCCCGCTCTGTGCTGACAGCTCGGAGCCTGGAGCCTGTTTCGGACTCTGTGTCTCCCTCCCTCTCTGCCCCTCCCCCACTCGCACTGTCTCCTTCTGTCTAAAAAATAAACAAACATTTAAAATCATTTAAAATGATTTTAAAATCATAAAAATCATAAAAATGATTTTTAAAATATGGAAATGTATTTAGAACAACACAAGTCAAACTACCTGATTCTAAAACTTCATTCCAGGGGTGCCTGAGGGGCTCAGTCAGTTAAGTGTCAGAGTTCAGCTCAGGTCATGATCTCATGGTTTGTGGGTTCAAGCCCCGTGTTGGGTTCTGTGCTCACAGCTCAGAGCCTGGAGCCTGCTTCAGATTCTGTGTCTCCCTCTCTCTGCCCCTCCCCCACTCATGCCCCCCCCTCTCTCTCTCTCTCTCTCTCAAAAATAACGTTAAAAAAATAAATAAAAAATATAAAACATCATTCCCTTCCCCATGAAGCGATACACAAATCCCATCACGGAGCCCTGTATTCATTACAGCACCACGCTTTTCAAAAGCAAAACCTACCTCAGTCTTTTCCATCAGGTTTTTTTCTTTGTTCCACTGGACAAAGGGAGCTATTTACACCATCATCCGACACAGGAAAGAGGGAGAAAACAGATAGGAGAGGTAAAGGAAAGCCAGCGACAACGACACCTAGTGCCTTTTAAACCATTTTTGGTTTTAGTCTTGAAAAAGATGTGGCTACATTGTTGCCAAGTTCACAATTAAACTGTGACAGCATCATTTATTTAAAACAAAAACCCTACAAAGGGCCAAGGGCAGCCAAGAGAGGGCTGGACCTCAGGCCTCTGTCTCAGCTGTCACGTGAATGTGCAAGGCACTGACACCCAGTCCCCAAGCAGCAGTCATTACCAACTGTTCTATATCCCACTGGATTATGACTTCTGCTTGAGTCAAAGCAAGGCCTCAGTAAACTCAGGGAGTGCAGGTCTCAACTCCATTGCCAAGGCCACACTGAGGACCCCTTTGACTGCACCCACCTCATTCCCCTCACAATCCCTATAGCCCCCCTCCACAGAGGAAAGGGACTGAGAACAAACCATCAATACCATTTTCTTGGCCTGGATTTTCTTTCCAAATGGAGAATGTAGTTTCTTTTTTTTTTAATTTAAAAAAAAAAAGTTTATTTTTAATGTTTATTTTTGAGAGAGCGAGACAGAGAGTGAAAGAGAGACAGAGAGAAGGAGAGCACTAGTGGGGGAGGGGCAGAGAGAGGGAGACACAGAATCTGAAGCAGGTTCCAGGCTCTGAGCTGTCAGCACAGAGCCCGACCGGGGGCCCGAACCCACGAACCGCGAGATCATGACCTGAGCCGAAGTCAGATGCTCAACCGACTGAGCCACCCAGGCACCCCTAGAATGTACTTTTTTCCAAGCACTGCTACAAGCCACAGATAACATTCATTTACTGGGAACATTTCCGGATCATGATAAATAGTTAGAACTTCTGTTAAAACACTAAGCGGACCATCACCAATGTGGCCCCTGGGAAGACCAAATATGGCGCCTGGGACGTGAGATCAGGTCCAGGTGGCCCTGACACCCCCAGCCCATGGCTGCCGGTCCTCAGAACTCACCAAAAGGGTTCACACTGGCAAATAACCACACCCACCCCTCCTAGGACTGATTCCAATCCCAACCCACAACACAGAAAAGCAGCGCACCTTATGAAATTTGAAATAAACTAACTTTAAGCGAACACAAAATACCTAGTTTTAGATTGATCAAAATGACATGCAAACTAAGAAAGGCCCAGGGGTTACCCAAATAAAAAAATGTAACATACTGAAGACTGTGCCTTTAAAAATGAAATAGTAACAGCAAATAAAAGACTCAAACCTGGTGTTCCCCCCATCTTCCCTGATTTGGGGGGTTTGGTTCCTTTTCTTTCTACTTCTTTTGAGTTTCTACCTTCATCTGTTCAGTATTGTCTCCTTCCTTTAATCAAAGAAATCTTTCAACGTGACTCCCAAGGGGAGAAACGCAAAGCCAACGTTGAAACAATGTCTTTGATGGGAAGAAACTGAAACTGCACGGAGACGCGATAAGATCACCTCCTCTGTCTCCTCCAGTCTGACACCAAAGCCCTTGCTCCAGGCCGCCTGTGCGTGTCTGTGCGCACACGCTGCCCCGGTCCCATTCTCGACACTGCGGGGGGGGGGGGGGGGGGGCTCGATCAGACTAAACTATTACCAGAGCCAAGCCAGCTTGTGAACAAAAATCACAACCCGCCCAGCAAAGGCCACCTTTTCTTCCCAATACTATTCTGTTATCTCATGAGGGCAACTTTATCTTTCACGCGGACAGCTTGGAATCGTGACCATCTCCCATGGCCCCGCCGTCATCTGTAACTGTAAGAAAACACACAAGGCTGGGCTGCATCGTGTAAGGCCCCAGGGCAAGCAACAGGTCAGCTCTGAGGGCCAGCTGACCTGGCCCTGACGTCCGATGACCTGTCATGCCCGGAGCCCGTGGTGTGTACAGCTGAGTCTACACCTAAAACACAGGAACAGCAACCTCACGTCGGCCCGCAGCCAAGAGAAGAGCAAAGACACGCCGCCCACAAGGTCTGTATTGGACCTGACAGTCCACGGGTGGCATTCGATCTTGACCCCCGTTACTATATTAATCTCTCTAGGAACAGTTTCAGTTAACAGGTCCTGAGCATTTTCCTGGGGGGTTATATGTCTTCATGCTCATGTTTTGCTTAAAATTTTTTAACGTTTATTTTTGGGAGAGAGAGAGAGAGTGCGCGAGCAAGAGCGAGCGAGTGGGGAAGGGGCAGAGAGAGAGGGAGACACAGAATCCCAAGTAGACTCCAGGCTCTGAGCTGTCAGCACAGAGCCCAATGGGGCTCAAACCCACGAAAGCGAGTTGATGACCTGAGCCGAAGTTGGACGCTTAACCAACTCAGCCGCCCAAGGGCCCCCTCACGCTTGTAGTTTTAAATATTGCAACCAAGTCTTGGGGAGCCTGTGTGGCTCAGTCGGTTAAGTGTCTGACTTCAGCTCAGGTCATGCTCTCACAGTCTGTGAGTTCAAGCCTCGCGCCGGGCTCTGTACTGACAGCTCAGAGCCCTCAGTCTGCTTCGGATTCTGTCTCCCTCTCTCTCTCTCTCTCTGCCCCTCCCCCGCTCATGCTCTGTCTCTCTCACTCTCAAAAATGAATAAATGTTTAAAAAAAAATTTTTTTAAAGAAATATTACAACCAAGTCCTGGGAATGCAGGCATACACTCCACTGCGAAGAGCCCGTTTGCCAACTCTAGCGGAGAACTTACCGATTTAGACGCATCAGACTGAAAGAAAAGGGAAAAAAACCCTGTAAACTCAAGGTGTTACAAGATTCCGGGGTGTTACCAGCAAAGTGACGAAGAGGAGGGCAGGTCTGAAGGCAGGCGGTGAGGAGCCCCCTAAGGTAGGCCGGGAGCTGGGCAGGAAGCCTTTAGCGTAGAGGAATGGGGTGGGGGGGAGGGGTGAGCGCATCCACAGCATCTCCCCAAGAGGGAGGACAGCCCTTGGGGACAAGCGGGATGTCCCTCCCCCCACCCCACCAGGGCTGGCCCAGGCGCTTTCCCTGCGCGGTGGGCGTGGCGCGGGGCAAGGGCCGGGCCGGAGCAGGAGGCCGGGCGGGCAGGGCAGCTCGCAGAACAGAAGGAGCACGTGCGAGAGGGGAGCACGGTCACGGAGGGCACGGCCGGGGTCACCGAGAGGAACGAGGTCAGCAACAGGAACAGCTCGCTGAGGCCATAGCCGGGCCTCCTCTGGGCCCCTTTGCGCCCACGGACCGGGTCCCACCGCCCCTGCGGCTCTTCCGGGTTCCCGGACCCCCCCCCCACCCCCCCCCCCAAAACGACCGGACACATTCCCGGGGCAGCGCAACCACGACGTTCAGCTCTGCGCGTGCGCAGCTGCCATCCCCCGCCCCCTACCGCCGCCACGTGCCACGCCTCGCGCTGCCGCGGGGGGCCTCTGGGAAGGCGGGCGGGCGCATGCGCGCGTCGGTGGGCGGCACGGGAGAGGCCTGCGGTGGAGCCTCACGCCTTCCGCCCCGCGCGCGCTCGGCTTCGGACCCTCAAGGAGCGCAGACGACGCGGGGCTTTGGCCGATTGAACGCCAAATGGGAAAGTGTTGGAGAAAAGCTCACAGAGGCGCTGTCGGTGGCCAGGGCCCACGTGGTGCGGTGGGCGCGTGACAGGAGCGAGGTGTGCCGGGCGCCGGGCCGCCAGCTGGGGCGGGGAGGCAGATGAGCGTGTTCTGCGGGGTTTGGGAGGAGGGGAGCACCCCAAACACACAGCGGGGTCGACTGAGTGTGGGGAGGCCGCCCGGAGAGGCGACGGCGGACGCCTGGCGGACGGGGAGCTGTGGCCACAGGGCACAGCCAGGGCCGGCCGATGATGGGGTGATTCTTGTGGGTGCGCCCACGCGCCGGGCGTGCAAGCGGAGGCCGGGTTCCCTCAGGAGCACGGCCTTTGTGCAAATGCTTGGTTTGGGAGGTGGGCCCGGGAAGCCTGAGCAAGGGAGCAGCCCCGGAGGCGGCGAGGCCAGGCCCCGGGGGAATTGACGAGCTGGTCGGTGCAGGGGGCTTGGGGAGGACGGAGACGACGCCCCCAGGGTTAGCTGGCCCCCAGTCACCCTCCGATGGGGCACGGACTCCTGGGCCCAGAGGGGCCCTAGCGAAGGCGCTCACACGTGACTGTGGAAGGAAGGCTCGCAGGGGAACGGCCGGTGCTAAAAATGCGCGGCCTGGGCGGGTGCACCTGTACGTGCCTGCAGGGGAAGGGCTGCGCGGGGTGGCGTGTGTGTCTGTGTAGGAGTATGGGCGCACCAGCGGGTCCGGGAGCATATAGCAATATCCTAACGTTAGCATTTGAGAGGTCACTGGGCCTTAGTGGGCAGACGGCGCACCGGGCAGGGAGGCCTGCGGGAAGCTGAGGTCCCGTGGGAGACCGAAGCGAGGTGGCCAGCCCAGGATGGAGGGAGGTGGAAACTAGGAGCTGAGGGCGCTGCGCAGGGTTCCGGTTGCGCGGCTGGCAGACTAGGGCGGTCTTCTGACCCTGAGACCCCCGTCACGGGAAACCACCTGAAAAAATACAGAGGAGGCTGGGACAGGTTTCTTTTGCGTTACAGTTTGATTGTTTTATAGGTTCTAGTGCCTTTGTTTGAGATGATTAAAGATGCCGTTTTCCTGCCTTCTGAACAAATGGACGTTAAGTAAATAGCTGTTTTCCTGCTTTGGTGAGTAATGGCCAGACAGAAGCCTTCTGTCGTGTAGCTGGCCTCACGCTGCCGGCCGAGTGTGTGCCCCCAAAGCTTTGCATAAAGATGGCATGTAATCTACAATTGTGCCTGGATTTGCTCGGGCCCCACGGAGGCTGAACTCATTCTATTCAGAGCGCCACAGGAACGATAACCAAAAAAGGATACCATGAAGGCAACATCTATCATATGCTTCTTAAAAAACCCCATTGTCAGCATCAGTGACAATGGCATTACCGCTCAGTCACTAAGATTAAAAATTAGTCATACGTGGAAAATAGAAACAGGTTTTCAGGGAGAAGGAAGCTTTGGTTCCACTGAATAATGCCCCCTTTTTTGCTTGGTAAATAAATGATACATATTTTCTGATGATGTATATTTTTGAGGGTAGCTATGTCTAGGTGGTCCCAGGTTTGGGGCAGACGCCTTGTTGTCAGTTGACTGGCTGGGCAGATGTCAAAAATATTTTATAAATTATTTCCCAAACTATCTGACGATGAGGTATTCAGCAGTGACAGCAGAGTAAGCTCCATCTAGGATGTGAATCTTTCTGGCTTAGGTCACAAAATGAATCACAGTTTTTGGAATTAAGGGTTTTTTCCCTACATATCACGAGTTATCAGTGTGGCACAGTCATTATCCAGGGCAACATTTGGCCGGCCCGTGCCCTCTCACCCCTGCAAACCACCCACCCACAGAGCCCTACCCCCCTGCTACTCCTCTGCCTCCCCCCGCCCCGCCCAAGCCCACGGTCAGTGGGGGACCTTGCTCCCTCTACCAGCAACACATAGAAACAGTCCACGGGGAGCCCCTGTACCCTCCCAACCCCGCCAGGCCTGTGTCCCCCTTTCCTCTGCCTTCTGTGCTATGGTTAGACTGTCGGTACTTGTGGGAAAGGCCGGCCGGCCATATGGCCCACCCCGACCCTATGACCCGGTGTCACGCCAGTCCTGTGCTCCCGCTACAGTAGAACTCCCGGACATGTGTTCATTCCCTGTGTCCACTTCCTCTCCTTCAGCTCGCTTTTGATCTCGCTCAGAACAGCCTTTTGTCCACACCCCTCTTAGAGGTCTCCTGGCAAGGTCTCCACCGGCCTCATCCCTCAACCCACGTGAGACGAGGCGTCCGTCGCTGGCTGACTGTGGGCTCGGTCCCGGCAGCCCCTCTTGCTGACCCTGTGGTGACCCAGCCGGCCCTCTGCCCGGGACTGCTCTCTGGTGACTGCACAGCACAGATGCCCACACGGGGCTTGCCCGCAGCCTCACCCCAGGCTCCAGCTCAGCAGCCTGCCCCCCTCCTGTCCTCTGCCCCTCCAGAGCTCCTCCCGGCCCAAGGCGGCCCTTCAGCGGTAGGATCCCCTGCAGAGGGTTATGGCGAGGGCTCAGTGGCGGGAGACCTACAGGCGCTTCCCGCTGCCGGCCTGCGGTCAGACCAGTAAATGCCAACTACCTACAGCAATGCTCGGGGCCAGCCCTGGGGGTCTCGCTTGCGCTGTTCTGAGGACGAGAGTTCCCCAAAGTGGTCGGAACAATGCCCGTGGAGCCAGGCCGCTCTGCCAAGTTTACGAGAACAATAATTTGTCGCCCCGCTTTCCTTGGGCCTCATCCCCCAAAAGTGCCCGTTCCTCAGAGGCCGGCAGGCAAGCCACCTTCCTTGCCCAGAACATGACTTCTCCCTCCCTCCCCGTGTGCACTCCCAGCACCTTTATGTCCAGAAGGGAAAGGGCAGAGACGTGGCCTGTGAAGATTCTAGAGTGTGGTGGGCATTCAGTGCCCACAGAGCCGCCTCTCACCAAGGCACCCCGAAGAAGGGGACCTTCAGTTCTCTCGGTTCCCAAAGGGCTTTTTATATGTGCCCGCTGCAAGCCGGTCCTCAGTGGCTCTTCCCGCTCCCCTCCACCGCCTCTCAGCGTGTCTTCAAATAAGAATAAATACGTGTGTCTGTTCTCTGGGGCCTTTGACAGCCCTGAGCTGGCCCCGCGACTCGGGTGGGATTGATGGCACCGTCTCACCAGGAAGCCAGGTGCATCTTTTACTAAGGGTGGTTTCCAAATGATGAATGGCTCTCTCACAAACACAAAATTGTTGATAGTATTTACAAACAATTCATTTTTCACGTTCTGTTGATTCTTCGCCAGCCTCCCTCGGCGACCCCCCCACCGCTGACGCATCGGTGGCTATTACTGCCATTGATTAAGGCTTCCTGTGGTCCCACGCAGCCTGTTACTTCATTTGTCACAGACAAGCGGCGCACGCACGGCAGTATATCATGTTCTTTTCGTGCTTTACTGTTATTTGTTTTTCAATTTATGTCGTGTGCTCTCCGAGTACAGGTGCACACCCACACTCCAGAGTCTCGGCCACGACTGCGAACACATACACGCGTAATTAAACTATCCGGCTCTGCCCAATCCTGTGCCTCCAAAGCCTGACTCCTCCGCCTCCCATTCTGGAAAAATGCAAATGTAAACAAACAGCGGCAGCACTGCCACCTAATTGAGACTTGGGGACAGGAAAGAAAGTCACTTAAGTGCCACCACTTGTTTGTCATTCGAGATCGAGCCAAAAAAAACCCAAACCCAAAATTTTCAGCACCTGCTAGGGGGGAGACGGTCATCGAAGCAGCCCAATCCAGGCCACGTGAGGGTTTTCTAGAACAGCTGGCTGATTTCATCGTATTTCTCCACTGCATCCCGGTCGCGTTTGTAGTTCACTTAACGGCATTTCCCATGGCCAGGCCCTCCCAGGAGACGGGCTGGTGTGTGCAGAAGGTGCCAGACCCTGCGAGGGTCCAGCCTTCAACTTCCTGCTGCAGGGCCGTTGCGTTTCCGGACAGCCCGGTCCTCGTTTGGGACTTACAGAAGCTCGCAAAGGAGCCTGAGTTTCCTCCCAGCCACGTTCACATCAAGAGTCTGCTGGGCTCGTATTTGCCAAGTATCTGTACCCGGGTGTGAGGCAGACTCCCTCAGCACTTCCTGCCCCCGTCCGTGGAAAACCCCCGTGGTGGCCCGTGTCCCCCTTCACTAATGACCAATGCCATTTGCCTGCCTTTTCACACCAAAAGTTTCCACTTCCTCACTTTCCATTCTTTCATTTACCTTCTAGTCTTTTTTTTTAATTTTTTATTTATTTTTGAGAGAGAGAGAGAGAGACGGAGTGCGAGCGGGGGAGGGGCAGAGAGAGAGGGAGGCACAGAATCCGAAGCAGGCTCCAGGCTCCCAGCTGTCCGTGCAGAGCCTGATGCAGGGCTCGAACCCATGAGCCATGAGATCATGACCTCAGCTAAAGTCAAGACGACGAACCCACTGAGCCACCCAGGCGCCCCATCTTTTTTTTTTTTAACTTCAAAAGCACAGTAGTACATTCTTGCTGAGAGAAGTCCAATAATACAGACGTGTGTAAGGAGAAGACCCGTCATCTCCCTGAGCCCGGGGGCCTGAGGAAGCCAGACTCAGCTACCGATTCTGCCGGCTCCCCAAAGAGGTGTGTTTGGAGCGTTCTTCCTCGTCTTTCTTTTTTAAATGCTAATGTAGGGTTTTCCCCCCACAGACGTGTTACTCTGCGGTTTGTTTTGGTGAGTCATCGGCTGGACATGGGGTCCTGGAACCCGCGGCCTGTGGGCTCTGGGGCGCCCCACCTTCCACCTCAGCGCCCCCACTCTGTCCCATAGCTTCGGACCGGTGGCTGTGTTCAGTCTCCTCTTTTTGAAATACCCAGGGTGGCGTCCGCTCGCCTGGTTGGACACGGACGGACGCATAACCTTTCCTCACTTTGCCTGTGGTTACCTTTGACTCTTTCAGAATCAGTTTTTAGGAACTGTTTTACTTGGGGCTCTCACTTCCATTTGTCACACGTGGATCGGTTTTTTTTTTTTTAAATCTCTTCTTTGTCATTTGACTTTTTCCTGATGTCTTTTGTTATATAGAAATATTAAGTCTTAAATTGTCCCATCTTCGAATCTTCTCCTCTATGGTATCTGGATTTTCTGTTTTGATGTAAAATGTTCCTTCAGCCCTGAGATTATTAAAATCATCCCCCTTCTAACATCGTTGGTACTTGTTCACACTGAATGTTTAAGCCACTTTTAGGGAGAGGGACATTTTTACAGTAGTGCGTATTTTCATCAAGGTGCACAGTATGTCCAACCACTATTGAAGTCTGGTTCTAAGTTGCTGAGTAAAAATTGTATACATCTTGTAGATCATGTAATTTTCTTACTAAATTTGTTCCTAGACATTATATAGTCTTGTCACATTTGTGACTGAAAATATTCCTGATTTCTATTTCTAGCTGTGTGTGTGTTTGTATGTGTGTATGTGTTTTAAGCAGTTGGTCCTTATACAGTGTCTTAATCTGCTCAGGCTGCTATAACAAAATACCACAACCTGGGGGGTTTAAACAATAGAAGTTTATTTTCTCACGGTTCTGGAGGAGGCTGGAAGTCTGAGATCAAGGTGCTGGCTGATTCAGTTCCTGGTGAGGGCTCTCTCCCTGGTCTGCACACACCTGCCTTCTCACCGTGTGCCTGCCTTCTGGAGAAAGCGGGCAAACTCTGGTGTCTCTTCTTAATGTTTATTTTTGAGAGAGACAGAGACAGAACGCGAGTGGGTTGGGGCAAAGAGAGGGAGGCACAGAATCCGAAGCAGGCTCCAGGCTCTGAGCTGTCAGCACAGAGCCCGACGTGGGGCTCGAACTCGTGAGCCGTGAGATCATGACCTGAGCCGAAGTCGGACACTCAACCGACAGAGCCATCCAGGCGCCCCTGGTGTCTCTTCTTATAAGGACACTTATCCTGCTGTGGGACCCCACCCTCACAACCTCACCTGACCCTAATCACCTCCCCGAAACCCCTCTTCTAAACACTGTCACGTTGGGGCTCAGGCCTCAACATATGAACCGGGGGGCGGGGGGGGCACAATTCAGTCCATAACATACAGTTAGCTTAAAACTAGATATCTCACCGGGGCACCTGGGTGGCTCAGTCAGTCGAGCAATTGACCCTGATTTCAGCCCAGGTCATGATCTCAAGGTTCGTGAGATCGAGTCCACTTGGGATTCTCTTTCTCTCTCTCTGCCCCTCCTGTGCTCACACTCGCTCTCTCAAAATAAATAAACTTAAATTTAAAAAACTAGCCACCTTACCAAATTCTCTAATCAGTTTTAATAGTTCTTTTAGTTGATTTTCTTGGTATTTCAAATTACACAACCATGTTCTCTGAATATAAAGCTAATTGTGTCTCCTTTCTCTAAGATTTTGTTTTACTGCATTATTTCCTCAACTGAGGACTCAAAAAACCTCAGATGAATGGGGGTAGTAGCAGGCATTCAAATCTTGTTCCTGATTTAAATGCGATGGTTTCAGGATTTCAATATGTAATGTGCTCATTATCTGCATTTGATGCATTGCCTATCAAATTTAGGCGGTCCCTTTCATTCCCGTTTTACTTAGAATTTTTTGTAGAATAGTGGCTGAATTGTTCAGATGTTTAAGGGGCCACGTGGAGATTACTGCACAGCTTTTCTTCTCATCTGTTGGTGAGATCACCCCGGCTGGTGGGTTCCTAATGTGGGACCTACTTGGTCATGGAGCATTAAGCATGAACACACTGCCAGACCTGATGTGCTGTTATTTATATTCAAGTTGTATATCTGTGTTGAGTTAGGACACCTTTGGCTTTAAATATCAGGAAGCCCAACTTGCGGCAACTGGGTTGAAAAGAAGATTGGTTATTTCAGCAAATCGGAAACCAGAGGAGTCTCAGGGCCCCAGTTCTCTGCCACCCTCAGTATGTCTGCGGACATACGGTCGCAAGAGGCCACACGGTTCTGGGCGTTGCACCCAGTAATGACAGCTTCCTCCTATGGGCCTCTCCAGGGAGTACCCTGAAGACTCCCCTCTTGACCAACTGGGCAAAACTGCATCCTAAGCCTATGGGCGCAGATCAATCACTGGCTGAAGTCCTAGGGTGACCTCTGCAGATCACTATGTTCTACTGGCATTTGGGACAGTGAGTCTGTACTGGTGTGCACAGGCATTGCAGGACCTTTAACGTCCCCAGCCTCTGACAGTGTCTCCCCCACCGCCATGGTTCCAGTACCCTTCGTTTATACACCAGTGGTCTACACCTTCTGGGGCTGAGACTGGCCATCTTTCCGTGGAGCACGTGGCTTCGCTAAGGAGGTGGTCACACGAGATTTGGCAACGACAACGACGGGTGGGGCACGTGGGTGGGGCCAGGCCATCAACAAAGTCTGCAGCTTACGTTTGTTGATGAAACCCATCCACGGTGTCTTGTGGTTTCTTTTCATCAGATTTGGCGTTTTAGCCCGGCAAGCTGAGTCAAGGACACCGGCATCCCTTGACAGGCGACACGTGCTGTCTGCAGACTGGATAGACTGGATAGGCTGTCAGAGTCTGTGTCCCCTTTAGCAGTTTAGAGTCTGTGCTATTGGTCTCTTGTCTGCTCCCGTTTCTCGGGTCAACTCTGATCATTTAAGTCTTGATACATCCATTTCTCCAGACCTTGCAGTTGACATTCATGATGTTTTCTAAGTTTGTAAAATCTTCCCTGAGGCTTGGTTAGTGTTCTTTTTCCTTTCTTAATGTGCTGTACTTGTGTTTTCCCTCCGAGGCAGCCGCGGCTCGTGGTCCTGAGTGACAGCCTGGTTGTGTTTGGAACAACAGTGTGTCAGCTGGAACTCCTGGCCTCCCTGTGGCAGGTGTGGCCATGTGACCAAGTTCTAGGGGAACTGGGGGAATGTTTTGCTTTCCTCCTTGGAACACAGAAATGAGCTCTGAGGAGGAACAATTGGTCTCTGTTGTGAGGCTGAAAGCAAACTGGAGGAACCTGGGAGTGGAGACCCTGTGGCCACACCCTGGGGCCTCCACCACCCTTGCTGAACGATGATCTGGGGAAAAATAAGAGACATCTCACCCCTAAACACAGCTAAACGTCGACAGCTAAACAACTGTGTTCTGATCTCATGGAGTCAGAAGTGGATCCTGGTTGATACAGTCTCTCCTTGCTGCTGATCGGGCCTCTCAAGGATTTATCCACTTTGTTTTTTCCCACTCAGCTTGTTTGTTATAGGACTGAGGCCAACTTTTAATCTTCAGTAATTTCCTGTTTGTACCGTCTTTTGATTTGGTTAATTTATTTCATGTATGTACGTATATGCACATACACATATACACACACAGCTGTGTACAGGCAATAAACCCAGTTAAGTTTGCAGAATTTCCTTTGGTTTGTTCCATACTTGTTACTTACTCCGTAGGTACTTTGTAACGTGCAGCTTGTGCTTTAACTTTCTATTCAGACCTTGTTTGAAATGTCTCTTCACTTGCAAACGGTTATGTTTTACTTTGGATGTTCTTGGCTGCCAATTTCTAAGCATGCACCCCCTAGAAAACAAGCTTCGGGGATGCTTTGCTATGGAAGGCGCAGTTCCACCAAGCATATGGTTCTGCCAGAACCACTCAGCAGAACGGCAGCCTCCGGGGCGCCCTGCTGCCTCTCTCGCCGCAGCCCCTCGTGGCTCTTGGAGCTGGTGATTTGGTACTGAATCCCACAGTTCTGAACGACATGCTTCTGCGTCTGGAGCACTGTTGCCTGATTTAGGCGTCACTCAGGGACTTCGGAGGACGAAATGTCAGCATCTCCACCTGTCCTCTCCATTTGGCCTGTCTTCCTCCTCCTTCACCTCTCTCCTCCTGATAGAATCAAGTTATAATTGCCCCGGGGTCAAGATGCCAGGACATCTGATTACATTATGATGGCTATGAAAAAGAATGCACAGCTGAGTCAGGTAATTTTCTAGGATTACTTTTTATATTCCTTCAAGTTGTCGCCCGCCTTATTTTGTTGCTGTTGTTGCATGAGATGGCCAGGGCAGGCCAAGAGGCCTGGTTACAGGGTTTAGCTCTGCGGACCGCAGGCTCTCGCGCGTGCATGTGCTGGGGAGACGGAGCCCGCGGCTCAGCAGCGGGGACCTGGACGGGAAGGCTGGAACTTCGGAGGGCCTCGAGGGACACTGGCGTGGTTCCTGCTTATGCACGGTGTCCCTGCCCCTACAAAGGGGGTGTCGTTAGGTGAGGGGAGCCTCACAGGAACTCTGAGTGGGTCCCACAGTGACCCGGGCCCCGCGTGGAGGTACACCGCTCGGACCGGCCCGCAGGGAGGGCAGGCTCCGGAAGCAGGCCGTCTCTGCGGGCCAGGCTGGTCCTGGAGGCGAGCTGGTTCTCGAAGTCGTTCGTGGAAGCAGGTTGCGGGGGCCGGGCTCCGGGGAGCGCTTCGAAGGCAGCTTCTGGCAGCGAGCTGTGCCGGCGGGCCGCGCCTGCTGAGCGGAGAGGGAAGCGGCGTCGCTGGAGGACTCGCACCAGCGCTCCTGCAGCGAACCCGTTGAGCCCCCCACTGCCAACGCGCTGGACAGGCTCCTCGGAGGGCCGCTGTTGCCTTGGGGGCGGGACGAGCCGGCGACGTGCCAGCCTGCGGAGTCGGCTCAGGGAGCCGAGCACGCAGGCGCCCGGGAGGTCGGGCCGGACGCTTTTGGGAGTTGCTTTTTTTCCTTTTTCCCTAACTTTTCCGCTCGCTGAGCGCACGCCGTGGCGCATGCGCAGTCTGCGCCCCGCCCGGCCGCGCGGCGTCGGGCCGGGCGGTTGCCAGGGGCGACCGCATTCCCCCGGGACTCCGCGGTCGCGCGGGCGGGGCCTGGTCGGCGGGGCCCGCCTTCTTCGCTCTCTGGTTGGCTGGCGCTGCTGTTCGTTGGAGTCGTCGCGGCCGCCGATTGGGCAAGGGGAAGTTTCGCACGCTCGGCCCGCGCCCGCCACCCGCGAGGAGAGAACAGTGGGGGACCCTGCGCGGCGCCCGGGAGGGACCTGTGCCGGCCTCGGCTTCCAGGCGGGCAAGGCCCGAGCGGCGGGCGGCGATGATCCCCGAGGAGAGGACGGACGACCCGGGCTCCGGCGAGGAGAGTGCGCGGCTGCAACCGGCCGGCAGCGTTCGCAAGGTGGGCGCGTCCGCGGGGACGGGGGTCGCCGGGAGGACGGGTCCCGGACCCCCGGCCCGCTTTCGCCCGCCACCTGCCGCCGGCGGGCGCGGGGCTCCGGAGTCGGCGCTGGCTTCTCAGGTCTGAGCGCGCTGCAAGACTTGTGGCAGCAACCCACTTCTCTCGCCCCTAGAGGCCAGCTGGGCTGACCTCTGGGGAGACTGAGGCTCGGTGGAAAGGCCGAGCCCGCGTTACCTGCCTGAGCTGGGCTTCTGTGCCTTCTAGCAAAGGGTAGGAACACAAGTCCAGCTCAGCGTTTTCTCCCACGCTCTGGAGGACGCTCCAGGCCCCGTTCTACCGCAGGTGTTGGGTTCTGGTCTGTGACAGCCCGTGGCCTTGTGCTAGTTCCGGGTGCCCGTCATTCCTCTTTTCCTAGCTTTCCCCTCCCTCTCTCCAGGCTGCTCAGCTTTGCCCTGGGCACCTAGCTCTGTATTTGACGAAACTTTCAGCGGCAGGCAGCTGGAGCCTCCCAGGAACAGGAAATGGCTGGAGGACTTCACAGATAGACAGTTTGTCCGTTTCTTCACTTCCCACACACCTCCTCCCCCTCTGAGGTCCCTAATCCTGCTTCGCTGACTCTGGACCAAGGACCATTTCCAGGAGTAGTGGGGAAGCTCTGGAAAGGGGTGGGAGCGGACACCTGCGAAATCTGTGCTGGGAAGGAGGGGGCACTCAGGCTGCCCCTCTCTGCAGCCTGGAGCCTGGGTGTTCCCTGGGAGTCACCCACTGGCTGTCCCAGCGTCCGGACCAGGCCTGTGCAGGTGCGGCAGGGCTCCGAGGCTACATTCTCCCCGTTCCAGCACATCTCTCCAGGAGCACTTGACATTGAGGAGCAGACGAGTGGTGTTGATGAGGACAGCCCTCCTGAGCTAATGGTTTCTGCCCAGCATAGGGACCAGCCCCCTCCCTGGGCAGATGGGCATGGCTATTGGCCCAGAACCTCTAGAACCTGCTGGAGCTTTGCTTCAGAAGGGGAGTGATGTAGCTTTGGCTGTGGCCTGCTCCTCCCTCCCCAGGTCCTCAGGCCTCTTGGAGGGGAGACTGCCCACCTCCTTGGCTCATTCCCTCGTTCACAGAGCGGTCTTGACGTGCACCGTGGAGAAGAGGCACAGGCCACCAGGAAGAGAGCCACACAGCAGAGCAGAGAGAGGAGGGCCATGTTTTGTCTTTTTCCTTCTTGGCACCCCCCTGAGATGTACAGATGAGGGTCCTGCCCAAGGGCCCAGAGCAGGGAGCCCTCCACATCTAGTGTTCTCTCTCTTGTTGTTCAGTTGGAACAAGCCTCCTCTCCCGTTACCTAAGGATCACAAGAAGGCCTCCCAGGAGAATGCCTCCGCCTCTGGGAGGTCCTCCCTGATTGATCTCTCTTCTCTCTTGACCATCCATGCTGGAATCTGAGGGGGTGTTGAGCCATAATCTGAGGTGATTGTGCACCAGGGGCCTTCGTCTTGAGAGGCTGTGAGGCCTCCTTTAGGGTGCCTTCATAGAGGGAGTGGGACAAGGTATAGCCCCCAAAAGGTCTGAAACTGCCCCTGCCTGCCAGCAGGGGGGTGCATATTAAAGAAAATAGGCCACATTTCCTCAAATATGAGGAAGACAGTGGACACTGCAAGGGGCCTGACCTCAGCACTGCCTGAATAAAGCCCTGTCCCTGCCATTGGGGCAGCTTCCTGGAGGCACTGTCCTCACTACCACTGTTCAGGCTCTGTGACCACCTATGGGGACGTTGCCCAGGGAAGGTGCATTCTGGGAAGTTCTTCCTAACTCCAGGGCTGGTGACTGTCCCAGACGAAGGCTCTTAAATGGCTAGGAGGAAGCATGGTGGCCATGGCCGCGTGTCCCACTGCAGCCCTCAAAGCCGCCCAAGCCCCCTTCGGCGGAAGCCCCTCGGCTTCCCTGGCCAGAGCCTCTAGTCACCCGGCTGCAGCATCACTGTGGCTGGGAACCCCCATCTCTGGTCGCAGTTGCCACCCAGCTCTCCTGCCTGGGACCCCGACACCGGCAGCCCGGCAGGATTGTCCCGTGTAATGAGGAGCGGTGCCTGAGGTGGCCAGTGGGCAGTCGGGAGGCCTGGCCTGCTGCCTGGGAGCTGAGTGACTCTGGGCCTGTGGTTTTGAGCAGTTGCCCAAAGGGACCCCACACGTAAACAGCCAGCTGGGGTGATACCTTCGTATCACGTATCAAGACACGTATCCCAGGGTCACCGTGGGCCGAGCGCCACGGGGAGCAAGGTGGGCTGAAAGCCAGCCTCCAGCACCCCATGCGCAGGCCCCTTTCCATTAGCACCTTGGCAGGAGCCAGGCTGGGTCATCCCCCCCGTGGCCGTGCTAGAGCTCATGCTAGAAATGTGCGGGTAGAGTAGATTATGGGGGTTATGGAATGAAATTCAAAGGCACACAAGGATATGTGCCGAGCAGTTGGCCACCTCCCACCAGAGGCTCCCAGAGCCCCGGCACACTGGTGCTGGCTCCGCAGGATCGGCC
The DNA here is from genome assembly GCF_007474595.2 of Lynx canadensis. NCBI lineage: Eukaryota > Metazoa > Chordata > Mammalia > Carnivora > Felidae > Lynx > Lynx canadensis. The sequence goes on along the minus strand of NC_044320.2, from coordinate 1,240,035 downwards.
CAGCTTCTTCGTGGGGCCCCGGTCCAGCCCTGTCCCCCGCCTTCTGTGTGCTTCCTGCCCTGGCCACCCCACCCCCCTTCTTTCTGGGATCCCGGGATCCTGCCTCCACTCGGCCTGCCTGGCCCCACTGCTGCCTGGGGAGCTGGCTCGGGCCCCACCTGTGCCGACCGCCGCCTTCCCCACCCGCGAGAGCCCTCTGGCATCCGTGAGCTGTTGACAGAGGCGTGGCTTGGCCCCCGTGACCTGCAGCCTCTCCACAGGGCCGAGACCCCCTGGCACAGACACCGCGCGGCCGCCTGCAGAGCCGCAGGGCCCAGGTCCACCAGCAGATCAATAAGGAGCTGCGGATGCGGACAGGCGCGGAGAACCTGTACAGGTGAGTGCCCGCCACCGCCCCCATCCCTCAGGACAGTGGTGCTGCTGTCCCCTGAGGCCCCCTGGAAGCCAGCCCATGTGGGGTGATGGGAGCCAGGCAGAGACCCAGGCAGGTGCCCGACCGTGTGGTCTGGTTTGGGAGAGGGACGTGTGAGCAGGTGACTATGGCCATTGTAGGCTCCCAGGAGGAGGGGCCGGGCCTCCCACCGGGGTCTGGGGCAGCCATGCTGGTCAAATGAAACCCTCCCAGACAACCCAGGCCCCTACCTTGGTGGACCTCACTGGCAGTGGTCAGCTCAGGGTCAGCCAAGTTCCGTGTGGTGCTAGAGGGGGGGCTGGTATGCAGTGTGGGAGCCTGTGATTTATGTGGTGACCAGCAGGGCTTTCTCAGGAGAGACACCGTTTAGGCTGAACTGTGACACGTGTCCCAAGACTGAGGACCTGGGGGGCACCTGGGTGGCTCAGTCGGTTGGGCGTCTGACTTCGGCTCAGGTCATGATCTCGCGGTTCGTGGGTTCGGGCCCCCGGTCGGGCTCTGTGCTGACAGCTCCGAGCCTGGAGCCTGCTTCCGATTCTGTATTTCCCTCTTTCTCTGCCCCTCCCCTGCTGGTGCTCTGTCTGTCTCTCAAAAATGAATAAAAATTAAAGAAATTAAAAAAAAAAAAGACTGAGGACCAGGAAAGCGTCCTCCAGGCTGAAGAGGTGCCTCTTCCTTAGCGAGCTGCACATCAGCTCAGACCTTCACCCATGTCTCCGTGAGCCCACTGCATGGCTGGTGGCCCAGGAAGATGGTCCCACCTGTCAGAGCCACAGCCAGTGTGCACAGAGCTGGCGGATAGGCTCCAGGATGCAGCTCTGCTGGGCCCAAGGGGCCCCTCCATTTCCTTAGCCGCCCTGCATCCCTGTCTACCCCACCCCAGCTCTCAACCTGGCCTTCCTGGGGACCCACCGCCTCGTCTGCCAGCTGCCCAGATGTAGGCACAGAGAGGGGCTGACTCCCACCCCTTGGGAAAGTTGTTTTTGTGTCACTGTGGAAGGCGCGCCAGAGCCCGCGTCCAAGGAGAGAGGTGGTGGGAGGCGAGAGCTATGCCCTGGGCCAGAGTCACCAAGTATCCACGTGGATAGGAATTTGCACGAACTCCAGGGGGGCTCAGAGAAGAGGGGGTGGGCCCGGGACCGCACCGCACCCCTCCATGGGGGCTGGGCCTGGGGGCACAGCACTCTGGAGCCCAGGCTGGCGCAGGGGCTGCGGCGAGGCCCAGGGGCGCGTGGTCCGCCTGCAGAGCGGGGCTTCAGCTCAGTCTGGCCTCCCTCCCCCAGAGCCACCAGCAACGCCTGGGTCAGGGAGACAGTGGCCCTGGAGCTGAGCTACGTCAACTCCAGCCTGCAGCTGCTGAAGGAGGAGCTGGAGGAGCTCAACGGCAGTGCGGAGGTGGACCGGCCGGAGGGGTGCGTGTGCGCATGTGCGGGGGCCGGTGGGCGTGGGGGAGGACGTGGCGCGCACGCGCGAGACACCCTCCAGGGCGGCCCCTGAGTGCTGTGCCGTGCGTGTGCTCGAGACACGAATCAGAATCGGGAAAGGGGTTCATGTGTCCCTGGAGAAGTAGGGGGTGGCACTGGGCACGGCAGGGTCCAGCCTTAGAGTCTGGGCTCAACGGTTCTGGTTCCAGCGAAGGTGTCAGTGTCCCTATGATCCCCCTGGGGCTGAAGGAGACCAAGGAGCTGGACTGGTCCACACCCCTGAGGGTGAGTGCTGACCTGTGAGCCCCGGGGTCTGGTGGGACGTGGTCCTGCCCTAAGGATTACACCCTGCCCTGGGGTCAGAAGGGGTCACCAAGGCTTCCTGGTGCAGCCATTGCATTGAACAGAAGAGGAAACAGGCCCAGAGGGAGGGGGGGTCTGACTCCGGCTGCCGGGCCTGCCCAGGCTGTGGGAGATTCTGGTTGGACGGGTGTTGGAGGAGAGCCCACCGTGGGATCGATACGGCAGAGTTAGGCATCCTGCTGAAGGCCCACACTGGCCACAGGGTTCCCCCACCGTTGCTCTGAGAGTCGGCAGTGGCTGGGGCTGCCCCGTCCAGTCAGAGCCTCCGCTGTGAAAACCTGCCGGTTCCCAGGGTCCTCCTGGGGGCTCATGAACTAGGCTGCCCCTCAGGCAGCACGGAAAGGGGCCTCAGCTCCTGGCCCCAGTGCCCTTGCCCGTCAGGTGGGCTTTACAGGGGCTCAGAAAGGACTCTGAGCAGAAGCAGCACCGAGTCTCTGAACCCCGTACCTGCGGGGGAGGGACCCCAAGGCCAGAGGAGGGGACCCGCCACCACATATACACCAGTCCTCAGCCTTTCTCCAGGGGCCCCGGGGCCTCCACCACCCATCTCCACGTTAGGCCGGGTGAACAGGGAAGGCCAGCACCTGCCCCTCCCCCAAGCAGGAGCTGATCTCTGGGCACTTTGGAGAGGACAGTGCCTCCTATGAGGCCGAAATCAGGGAGCTGGAGGACCTGCGGCAGGTGAGTGGGCTCCTCCTGTCCCCTCCCTGCCCCGGAGACCGGCCACCCCCAGTTCACAAGGAAAAACAAGGCTCAGTGAGGGACAGAGGCAAGGAGCTCAGTGTAGACAAGCTCTGTGCAGGAGTCCCCACCAGGGGCAGCCCTGGGGAGAATGGGGAGACAGGCACACCCCGAGTGTGCATTAACACAAACACAGCCAGGGCACACACGTGGCTCTGCGCACACCAGGGAAGTTCCGTCCTCATCAGATACCGCTGGCCCCCTGGGAGTGGCTGCTCTGTGCCTGTCCCTCCCCAGGGACCCCGCCTGGGCCTCTCCGCGGTGCTCAGTGTCCTGGGGGTGGCACGTGTGGCCCACGACAGCCCCAGACCGGGTGGATGTGCCGCTTCGGGACCTTGTCCACCCCTAGACCCAGGGTGCTCCAGTTGGGCTGGGACGTCCAAAGGGTCCCAGGGTAGTGTGTGTGCTGTGGGACGGGTCTGGGGAACCGAGGCCCAGCTGGTGCCTGCCCCGCAGGCCATTCGGACCCCCAGCCGAGGCGAGGCAGGCCTAGAGCTGCTCATGGCCTACTACAACCAGCTCTGCTTCCTGGACGCACGCTTCATCGCCCCCACCAGGAACCTGGGGCTGCTGTTCCAGTGGTAGGTTGGGGGGGGGGGCGGTCACTGGCCTCCCCTGACGGCTCCCCAAAGCCCTGTGACTCCTGCTCCCACCCTCACCCACCCGCAGGTATGACTCACTCACGGGAGTCCCGGCCCAGCAGCGGGCCCTGGCCTTTGAGAAGGGCAGCGTGCTTTTCAACATCGGGGCCCTCTACACCCAGATCGGGGCTCGCCAGGACCGCTCCTGCCCCGAGGGCACCAGGCGCGCCATCGAAGCTTTTCAGAGGGCTGCTGGTGAGGGCAGCCCGGCCCCCAGCCCCACGGCCACAGTTGTGCGGAGGGGGGGTGGGGGGAGGTGGGTTAGCACTCCAAGTGTGTGGGGCAGAGCAGATACACACACAGGCCCTTTCTGGGGGTGGGGGGCGGGGCCAGGTAGCCCTGTCCTCCTGCTGTGAGCGCCCCTCCACAGGGGCCTTCAGCCTCCTGAGGGAGAACTTTGCCCGAGCACCCAGCCCCGACATGAGCCCGGCCTCGCTCTCCACGCTGGAACGACTCATGACCGCCCAGGCCCAAGAATGCATCTTTGAGGGCCTCTTGCTGCCGTCCACCGAAGCCCCCCAGGGTGGCCTGGCCCAGCTGCGCCTGGCTCAGGAGGCTGCCCAGGTGAGGGCAGGGAGCCCTTGTCCCGCAGGAGACCTGGCTGAGCCACGGTGGCCAGATGAGCAGGAGGGTCTGGATCGGGGGTCCAGGCAGGGAGGGGCAGGGGCAGTGGCTGTGTCTCCTGTTTGTTCCCAAAGCCAGCTGTTTTCTTGGTCTTTGGAGCTGGTCAGGACCCCCGGGTCCTGAGTCCTTGCCACTGGGGCAGCACCAGTCAGAGCAGGCCCTGGGGCTCAGATTCCTGAGCTTGCCTCAGCTCGGGGTGCAGGGCAGGGCCACTGGGACTCAGGCCGGGGCAGGCGGAGGCCGGGGCCCAGGGCGGGGAGGCCCCGGCGTCCCACCCTGTGCGCTGGCAGGTGGCAGCTGAGTACAGGCTGGTGCACCAGACCATGGCCCAGCCACCTGTCCGCGACTACGTGCCCTTCCCCTGGACCACCCTGGTGCGTGTCAAGGCTGAGTACTTCCGCGCCCTGGCCCACTACCACGCGGCTGCGGTGCTCTGCGACAGCCCCCGTGAGTGCCCTGCCCCTCGTGTGTGTGCCGGCAGAGGCCCCGGTGCGGAGGGGCTCACGGCCCTCTCTGATCCCCAGCAGCGGCCGAGGTGGACTGCCCAGCACTCTCACAGGCCTTCCTTGGGCTCCCAGCCACACCTGGGCCCCCGGGCGCCGCACCCCAGGAGCAGGAGGGGCGCAGGATGCTCGGTGAGGCGGCCCGGCGCGGAGGGGCTAGGGCCCGCTGAAGGGGGCGAGTGACCCGTCCTTCATAAGTCACCTCTTCCGGGCATGCCTGGTGTCTGGCAACTTGCCAAGCTGCCAACTTGCGTCCCCAAGGTCCCCTTGGCGGCTGAGTCCCAGGCAGGGCCTGAGCAAGGCGGGTGGCCTGGGCGGGTGGGGGCCCTCGTGGGAGGCAGCTCTTCCCCGGCCAGGCCTTCTGCATCTGGTAGCTCCTCCCCGAGCGGCCCGCGGGCCCTCAGGATGGACCCAGAAGCCCTCAGCTGTGCTCCTTTGGCTGCGTCCAGGGGTGGGGAGAGCTGGGGTCTGGCCTGGGCCGGGCGAGCCCCACGGAGCGTGTGCCGACTCGGTCCCGCGCAGGCAAGGCCCACCTGAAGCGTGCCATCCTGGGCCAAGAGGAGGCCCTGCGGCTGCACGCCGTGTGCCGTGCCCTGCGGAGCGTGGACCTACTGCAGGCCGTGCTGGCCCAGGCCCTGCGGCGCTCACTGGCCAGGTACTCGGAGCTCGACCGAGAGGATGACTTCTTGGAGGCCACGGAAGCTCCCGACATCCCACGTGAGCAGCCCAGCCCCTCGGACGGGCGTGTCCAGCCAGCAGGCGTCCGTGGGCCCAAGACCTGTGGCTGCCGTTGAGGCCACTCCACCTCTAGGGACCACGGAGCAGTGGGCCTTCAAAGGAGCCCACGCGGGCGCACCCCCTGCTCTCCCGCGCCTTGCCATCCCCGCAGTGGATTCCTGCCCCAGGGAGGCGGTGGCCTGGGAGACGGAACCACAGGCCGGCCCCCCAGCATCTCCTGCTTTACAGGGGCAGGCAGGCATGGCTGGAGAGCTGAGACACCCCGGAGCCCCCTGGGGCGGGGGGCGGGCAGCCAGGTCCCCGAGGTCTGCAGAGGGGCCAGTGTGCGTACGGCAGGCCGCACTCGGGCCGCCCGCTCTGCTCTGGCTACCTCCCAGGGGCCTAGGGTCCTTGAGCCTCAGGCCTAGTTCTGTTTTCCCTTGAATTCTGTCATTTCAGCTAAAACACAGCAGAAGCCAGAGATCAGGGCACCCAGCTTCTCCAGGGTGAAGGTGACCGATATCTTCCACCGGCTGGTGAGCACCCCTGCCAGGGTCATCCGTCCCCACCTCAGCACAGGCGGCCCAGCCCTGTCCTGGGGGAGGACTCTGGACAAGCGGTGCTAGTGGCCTAGCCCCGCCCTGCCCCACCCCTCTGCCACACCCGGTTTTTGACCCAAGATGTAGAGATCGAGGGGTGAGGGGTGCTGTGGTGGCCCGGCTGAGCCTCTGACGCCCCTTCACCCCACCCCCAGGGGCCCCTGTCCGTGTTTTCAGCCAAGAACTGCTGGCGGCTGGTGGGGCCCGTCCACGTGACCCGGGGAGAGGCTGGCTTTGGCCTCACGTTGCGGGGAGATGCGCCCGTCCTCATCGCTGCTGTCATCCCCGGGGGCCCGGCCGCGGTGAGGCCCCTGCCCCCCCACCCCCCCGCCGGGGCCGAGTCCCGGGGTTGAAGGGGGCAGGTGGGACTGTGGCCAGGGGTGGCGGGTGCCCCCGTGGGACTCAGGACCCCCCCTGTGTCCCTACAGGCAGCTGGCCTGCGGGAGGGTGACTACATCGTGTCCTTGAACGGGCGGCCGTGCAAGTGGTGGAAGCACGCGGAGGTGGTGGCGCAGCTGAAGGGCGTGGGCGACGAGGGCGCGAGCCTGCAGGTGGTCACGCTGCTGCCCAGGGCGGAGCCACCCAGCACGGTGAGCCCCGGGGGCCCCGGGAGGGCCTTCCCCGGGCCCGGGCACGCCCCGCGACTGCGAGGGCATCGGAGAGAGGAGCTTGCGCGCCGGCGAGCCTCACTGGCGTGGCCTTCTGGGCAGCGGCCGTCTGTGCCGTGGTCTCCACCTGGCGGCGAGTCCCTGCCCTGGGCGAGGCCGCAGCCCTCCCCGCGGTGGGCCTCCGTGTGCCCACACTCCTGGGGACCTCGGGCAGGGGCGGCGCTGCAGGAGCCGTTTCAGTGTCCCCACCCCCAGCATGGCACCCCTGCGGGGTGCTGCTGCCCTGTTGCCCTTACAGAACCCCCAGCTTGCCCCTGACGCACCAGCCACCACCTCCCGGGTCACACCCTGCAGCCTGGCCACAGGCAGGCCAGGCCCAGGGAGCCAACCGTTACCCATTTCTGTCCCAATTGCAGGGGGAGCACCGGCCGGCCCTGGGGGCGCTTCTGAGGGGCCAGAAGGAGTGTGGGCGGGGGCCGCCAGCTCCTGGGCGAGCCAGCCCCAGGCCCCTCCTTGGCTGGAGCCGCAAGGCCAAGAGGGGCAAGACCAGAGGGAGGCTGTCCCCACATCCCTGAGCTGTGTGCCGCCCTCCCCCTCCTGCCCAGGGTGGTGGCGAGGGGCCAGCTCCCCCCACGGCCCTCTCCATCCTGAAGGACTTTCGGGCCAGTTTGCTGCCCCACCTGGTGCCCAGAGCTGCCCATTAAAGACCGAGTCAGATGAGGTGTCTGAGCCTGGTGCTGGGCGCTGAACCCACACGTGGGAGGCGTCACGGTTGCTCTGCGCACGGAGTCCCAGGTGCCAGAATGCGGCCCCTGGGCTGCCCGGTCCTCACACATGCCCCACGTCCCCACCTGAGTAGGGCAGCGTCCCAGGCCAAGGGAGCCGTCCAGCTGCTTCTTGGAGTCGGGGCCGGGCAGGCTGTGGCCCGCATCCTCACTCGCCCTTCGCCTCTGCCCCTCAACGATCCACATCCCGTCCACACCCTACCTTCGGGCTGGGTCAGCCTCACGCCAAGCTTGCATTCCTGACCCTTCCGAGGACCCCACCACTGACCCAGCCCACCTGGCACCCCACAGGCCTGCCCTCGGGCCAGTGTCCCAGCCAGTCCCACCCCCGCAACACCTTTCCTTGATCCCTCTACTTCCGTTCTTGCTGTCCCCTCCCCGTGTCCCACACTCCAGGCATAGATCCCAAACCGGCCCTGCGGCTGCCGTCCGGTCCTCTCACGTGCTTCCCCAGGGGCCGGGCCTGGCCCTCCACCCCCACGCCCACCCGCCCCGCTCAGTTCTGCCAAGTTCCGAGGGGGGCTGGTTTGGACTTGGCCCTGAAGGGAGGGCTGGGGGCGGCAGGCGCGGAGCAGCCACTTGGCGCGGCCGCAGGGTGGGCGTGGGGGCCGGGCGGCCGGGAGTGCGCATGGCCACCAGGGGGCGGCCGCCGCCCGCTCGAGCAGCCTCTGCAGGCGGGACTGGGCTGCGGGAGGTCTACCTGCAGGCCAGGACCGCCCCCTCCTTGCTGGCGCCGTCCCGCCCCTCGGCGGGAGTGGCCGAGTCCCGGTCCCCACTGGCCTCGCCTCCCTCCTGCTGTCGTGTACCGTCAGGGTGGGGGCCGGCGTGAATAGGCAGGTGGCCTTGAGGGCGAATAGGCAGGTGGCCTCGAAGACCTCATGGTCGGGGAGGGCGGCCCCACCAGCCTGAGCCTGGGCTGAGAGCGGCCAGGTGTGTCCCTGCTGACCCGCCTGCCCCTCCTGGGAGAACGCCCCTCTCAGCAGAACCAGCCAAGGTCACCTCGGCGCTTACTAATTTGATTAATAAAATTGTGCTTCAAGGAGGCCATTACCCGCTAATCAGGGATGACAGGGCTGGCAGGTCTCGTCCAGGAGGGCGCTGCGACTCCCCTGCCTCTGGCCGCCAAGCTGGACCCAAGAGGGGCGCACGGGCTGGGGGCCAGAAGCTGCCGCTGGCCTCTTGCGCCAGGCTGGTGGGGAGGGGGCGCCCTTCCCAAAGACTGCACCCCTGCCCCCCCCAGGGACAGCCTGCCGTCTCTGCTCTCCAGCGCCCTGTGCCCGGGGGTTCCTCGGCTGGAGGCAGGGGTGGCTGGGAGCAGGCTCCCTCTCCCTCAGAGGCGGGTGGGGGTGAGGGGGCTCTGGGGCATCTCTGAGGCCTGGCTGGCAAGGTGCTCCTCCCTGGTCGGCCGTCCTACAGTCGCGTTCCGGGCTGCGGGGCGCAGGCTGGGCCCAGTGCTAACCCCTGGGCCAGGCAGGGCTAGACAGGGAGGGGGCCTCACCTCTCCGGGCAGCGACCAGCCCCTTTTCCACGTGGGAAAGCAGGTGTTGAGCGAGGTACAGACCAGCTCGAGTCGCACAGGGCCAGCTAGGAGGCTCAGCCGCACGTTCCAGCCACTCGAGAGGCCCACCCTGTGTCCACCCACACCTTGCCGGTTCGCCTCTGCCTCCCGGCACACGGGAACGGACCTCCCTGTCCCGTTTCCCCGGCACGTCCTTAGTCCAGCTAGGCAGCTGAGCTGGAAGCAGGTGGAGTCCCAGGCCTGCTCTAGGAGCCCTTGCGAATGAGGTCACGGACCTAGCAGAAGCTTCAGCTCGGCCCCGATGGTCAGTCATGGCCTGCACCCCGGGACCTCGGCAGCTCAGGGCCGTGTCAGCCGGGGAGCTAAACCGGGAGGCCCGGGCCTTTGCTGCGTGTGCTGGGGGGGAGGGTCACGCCCACAAGAGCCACCTCAACCGAGGCCTTTCTCAGGTGGCGGTGGCTGTCCCGGTTGGGCCGCGTGCCTGTGTGAGGACAGCGTGTGCCTGCCTGGCCCCATCCACTGCTCTGACATGTGTGAGGAGCCTAGTGTCTTCCCACCCTCCTGCCCCACACCGGTCATCCAGCGTCGCTCCTGCCCTCTGCCTGCGCTCCCCGGCCTCCCCAGTCCGGCTGGAACCTCGTCGGCCTTCCTCGATATGGCCCCCCCCTCTGGGCTCTGGCTTGACCACGTCACCTGTGTCTGCGTCACAGACGGGCCGCAGGCCAAAGACCACAGCAGCTCACCCCCGAGTCCCAGAATACCTGGGAAGGCTTGGCGACCTGGTGTGAGGGTCCCACACGTGTGCCCCCACCCCCGCCTGGGGGGAGGGTCGGCACCCAGCAGCTGCTGTGTCCCTGGCTCCTGGCACAGAGCAGGGCCCGTGGGGAGCGAGCGCGTGTGCAGCAGCTCGGAGATGCGTGCGTAAGGATGTCCGGTGTGCGCCCGCGGCCCACGCAGGAACATCTCATTTTCCAGAGCAGTCCCCCCTGGGCGGGGAGGTCGGGGGTGAGTGCGCGCCTCGATCCTTTTTGCTTTGCCAACAGAAAACTGCCGAGAGGGGAAAGGCAAACTCTGTTTCGCTTGGGTCAGCAGTGAGCTGCGCGGAGATTAATGTGAGGAGAGGCTGGCGGAAGGGAGCCCTGGAGGCGTGGGAGGCGCAGGCTGGGATGGACGAGGGGTGGGGGTGGGGGCCCCGCGGTCCACAGGGGAGAGCTGGGGGCAGAGGGCAGGGGCGAGCGCCATGGGATGGGGGGCCCGTTTCCCTCTGCTCCCTTGTCCCTCCCCGGTCACGCTCCTTCAGCTCCTGTCCCACCTCGCCCCCCACCAGCTCAGCCCCAGCGTAGGCTCCTCTGCAGTAGCCTCGGTCTACCCCTGATCCCCTAAGAGGTGGGGGTGGCCCAGGAGCCTCCCAAGCTGCACCCGCATCGGTGCCACAGCCCAGCGTCAAGGAACCCCGCTAAGAGTCCCGCTGGCCCCTGAGCCCGGGGCTGAGGCTACAGGAGGCAGCACTCCAGGAACCCTCCGTCGGTTCACAAGGTGGTCAGATGCCCTGACCTCACATAGCTACGTGGGGACGGCTGGGTGGTCCCGGGGGCCCTGGCGATCCCGAAGCGGGGTATGTAGGCGGTGGTGAGCCGGAGAGGCAGCAGGGAGAGCTGAACTCCCGGCCCTGCCCTACAGGGGAGGCTGGCTTAGAGGTCCGAGGAGCCTCTGTGGAGGCTGATGGGGAGGGTTCCAGAGCCCAGGAAGCCCAAGGCAGCTGTGCTCCCGGCTTCCCCAGGCGGGGCCTTTGCGGGACCTGTTGTCACTACGGCAGGTTCACCAGTGGACCCCAAAAGTACGTCCCCCCGGAACTTGTGAACGTGCCCTTGTTTGGAGAGTCTGCAGGGGTTCCTTGCAGGTGTAGTTAAGGATCTCTGGATTAGGTGATCGCGGTTACCCAGATGGGCCCCCTGACGCATGTGCCTTTGAGAGACAGAAGAGGCCATGGGGAGTTGGAGGCAGAGGCCGGAGGGCTGCGGCCACCAGCCAGAGAGGGTCTGGAGCCACCAGAAGCTGGGAGGGACAAGGCAGGATCCCCCCCCTGCAGACACTGACTGCAGACTCCTGGGCCCCGGCACTGGGGGAGAACAAGTGTGCTGTTGTAAGTCTCCAGGTCTATGGTCACTTATTAGGGTGGCCACGGGAAACCGTACAGCGACCTCACACACAGCCTCGTGTCTCTGGGCCTCAGTGGGTCCTTCTGCAGGATGGGACGCGGCCCAGCAGGCATTCGGTTAAAGCGGTGGGCTCAGCCCAGGAGGAGCGCCCCCCCCACCTGGAATGTCCACCCACCCCCGGATCCCAAGGCACTTTGAGTCCCGGGGCCTGAACATCTGCATTTGGGACTGTCCAGCTGGAAACTGATGTCCCTCCCTGCCCCACCACCCCGCCTCCCGGGGCCTCAGAGCACACAGGCATGGCGCCCGGGGGGTGTCTCACCGCCTTGCAGACTGGGCCCCCGGAGGGCTGCTTCCCCAGGTCTCAGCCCGGCGTCAGGGTCCAGCGGGGCGCGGGTGGGGAGCACCGGCTGGTCACCGCCCGGCAGGGTTCCTTCTGGCTGGGCGGTGGCGTTGGTCCGGGCTCAGCTTTGGAGGCTTCCGGGCCAACCCTGCCTCTTAGGGGAGCGGGGGTAGACTGAGGCTGAGGCTGGCACAGAGGGGCCTGGGCTGGGCGGCTGGGGAGCGTGTGGGAAGCAGACACCGAGGACAAGGGAGAAGCCGAGGTCTTGAGAGCGGCCTCGGCCCAGGACTGTGGGGTCACCGGGCCTGTGTAAAGCTCCATCAGGGCCTCAGAACAGCCTGGCCCGACCCCCGGCTGCGTGTTTTAGGGGGTCTGAGGCCTGCGGGGCTGCCCGCGTTCGGCCCGGTGGCCCCCCACCATGGCCAGGTGGTGCCTCCCTCCTTTCTTCCTCCTCAGCCGCGGGGTCTATGCACTCACCTGCCTTGCGGGACAGTGTACCCCACCCGGCTCCCGTGCGGAGACGCAGACCCATTTGGGACCATTGGGGGTGGAGCGGAGATGCCAACGGGGCCCACAGCCCGGGCGGAGGGTCGAGGGCCGAGGCCAGCGCTCAGTGTGGCTCTCCGGGTGCTGGAGGAGCTGGGCTGGGGCCCGAAGGTGGAGCCCGCGGCCAGGGAGGCCCTGACTGGGACTGCTGGACGGGCTGCAGACGCGGGAGGACAGGGGGGTGGCCAGTGTGGGTAGAGGGGAGCCCCGGGGGGGTGGCTGAGGCTGCCGCCAGGCGGGAGCACGCGGAGGTGGTACGGGGGCTTCCAGGGGCGGACGTGAGTTTTAGCACGTCCACGTGGCCGCTAGCTGGAGGACGGAGGGTGGAGACGTGTCAGGAGAGGCTTGGGCCCCCCCGGGAGGCACCGGGTCAGTGCTGCCGTCCCAGCGGGCTGGGAGGGGCCCTGGCCGGGGAACGCAACGTGTGCGGGCCAGAGAGTGTTGGGCTGTGCCCCTGCTGTCCACTGGGAGCCTCCGTTTCCCAGCCCGAGGAGGAAACCGGGTGGACGCCTGACTGTAGCCTCCCTGAGCGACCTCCAGCCCACTCCTGGCCATCTGGGGCCATCTGCCTTGGCCAGCTCCCCTGCCCGGAGGGAGTAGGGCAGACCTGGCCCGTCCTGGGGGCAGAGGGACGCTTGGCTCACAGTCCAGGAGGAGCGAGGGCAGGGCAGAGGGGACAGTGGCTCGCCCGAGTTCTCGCACCCCGTGCTCTGACCCTTTGGGGAAGAGCTCCTACCTCAGGGGCCGCTCCTATCTGCCCCCCAGGAGCACATCCCTTCCGGAGAGGTGCCAGAAGCCATCAGTTCCATGCCTCTGACCCAGAGCACGCATCACATGGGTGATGGGGCACCAGAACCCCAGCCTGCCCCTTGTGAGGCTGCTCCCCACCCCCAGACCGGGCCGTCCCAGTTCCTCATACAAGCCCTGTCCCCTCCTGTGCTGCTCCTGCCGCTGAGGACCCCACGCTCTCCCCTATCTTACCCCTCCACCTTCCCAGCCTCTCCTCCAGGGAGCCTGGACCCTCAGCGGCACCTGAGCGTGAGCCCGGGGTTGGGGGGGAGCACAGGGGGGGCCATTGAACCGGGGCAGGGAAGGAGGGGGCGAGCCACCTAGCCGAAGCCTGCGTCCCCAGGGACACAGAGGGCGCCCCTCTCCCAGACTGCAGAGAAAGCAGCTCAGGGTGTGTCACTGGGCCTCAGTTTCCCTGCCTGAGCTCATGCTGGGATCAGGCTGTTGGGAGCTCTACTGGAGGGGGACGGTGCCCCTGAGAGTCCTGGACCCCTGGAGGGGGCGTATCGTGGCGGAGTCCCTCTTTGCGTCTTGGGAGGTCAGCCCACCCATCACGGCCTCCCAGGCCCGGCGTGAGGCTCCAGGCCCACATGGATCCCGCAGACAGTGTGGCCGGAGGACGGGGTCAGCCCCGGGGAGGCAAGGGGCGGTGTCCTCGCTGACCGGGTCCTCACACAGCCGTGTGGGCCATGGCAGGGCCAGCAGACTGGTCATTTAGAGAAGCAGAGTGGGGCAGGCATCTGCCATCCGCCACTGCCTCTCCCCTCCTCCCACGCCTCAAGAGTCGGTCCCAGAAGCATGGCTGAGGCCAAAGGGTCCCGGGGTCGGATACAGTTGGACTGTGATTCCAGGAGGTCAAGCGGGTTCGAGACCAGGTCAGTTTAAGGCAAGGACCACTAGTCCTGGACACAACAGGGCTGTTGGGCATGGCCTGGGGTGGGAGGGTCAACCGAAGCCCAGGGAGGGGTAGACTGGCTGGAGGCCCGGGGGACAGCTGGGGGCCTTCTGTGGAGAGTGGAGATGGCCATGGGGCCTAGGAGGGCAGGGCCCTGCTCTCAGGCCACACAGGCCTGGCGGGCGGGAGGAGGCTGGACCAAAGTCCTGGGTGGGTCCCACTACAGCTCAGCTCCTCCGGAGTCAGGGGAGGCCAGCCCTTCCGGAAGCGGGATCCCACTGCCCCCAGTTCTCCCCGTCCCCCCGCACACTCTCTCTCTGCCCGGGGGGCTGTGCTGTGAGCAGCCGCGGCCAAGGCCCCCCCTGGGAGAGGGCCCTGCAGGGTGGCCGCAGCCCCGGGGGCCATACATAATGCAGTATTTACCTGGAGATGATTGGCGGCAGCCCCCCCCCCAGCCTCCTCAGCTCCCCTGCCTCCCCCCACCCCCCACCCCTCGCCCGACGACGAGCCAGACGTGCATTAAGGCAAGAGTGACTTATCGAGCTGTCAGGAGGAGCGTTTTAAGACAGAATTATAGGGGAGAGGAAAAAGATTTTTACCAAATTAATGAAAAATCAATCTGGCCTCAAAAATCCATTAGCCTTCATAATGTGCCGGTTACAGGCTGAGCCGCACAATCCAATAGCAGCTGTTAAATACCGTGGCGCCCCCTCCCACCGCCGTTCCTTACCCCGTGGTGTTTACCTCTGAGAGTGACACCTGCCACCCCCACCCCCGGGCGCCCAGGCTCGGCTGGTCCAGGCCTCTCGACCCCAGAGCCCCGCAGAGGACCCAGCCCTGGACACTGGCGGTGGGGTCAGCGTGGGTTCCCCCGACACACAGATGCAGGGGCCCTGAAGGTTGGGCGCCGAGGGCGGTCCAGACGGGATGGGGGTTGCTGACCGGTGGTGTGCGGGTGGTGGTGGTGTCCACAGAGACTGGCCACGTGGGCCCAGGGGCCGGCTGTGTGATGGCCAGGGTGGTCAACGGGGACGCTGCACGGCCTGGAGCTTGTAGCCACGAGGGGCGGCGTTGCTGGCTGTGGGTACGGGCTGCGGTCATGCGGCCAGTAGCTGTGGGGACGGTGCCAAGCTGCCGATGGTCCAAGAGAAGGGACGGGCTCCCTGCAGAGGCAGGAAGGCCTCTGTTCCTCCCATGACACAACTGGGCCGTAGGACCCTGGGAAGGTCTGCGCCGGAGGCCCCATGCCCCAGTAGCTCACACACAGCCTCGTGGGGGCGGGCAGGTCCAGGGCTCTGTCACCTCGTGGACACCACAGGGACTGGAGGCTGGGACAGCAGGCAGGTCCCAGCTGACCCCAGACTCAGGCGCTGTGGAGAGGACTCCTTCCTCACCAAGAGGAAGGGGCCAGGCCCCAGAGTGAGCTGCTGCGACCCTCTGTGCCTGACGCAGGGCCTGCACCGGCCAGAGGCTGGATCGATTTTCCGTTAAATTGGCAAATCTCTCTTTTTCTGCTGGAATCCTGCCTTAAAACCGCTGGCCTGACAGCAGATCTCTCAGCGGCCCTCCCCCTCCCGGGGAGGCGAGGCCAGCTCGCCTCCTGTCCCGGGTCACCCACCTCCCTCGGGCCTGGGCTCAGGCGGGCAGGACCCCCAGGGAAGCCCAGGGCCCGGCGGGGCGGCCCCCTCGCCTGGGTCCCTCTCCTGGGGGCACCTTGCTCCGACCCCAGCCACACGGCCTGGGCTCTCCCGCTCCCGCCGGTCTGGAAATTTGCAAGGAGTCTCTTCCCTGAAGCTCCTTGGGGGCTGCTCTCCGATTGTTCCTGGGTCTCTTCTCACCTCGTTCATTCGTTCTTTCGTCCATTCATTCATTCATTCATCTGATTCTCCTGGGCCTGCCCTACCGGGAACCAGCCGCCCAAATGAGGCCCAGTCCCGGCCGCTGGCCCCTGGCAGTGGGTGGGCTTCGGGGGCTGGCAGGTAAGAGGCAAGGCCCTTCGGGAAGGGCAGGAGTCCGGGCCGGGGAGAGGCAGGGTGGGGCCGCAGCTAAGGGGTGGGTTTGGAGCAGGTGCGGTGGTAGCCTGGGGGTGTGGGTGGGGGGACCGTGTTAGGAGTGGGGGCAAGTCCCAGTCGGGACAGAGCCCAGGGAGGCTGCGGCAGCTGCAGGAGGCACACAGGCCCCCCACCTCGCCTGCCGGCAGGGTTCCCTGCAGGAGGAGCGGGAGGGGGGCTCACTCGGGGCTTCTCCCACCTGGTGGCTGGGGACGGCGGGCCGCCCAGCTCCCCAGCCCTGCAGGGCCCTGGCCAGTGGGGGAGTCCGCTCAGGGGGCTCTGGCCCAGGGCTCCTGCTGCCCTGCCCACCGCTCTCCCAGCCCTGCTGGAGCCAGACAGTCTCTGGTGTGGCGGGCTGTGGTTTTGTGGACCAAATCCCAATTCATTAGCGGCAAAGGTTGGGGCGGGAGGGTGGGTGTGGGCAGGGGGCCGAGGCCCTGTCTGCGGTTTTCCGGGTGGCCTGGCCGCCTGGCTCCAGAGGCTCCCAGACCCCACCAAGTGAACCTGCCTCCGATAATCAATCCAGTGACTGACACGCGCCAACCATGAATCACTCGGGCTGGCGGAGGGCGGACAGGCCGAGAGGGGGCCCGGGTGGGGGCCGGCCCAAGGTGACCTGAGCCTGGTGCCACCTCTGAGGGGCACCCAGGAGCTGTGGGGGCCCAGGCCACAGCCCTACCCTTTCTCTGTCTCTGGGTCTGTCCTCCTTCTCTGCCCCTGCTCCTCCCCCTCCTGGCCTGTCGCTTTGTCTCCTGGGTGCCACCTTCCCCTCAGGCTGCCCTGGGGGCGTCTGTCTCTGCTGCTTCCCTGTACTTTCTCATACCTGAGACGGTCTCGGGTGCCCTCGGCCCCGTGCAGAAGCGACTCAGCCCTTTCAGGTCAGGGAGCCCCTCAGAATAGGCCACCAGTGTGCCCGTTAAGGTGCGGGGGTCATAGCCCCGTCCCTTGCCGGGGGTGAGGGTCCCCCTCCCAGCAGAGACAGTGCTCCAGGAGCACCCTAGGACTGTGCATCAGGGACCCCCTGGGGCTCAGGGTGGACCCAGAAGAACTCAGTGGGGGCAGGGAGGGGCGTTCATCTCCACATTTGCACTCACCCCCGACGATGCTGCGCTGGCGGCCCCCCACTTCCCTCAGGTCCCAGACAGGCCAGCGTCCATCAGATCAATGGCCAGGCACATCCTGAGCCCGGGGCGGATCTGCTGACCCAGGCCAGCCTGCCCCATCCTGTCCCCGCCTCATCAATAGCGGATCATCCTGCGTGCTGTCCTCAGCCCCCCAGGGAGCCTCGGCAGGACAATGGCTGGGCCCTGCCGCCACGAGGGGCCACAAGCCCGAGAGCAGAGCCAGCGGGCAGCTGGAGGCTCCCCGGCCTCACCACCCCACCGTCTCCCAGGGGGCCTCCAAGGCCCCACGGGGTAGCCCCCCAAGGCTACCTGGGGCCTCCAACAGGCCTCACTCCCAGGACTCCTGCATTCCCTTTGGGACAGCTGGCCTCTGACCTCGGAGGCCTCCCCTGTGAGCTGGAAGGGACTGACCTGGCCTCAGCATCCTTCCAGGGCCCCGGGAGGAAGTCCTAGGCCGGTCCCCCGCGTCACTGTCAGCTTGGAGAGCTTTCTGACCGGCAAGGCTGTCCCAGATAACGTGGGGGCACAGAGGAGTGAGCTCCCCTGTGGGCAAGACTGTCCACGTAGAAGCCAAATGGCCCTGCCTGGTCAGAGGGTCTGGTGCCCACGGTCCCCAAGAAAGGGGGACGGAGCTCGCCCCTCAGCGTGCCCACAACCTCTCCCACTTCCCACGGGCAGTCCTGGCCGGGCAGGTGGGCCCTCTGCCCACGTGACGGGGCCTCCTGAGAAGCGACTGGCCGGCCTGGCACTGCCCGGGTGAGGGGGCCGCTGCGGCCAGGGCTGTCTAGCGCCAGGCCCTCCCACAGGCCCACCGGCGGGCCAACGGCCAGGGCAGTGGAGCCGTGAGTCAGGGCTGTGGGGGGCGGGCATTCGGGTCCCCCCAACCAGGACCTCCACCCCTGCCTCCCGTCCCCTCTGGCCCTCAGCGCCCTCCGCCCTCAACAGCCCCCGTCATCCCTCCGGTTTCTCATTCACGGGTCACAAATCCGGGCTCTGGGCGAGGAAGGGGGAGGCGGCGCCCAGGAGCCTCTCCCACCTGGCCTGACTCCCCGGGGGGCCTCTCAGGCACCTCCCAGGATGTGGGGGGGCGGCATCCCTGACGGAGAAGCCCCCGTTTCTGCTCCAAGCCCTGAACACAGCCGACCTTTTGGTCTTGCCTGGGGATAGTCCTGGCCACTCCAAAGCAGAGGCATGGGGACGGAGCAGAACAGCCGGGCTCACAGGCACCCCAGCGTCGGGGCTCGTGTGTTTTTGAACGTACGTGACCTACTGTTCAGTCCAACAGACACGGATACGTAATAAGCGAGCTAACGTTTCGGGATGGGTTTGCTGGCCCCTCGGGAGAGCCTGGGCTTCGGCAAGCAGCCTGCTCTGATGGGGGCGGGCGGGGGGGGGGGCAGACGGGAGCTGCACGGGGGCCAGTATAGCACGAGGTGCTCGCTGGACAGGCACCAGGACGGAATCACCCAAAGGGAGGCCCCGCTCTGCCTGGAAAGGGGCGCTGCAGACGGTCTGAAAGCATGAAGACTCTCTCTAGGCTGAATGACGAAGCCTGAGGCAGCCTGGTGTGGGGAGAGGGGAGCGCCAGTTCACGGGGCCACAGGGGGCGTGGGCAGGCCAGAGGCCCCGGTGCGCGTTGTGGCTTGAAGGGGCAGCCGGGAGGCGTCCTGGGACCTCGACACAGCCTCCCGGGTCTGCGCGGGTGGGCGGGGGCTTCTGTTTTAGTGCCCAGAGAGGTTCAGAGACTTGTCCAGGGTCACACAGCATTTGGGCAGGGCGTGGTGGACTTAGACACTAACCTCTGAGCCTGTTTCGGGCAATCTGTTGGGGTTTGACCGGAGGCCCCCGAGGGCAGGCCCAGTCTCTGCCACCACGTCCCTGCCACGGGTGACCTCCAGAGCTGGGACAGCGCAGAAAGGAGACTGTGTGGGGGCTGCGTGCAGCTGTCCCCACATGACTGATGTGGCGTGGAGACGGGTTTACCTGTTCTTGGAACTGGTGTTTATGAATATTCCTAAAGAGGAAAATCAATACATTATCCCGGAACGCGGGACTTCTGCCCGGGAGAACAAGCGGTTTCTGCACGTTGGAGGAGGCGCCGGGCAGCGGTGGCCGAGGGCCCTGGGCTCCGATCCCCTGTGGGCGGGCAGCCTCCTCCCCGAGCAGGCAGGCCAGGCGCCCGCTGGGCTCCAATCGGTCCCGCTGTAGGGACAGGGGGCCACTGCCTCGGGGCGGCCGGCCTGAGACAGAATTTCTCCTCGGGCTCCGCTTCACACCCTCTGCCGAGGCCCCCTCCCCAGGCCTGAGGGCCCCCAATACCCTGTACCCCATGGGCTGGGCGGGCGGACGTGGTCAGAGCCCCCTCGTGGCTGGGTCCCGGCCTGTGGGGGGTGCGTTCCCTGCAGAGCCGAAAAGTCCAATAAACCAGCTAAAAGTCGGCCTGCGTTTTGCTAACACCGAGCCCGGGATCTCTGAGCCGAGTCAGCAGGGCAGCGCCCCTCCTGTCGGACCCTCCGCCGCCTCCCGGGACCCCTCGGGCACTGCCACCAGCCACCAGAGCCCTGGAAGGAGGTGGGGGGTGGGGGACTGCAGGACAGAGCCTCCCTCAGTCCAGTCTCCTCAGGGGCCGGGATGGCCTTGTGGGGGTGAGACAGCACGGTTAGATTTTTAACAAATCTTTATTTCGTAAAATAGACATACAATTCACCGTCTTCGTTTTTTTTTTAGCATTTATTTATTATTGAGAGACAGAGCATGAGCAGGGGAGGGGCAGAGAGAGAGAGACCCGGAATCCGAAGCAGGCTCCAGGCTCCGAGCTGCCGGCACAGAGCCCGACGAGGGGCTCGAACTCACAAACTGCGAGATCATGACCTGAGCCGAGGTCAGACGCCTGACTGAGCCACCCAGGTGACCCTCGTCTTCACCATTTTTAAGTGCACAGCTCAGTGGCCGCAAGTGCCTTCCCACTGTCCCAAGACCTTCGTCACTGTCCAGCTCCAGAGCTTTTCCGCCCTCCCAGACTGTGCCACGCCGACCTCCCGGATCCCTCCCCAGCGCCGCCCCCCAGCACCCACACCCCCCACCTCCGTCTGTCCCTGTCCTGTGGCTGCCACCTTCCACTTGGTGGCCTGTCCCCCAGGGGTGGGTATCCTGCCCAGGCCCGCGATGTCAGAGTGGTGGGCCTCACCCAGGGAGGGGTGGGGCAGTGAGGGCGACCCCAGGAGTGGAGGGTTAGGTGGAGGAGGTGCGGGCGGGGGAGGGGGATCCTCAGCGGTAAGTACAGGGCAGCAGCAGCAAATTGATGTCTCCAGGCCGCCAGCAGCCCAGAGCGTCTTTAATGGTCCCCAAAGCCCTAGGTCAGCCAGCGCTGAGCTCAGCGTCCCCCTGTGAGGGGGCGGGCGGGGGTGGGGGGCGCCTCAGCCCTCTTCTCCCAGCCTCCTTCCTCCCCCTCAGGGCCACTACAACCCATCTCAGAACTAGGGAGGGGGGCGCAGACCCCCCGATGCCTTGTCCAGTGCAGACCCCCGGATGACCCCTTCTTGCCAGGCTGGAAGTGCCCTGCCCTCGGGTGCTGCTGAGGTGGGGGGCAGGGACGGCTCGGAAACTCCCTCAGCAGGCCCCCATCCTATTTGTCAAGGGCCTATTAGGTGCTGACAGCTGCCCCTCCATCTGCCCAGCTCAGGGCGGGGCTGTGCCCCCCCAGGTCCCCATCAATCACCGACCCTGGGGTCTGCAGGCTCCCCCACCTTGGTCTGGGCGGGGGGGCTTCTGAGGGCAGTCCCCCCCCCCACCATGGGCCCTCCAGAGGACTGTTGGCTGGAGAAGGATGTCATTTAGGACCCAGAAAACATGCTGAAAGGAGGCGGCTTCCCTGCTGGCGGCCAGAGCAGGTGCCTGGGCCATGGGGAGCCAGGCTCAGGCTGGTTGGTGACCTCAAGCCCTCATGGCCCACCCACCGGAAGGGGACTGACCCCGCTGGGGGCTCTGAGCCTCAGTTTGCCCAGTAACCGGCTAGAAGGCACGAGACGCCAGCCGGGCCCCGGAAGCCTGGGACAGGGTCTGGCCACTGGCCTCAGTGGGCTGAGCCACTGCTGACTGTGGGGTGCCGGCCAGGGAGAAGGGGCCAGGGAAAGTGGCTGCCAGCTCCCTGACTCTTCCCGGAGGCTGTGGGCAAGCCCCGGGCACAAGAGATGGTCTGGTCAAGACTGCAGGCTGCGGTTTATTTATATGACACAGTTTATTTATTTATAGGGCTCTTGCTGGGTGGTGCCCAGGAACTCCAGCCCCGGGGGGAGGGGCGAGGCCCAGAGACACCGAGGCCCCACCACAGAGGGGCCCACTCGCCACCCCGGTAAGCGAAGCGGTCCTCCTGCTGGGTGGGGAAGCCGGGCCACACAGGGGAGGGCTGTGGACGGGAGTCAGGTCCCAGGTGCTAGACCACAGTTACCTGCGTTTATGGGACGCCCGCGCCCTGGCCCCGCCCCCAGCACCGCGCACCGCACCGCTGGTCTTTGCTTGGGGACCAGGCCCGCGGGGGCGGGGGCCGCGTGGACCCTGTCGGGCTCTGCAGTCATGCCAGAGTCTCCAGATAAAGCGCAGGTCACCCAGGCATTTTACACAGGCAGCGAGTTTTTCGTGTATCTCCCAGATGGAGCACGCGAGATCCCTGTAATAAAGAGATCTTTTCGTTGGTCTGAAATCTAAATGTAAGTAGGCCTCTTGGGTTCTTATTTGCTAAATCTGGCTGACCTCAGGGCGGCGGACCAGCACCAGCCAGGACCCTGCCGAGGAGAAGGCAGTCCTGTGTCCGCAGAGACAGGCCTGCGGAGACCCGTTCCTGCTCTGCCCTCTCCTCTTAGTTCAGCCTCCCCTTGCCCTGCACCCCGCCCCTGCAGCCCGGATTAATTTGAGAAGGACAATGTTTATATTAACCATTCATTTATCGATGTCTGCTTGCCGGGTCAATGGCCAAATTTATTGTCTCACAAGATGGGCCTTATTGAGCCGAATACCTCCCTCCGTCCTCCACCAGCCCCGGGGTAGAGGGATGCCGTCGTCCTCCACCAGCCCCGGGGTAGAGGGATGCCGTCGATAAGGAGACCGCTGACCTTGGGCCTGCCAGTCTGCTGGGGGCTGGGGTCTCCCAGGAGAGGCTGTGGGAACGGCACGAGAGGGGACAGCTGGGTTTCGACCCCGCACCCCACCGCCACTGGGGCCCCCTAAGCAGCCGCACCCTCCCTCACGGCTGGGGGTGACACTGACCACAGGCCAGGGGTCTGAGTCAGGCACAGGAGGTTCAAGAAGGTGGGGGGCCTGGGAGGTATGGGACCTGAAGCTCACGGGGCGTCCACTCAGCCCCGGGGAGGCCGGAACCAGAACCGTGCGTAGTGCGACAGGGGCGGGAGGACTGAAGAGGGCCTCACCCCTGCAGAGACAGCGCCCGTCCCCCACCACCTGCGGGCCTGGAGGGGCAGAGGACCCAGGGGGCAGAGAGCATCAGCCCGAGTGACAGGCTGAAAAGGCGTGTGAGGTCCTGCGGAGACAGGGTGAGTGCAGGCCTCCGGGATACTGGGGCCTCCAGGCCGGCGCCACAGCTGGGCCCTGAGGGCTGAGTCCCCCCCAGGCCAGGCTCGTCCTGGCCCCAGGCGGTCAGACGTGGGATTTCCGGGTCTGTGGAAACCCATCCAGGGTTACGGACAGGGCAGGAAGGACATTCTGGGCAAGTGGGAGGGTCCCAAAGCAGGATCATCACCAGCGGAGCCCGAGCGAGACGCACTGGCGTGTTGTGGGCTACGTGCCCTGCGACTTGTGCTGCTGGGGGTGAACGCTGGTTCGGGAGGCCAGGGAGGGGCCCGCGAGGAGGCTGCGTGGACCCGCAGGTGGCCGGGGCACGCGGGCCAGGGCAAGGGGGGGAAGGTGAGTCCCTAGGTCTTTTGAAGGGAGATCAAGTGGGTGTAGGAGAGGGGTCCGCCGGCTGGGGGTGCGGTCTGAGCACATCAAAGCCCAGGAACGGCCCGAGACGGGGTGACGGGGTTGATGGGGAGCTGCTTCTGCCGGGAGGGCCTCCTGGGCTGTACCTTTGGGCCCACCCCCTCGAGCCCTCCCAGCCCCCCCCCCCCCCCAGCTACCCAGGGGCTACCCGGTGGCAGGCCAAGGACCTGGGGTAGACGGGGCCAGCCAGAGGGCTCATTTGTCGGCAGGGTGGGCGGACGGTGGGCCGGGGACCATTATGCTGAGGAAGGCACTGCACCTGAGTCAGACCCTCCCGCGGCCAGGAATGAGCAACTGGCCTGTCTGGGGAGCAGGGCCCAGGTGGGGGAGATGGAGGGAGAGACAGAGACAGAGGGGCAGAGCCAGCCCTGCCCCCCCAGGCCTTAAACCCGCCTGTTTCCCCACCTGTGACTTGACTTGGGCGTTGGCAAGAGGGTTGGGTCCCTTTGGGGTAAGTGGATCCTGGCCCCTCAGAGACCCCCCCTTCCCTTCCACTGGGAGGGGATGGCCCCACCCCCACATCATCACGTTGTTTCTTCTGATAGAGACAGAATTAACTGAGCCACCCAGACTGCACACTTCCTCAGGGGCGTCTGGGTGGCTCAGTTGATCAAGCGTCGGCTTTGATTCCCGCTCAGGTCACGATCTCACGGTTTGTGAGTTCAAGCCCCACATGGGGCTCTGCACTGGCATCGTGGAGCCTGCTTGGGATTCCCTCTCTACCTCCCTGTGCCCCTGCCCCCCCCCCACCAAAGAAATAAATAAAACTTAAAAAAAAGAAAAAACAAAGAATGCATACTTCCTCAGAAAAGACACAAGGCAGGCAGGACTTTGGGGACTTTGCATGCATTAAAATGTTATTTCCCAGAATTCTGGTTGCAAATTGGCCGTGGGGGCCACTCTGCTGTCTTCTGGTACCTCCCTTTGTCGTTCTCTTCTTCCTGTGTGGCCCGTCCCCACCCCTAGGGCTTTTAGGATCTTCTCTTAGTCCTCAGGTCAGAAAGTTTCCTGCCGATGTGTGGCCTCAGCGGAGCCTGGTGGGCCTGGCCCCTCCTCAGTTGTCTGGGGGACCAGCTGTGAGCCCACAGGGAGGCCCCCACCTCTCCATGTGGAGGAGGCCATCCCTACCCCCAAGCTGTCCTCCCCACGCTTGCCCTGCGGCCTCAGCGCAGTGGCCCTGGCCACATGCTGCGGGGGGGGGGCGGGGGGAGGGGTCCCTGGCTTGGTGGCTGAGGGGGGCCGGGGCATAGATGGGCCACCAGCTAGGTCCCCAGGCAGGGCTGGGGCTGGGAATCCCAGTGGCTGGGCTCACAGCGGGGAGGCTAGGGCGGGCAAGAGGCTCTGGGGGTGCCCCCAACCCTGGGCTGAGGTCACCTTCCAATCTTGGCCAGCTGCATTCCTCATGGCCAGCAGAGTGGCTTGAAATCCAACCCCGAAGCTCCAGTTCCCTCCGCAGGGAGGAAAGGCGAGGCAGGCATAGGCGAGGTCAGAAAGCATGGTGGGGGGGCCCTGCTCTGCGGTCACCCGGCCGGGGCTCTGCCCTCTCCGTCCCCTGGCTGGCCTCCGCTTTCTCTGCCTTGGCTGTGGCTCACCTGTGAGGCCATTTCAGAGGCCACCTCCCCAGGAAGCCCTTCCTCTTGGCCACTGTCCTTCCCCCTTCCCGAGGCCCTTGTGACTTAGCCACGTGCTCAGCCTTGTCTCTGCCACCCCTCTCCACCCCCCCGGAGGGCAGATTGTGGGCAGGCCCCCGGCCACTGGACCATCCCACCACTGCACCTGGCGCCCCTGCTTGGGAACGCCCCCTCATCCCCGGATGCCCACTCCCAGCAAGACCACCACCCCTTCCCATTCCGGCCCCTTCCCACCTCCACCCCGACGACTGGCCTCCTGCGTGCCTGGCCTGATGCCAGGTGTCCCCAAGGGAGTGGTCGTAGGGCCTCTGGGGTGTTTGAAAATGCACATTCTCGGACCTCGTACTGGGCCTTGGGCTCCCCAGGGCAGGGCCTGGAGTGTGCGGCTGGGACTGTCCTGGAGCAGGGTGGACACTGCCGTGGGGAGTGCTGAAGAAGGCTGTCGCAGAAGCCACCCATTAACCACGTGGCCACCGCCCCACCGGGCCAGCTGGGAGGGCGGGAACCTACAGCCAGAAGTCCCGGCTGCAGCCTTGGCCTCCCTCCCACACCCCTTCTCGGCTGAACCCCCTACTCAACCCCCCCCACACCAGAATGTGTTATCTGTGATGAATCTGTTCCACTGTGGTCAAATGGATTTGATTGGGAAAACATATTGAGCTGAATTTCATTGCTTTGAGAAAACAAAGTAAATGCAGTTTGGAATTAAATTCTATTTGTTTTCATAAAAACGTAGCGGCGCAAGTGGCTTTTAAAAGAAGGTCACGGTCCAGAGCCCTTCCAGGCGCCCCCTTCCACAGCAATCAGCCCCCACCCCAGCCACTTGCCTCCAGGCACGTCCCCCATCGGCCGCACTGCACCCCGACCCCAAGCATTCAGATCATTCCGAGCCGGCCCCCCTTCCCGGGAGCCTTGGCTGAGGTGTCCCCATGGCAGCCAAGGGCCACGGGACGCTCTGCTCAGGAGAAGACGCAGGATGAGGCCCCGAGGCGCCCGAGACGCTCTGCAGCCTGACCCCAGTGCCCACAGCACCCACATGCCTGCTCCCCTCGGGCCCCACCAGCTGGGGTGCTCTCCCCAAACCCACTGCCAACATCTCCTCCAGGGCCTGGCGGCACGCCACCCCTCTGGGGACCCCCACCCCCACCCCCAAGGCCCTGGCGCGCGGTACCCTCACCCCTGCGCCCCTTCACCTTGCCCACAGCACCCGGCACGGGGCCCACCCGCCGCGGCCGGGACGGTGAGGGGGTCCACTCGGCCTGGGGCCCCAGGAGGCTGACCCGGCCTCCCCGGCGGGAGCGAGCAGGGAGAGCACTCTGCCCGGGGTCCCCTCTCCACAGTGACCCCTCACGCACCTCCCGCCCCCACCCCAGGCTCCTTCAGGGAGGCCACCACCGGGGAGGAGAGGAGGCCGACTCTGGGGTCAGGGAAGCCCCAGCCCGGAGCTCTGCCCTGCCTGGTGCTCCCTCGTTGGTCTCCAGCCCCCCCACCCCCACCCAGACCGGGGGTCCTTACCGGTGCTCGCAGACGAGTGCCTCGCTCAGAGAGGTGGGGGGCTGCTTCCCCTGGGCCACTGCTCTGGGGCCCCACCCTCATCCCGTGGATGTCCCCGCAGTCACGTGCTTGCTGCTTGCGTGTCCCGCACCCGCTCCCCCCTCACCGTCAGACACCCACCTCCCGACGTGCTGGGTGTGGCTGGCCTGGAGTGAGCGCCCGGCACCCATGCCCTGAGCCGGAGAGAGAGCACCCTGCCCCACTGGGACGAATCTGGGCGCTGGCCCCCTCACGGAATGAGTGGCTCCTCTCACAGGGCCACCTGGTTCAGGCTTGGGTCCCCATGTGGAGGGTGGGCCTGGGGAGCAAGTCAGGCAGGCCCCTCTCCTTCTTGCCCCGAGAACGGCCACCGAGCTGCCCTGCCCGCTCTTCTCCAGGAGCCCTTCCCTGCAGTAACTTCCTGCTGGGCTAAGTTGGACCTTCTGGAAGCTTCCATGGGACCCTCTGGAGCCCACCTTGCCCGTGCACTGTGATCTGTGCCCTCCCCTTAGGACCAGGCAGCTCACGAACACCCCAAGTTTCTCTATGGGTTGACCTTCCAGTAGGGTCCTTGGCGTAGGAGTCTTGGTGGGAACAGGCCCCCAGGGGAACAGGCTTGTTTTCTACTTCTGACATGGAGACAAGGGTGACAGGGTGACCCTTGGGTCAGCTGGGCCACCGGAAGCTAGAGCCGCAGAGAGGGGTCCTCACGGGGCAGGGCAAGCACGCTCCTATCTCTCTGGTAAAAACCTGACGCCCGTCACCTCTTTGTATCTGCGTTTTATATGCTTTTACCCCCAAGACTCCCCATGTTCTACCTCCCCCTCTGGGTTTCCTGTACAGTAGCGCAAATCCTGACATCACCCCCCACCGTCCTGGCTTGGCCAGCTCACCTGGGCCTGAGGGGCACCCTGGGCAGGTGGAGCTGGGGGGGTGGGGCAAGCAGTGCTGCCGGGGAGGGGGGGCGGTGGGGGAGGGGGAGGCCAGTGGGGAGGGGCCGTGCGGCCGGTGGGGGTGGGGACGCCAGAACAGTGTGGCGGCGGGGGTTGGGGGGTCGGGGGGGGGGGGGGGGGGGGGGGGGGGGGGCGCTGGCGCTAGTCCCCGCCTGCCCCGGGAGCCCTCGCTGCGCATGCGCTCTGGGCTCCGGCCCCCGTCTCGGCGCAGATGCCGGGAGACAGCTGCGCCCGCCCGCGCGGTTCCCACCTCGCCCCGCCCGCGCATGTCGGGACAGCCCCGGGCACCGGCGGTGGCAGCTCGGCGTGTCACCTCCCTTGCCACCCGCGCGGCGCAGCGGGCACGCGGCCCCTCCAGATGCGCAGAGCCCAGGGCCCCAGCGCGCTTCCTCGGCGGCGGGCGGGGGCGGGGGGTCCGCCCGGGGCCGCGCCATCTGACGCCCCCCACCCCCCACCTATCCATCCCCACCCCGCCCGCGCCATCTGTCGGCCGTGGAGCCGCGCCAAGCTACGGGGCCGGGACCTGGGGGCGTCCTCACCCCCTCCCCAAGTCCGCGGTCGCCACCACTGGACGAGATTGCGGAGCCCCTGTCGGTTCTGGGTGACGCCCCCAGGACCAGGACCAAGGCAGGGAATGGGGGAGAGGCTGGGGTGGGGGGACCGGGGTAGCAGAGGGTGCAGAGAGGCGCGCTATCTTGACCCCCACGTGGAGCCCCAGAAAGAACAGCCACCTGGCTCCCCTTCCCCAGAAGTGGGCGCTCTGGGGCCTTCCGGGTCAGGTTCAAGCACCAGCCGCCCCCTCCCCGCCCCCCCCCACCGCCGCCACCGGTGCCCCTGCGTTTGGCCCGGCCCCGTCTGGCCCCCAAGCCCTCCCCACACTACCTGACTCCTGGGGTTGGTGCCCAAGGACCTTTCCTCTCCCATTTGCAACCCGTGGCCTCTGGAGCCCCCCCACTGCCCCTCCCCACGCCCCAGGCGCACCTCAGGCAAAGCAGCTGACCCGGAAGGGCTTGCCTTCCTCACCCTGGGAGACCCCTGCTCTGGGCTGCTTGCGGGCTCCCCACCCCCGTCTCCATCCCCACTGCCACCAGCATAGCAAACTCAGGCCATCAGCAGAAACCTGAGGGGCCTGACCCCATGCCAGCTCTACCGTCCCTGGGAGGGAGGCCTGTCACTGCCACCCACTTCAGGGATGAGGAAACTGAGGTTCAGAGGGAGCGTGGCTATCTTACGGCAGAGCTCCCCCTCCTCTCCTGCACATTGGCTCTTCCAGGGAAAGGAAGGGAAGGATCCTCTCATCCGGGAGGGGCGGGGCAGGCCTAGGGCTGGACAAGGATGGCCAAGGTCTCTGGGACAGACCCCCCCCCCCCCACAGTCAGTTCCCCTCCTGGCCTCAGCCTTCCCTTCTCCCCTCCCTCATCAGCTTCCCTGCTGGTGCCCACGGCTCTACTCACCCGGTGAGCCTGTGCGGGAGGAGCCACTCAAAGGAGGCTGGCTCAGGTGGCACACGGGCCTGGCCATGGTCACCTTCCCCTCGGGCCACTGTGTCCAGACCCCCCACGGTCTGTGGTTACATGGAGCCGCCTGAGGGAGAGCCACAGCCCGGAGGAGCCTGGGTGGTGACAGATAGGCGGGGACCCTGGATAGGGGCGAGAACCCTGCCCTGAGGCGTGAGCGCCCCGTCCTTAAGGCTGGGAGCCATGGTCAGCCGGGGCTGGTGGCCACGGGCTCTGGGACACAACCTTACCTGAGAAGGCTGTCTGAGGGGCTGGGCTGTCCCTGGACCAGCCCAAGTCACACTGGCTGTCCTCTGGGGACGGATGCTGAGCAGGGGACAGAGCGGCCGAGGGCCTATCTGTCTGAGGTGGTCAGAGAGGGACAAGGGGGGTCATGGCGCCAGGGCCAGGGCACAGAGGGGAGCAGGGTCATCAGGACGGGGGTACAGGTCTGGCTTGAGGATCAGGGCCTCCAGGTGGAGGCCGGATGGGAGATAGGGAGAAGGCCAGGAAGGGGATTGGGGGAGGACCCAGAGAGGGAAGGGCGAGAGAGCAGGAGTGTGTTGGGGAGGAGTGAGAGGAAGGGGGAGAGGGGCTGAGGGCAGGGGGGCCGGGAGAGCAGACCCCGGCAGGGGAGGAGTGCTCACTGCCAAGGTTGCCCTTCACCCTCCTCCAGTCTCAATCAAGCTGCTAATTAGCATCCTGACCACTCAATTAATTAGACTGCACGTGCTTAATTATGACAGAGTGCATCGGTGGGGGTGGGGCAGCACCATCAGCCTACACCCCCAGGCCCCCCAGGGGCTGAGGTTTATTGACCAGAAAAGACATACGGGGAGACCCTGGCCATCGGCATTTGGCGGGGGGGTAAGTCGAGGAGTAAGGGAGGCAGGAGACCCTCGGCCCCGGGGGTGGGGAGGGGCTCCTACCTTCTCGGCCCACTTCTCCCGGGTCTCAGGGGTTGAGCCCTCCCCACTGCGCACATCTAGCCTTCGAGTTTGCACCTGTACCCGCCTTGCCCACAGACCGCGGTTACCCAAAGTGGCCCCAGACAGGTTGGGTGCATGGCCTGGATTCCCCCCGCGTGGAGGCCACACCTGTACCCCGTCCTTTTCTCCTGGGGCCTGGGGCCCGTAGCCCCCGTCCCAGGGGCCCTCCCCCAGCGCACCCCCTGGCCCGTCTGGCCACGCCGCTCAGCCCATTAAGTGCTCTTGCTGAACTCCGAACACAGTGCCGGGCACAGAGCCTGGAAGGAGGTTTGGTGGGGGCGGGGGACCCTCGTCAGAGACTCAGGGGGGCTCTGGGGCTCTTGTGTCTCCTGAGACCCGGGCCTGACCTCACCATCTGCACGGGGAGCCTTAGGGCAGAGCTCTATCTGACCTCTGACCTTTCCTGGGGCTGGCACGTCCCAGGCACGCAGTAGGGTCCAGTCACTGTTGGGGACCCCACTGTCCTCTGTCCAGCTGGGCCCTGGCCTGGTAGATGATAGGGAGCTAGAGGGACAAGAATGGGGGGAGGAAAGAGAGAGGGGCTCTCCTGGGGCGTGGAGAAGAGGTGGGGGCTGGTGGGGCCAGAGGGCCTCCCAGTGGGTCTGAGGGGCTGGTGGCCATTCCCTAACGCGGGAGGATGGGGCAGAAGGCCCCAGGCACCCGCCCAAGGCTCCCGCACCGTGCGCCTCTGCCCAGATGCGGCCAGAGCCGGGCTGGGAAGCTCCCGCCTGTGGAGCTCATGGCGCGGAAGAGACAGGGTCCCCCCTCCCCCCAGCCCTCCCAACAGGCCCTTGGAGGCGTCAGAGGGCAGCAGGCCCCATAAGCTCTGGGAAGCTAAGAGACCGGAGTCAGGCTCGGGGAGGAGACGTGCACTGCCCACACGGTGGGGCCGAGGAGGACGCGGGCACCAGAGGGTCGTGGGCGGGGGGTGGTCCCAGGCAGAGGGCAGAGCTACCTGGACGGACAGGGCCAAAGGCTGTGAACCACCGCCCGCCCCCAGTGGTGGGCGCTGGGAGTCAGATACAATTACTCACTCAGTGTATCATAATTACCGCAAATAGCCCATTAAAGAGAAATTATCATCAGTATGATATTAGCAGACAGCAGGGGACACGGAGAAGGGAACGTGCTTATTCTCCCATTGTCCCTTTAATGGGGACAAGCTCTGGGGAGGCAGGGGCACTCCTGCAACGGCCTCACCCCTTCCCGCTGCCTGCGGGCCCAGAGGCCAGGGCCTGGGATTGGGATTAGGCCTCAGCCCTGCGCAGCTAGGGGAGGCGCTGACTGCCCTCCACCTGGCCACCCCAGCCCCTTGCTCCGGCCCCGCCCGCCCTCACCCCTAGCGTCCCGGCCCCCGAATCAAGCCCCAGACTGGGAGGACATCTCAGCTTTGCCGGTCCTGGCTCGGTGGAGAGACACCACCCCCGCCCCTTCAAATCCCAGGGGCGCAGGCTTCTGTTGGACATGGCTTCGGGGCACAGGCGTCTCTCCAGAGGGAACAGAGAGAGACGTGCGCGACAGAGACAGACAGGAAGGACACACAGCAGTGGGTGCGCCCGGCTGGGCGAGCAGAGGGGACCGCGACCGACCTGCTGGACGAGGGGTCCCCTCCGCTGGCCTGGAGCAGAGACAGCTCAGGGGGGCACTGTCTGCCCTGCGGGGGGCCCACCGCGCTCTGCCGGCCCGCCAGGGGGCCTCAGGTAAGACCCAGACTTCAGTCTCAGAAGAGGCAGCCGCAGAGGGACAGTGGCTCCGGTTGCCTCCAGGGGGCGGGCGAGGCCGAGGACGGGGAGGGCGGGCGGGTGTCGGGGGCCCTGGGAGCGGCCGGGCCTTCCTGGAGGCAGCGGCCGGCGCGGGTGGGAAAGACAGCTGGGGCAGGGGCGAGGGGCCGTGTCTCCAGCAGTCTGCCCTCTGCCCGCCCCCCCTCCCAACAGCTGTCCCAGCCGGGTCCGGCCCTGTCCTCGGCCCGGGACGCGGCACTGAGGACGCGCGGAGTGGGCGTGGTCAGGAGCCGCGGTGACGTCGGTGCACGATAGGGTGTGGAGAGGAGCCAGCCTGGCAGCGGAGAGGACGGCTCGGCTCCCCTGTAGTGGCACGGGCTCCCGAACACCAGGGGTGCCAGACTGAGGGGGGCGCCGAAGACAGGAGGGCAGGGGACAGGTGTGAAGGCGCGGTGCCCACGGCCTCCTGTCCACCCGCACGGTCACCGCCCATCGGCCTCCCTCACAAGCCACCCCACCGCTGTCGTCACCAACCAGGCAGCATCCTCCCTCGGGTCTTCCCACCACACATCCGTCCCGTTTTCTGTCCGTCTGTCCAGCCAGCCAGCCACCCCAGGTGGCCAGTCCTGACCCCGGGCTCCGGCTGCGACCCCAGCAGCGGCCTGGCCTGTGGCCGTAGGCTCCGAGGCATCCATTGTGGACCGGTTGCCCAGGACTAACAGTCATGCTTTCCCGGATCATCATTTTGATGTGGCTTAAGCACCCTGTCCAGGCCCCAGGCTCTCTGAACTCAGCTTAATTCAGCTCCCCCCCCACCTTGGCAGGAAGTGCCTGTCCCCTGAGAACAGCCCCCGGTGTGGGGGCAGCTCAGGGACAGACCCAGATGGAGGTGACTTGAGCAGCAGAGGTCAGGACAGCTCTGAACTCCCCCCTCTGTGCAGCCCCCTGCCCTGCTCCCTCTCGCCGCGGGGACCAGGAGCCCAAGGTTCAGCCCCCCCCCCCACCCCACCCCCCGCTGCAAGGTGATGGCTTCCATAAATGTGGCCAAGATGCCTCTGGCTACGGATGAGGGGGCAACCTCCCCACAAACCCTGCCCCATACAGAGCCGCCTCTTCCAGGAAGCCTTCCCAGACTGACAAAGGACTTGCCTTTTTTCATCTGCCCCCACGACACGCTTTGTGGATGCGGGGGTGGGCGGGGGGAACTCATTTTCTCACAGGGGACACGACTAAACCCAGAGAAGTTTGCCCCCCTCACCTGCACCAGTGGGGCAGATGTGGGAGTGGGATCAGGCCTGACTCCGGCCGGGCGGGATGCCACGGCCTTGGTGTGGATGGGGCAGCAGCTCAGGTGCAGGAGCCCAGGGAGCCGGCGGGGGGGGGGGGGGGGGGAGGGGGAGGCGTCCCTCCGGCCTGACCAGCGCCCAGGGCCTGGCATCCGCCCACCCGCTCTGCCCCACCTACCCCCAAGGCGAGGGCAGTCCCTGCTCCCCTCCAGAGAAGGGGCACCGCGTCCCCTCCTGGCTCACCGCCCCATCCCCTGCGCCTCAGGGTGTTGGGGCGCTGATGGGTGTCCCCCGGAGGCTCCCAGACTCGCCTCCTGCCTCTGCTTTCTCACGACCTCTGAGGCTGGTGGGATGAGGGCTGGGGCTGGTCATCCAGGCAGGGGTGTGGGGGGAGGCGCTGGGGCCAAATTTAACCTCATGACACCCAGAGGGGCAGGTTCTCTGTCGCCCCCAGGCCACAAATGAGGAGCCCGGAATGGGGCAAACTTCCGCCCAGCTCTTACCCAGGCAGGGCACCCCACAGTCCGGAGGGCTGAGATGACGGTGGCCCGGGACCCGTGAGCACCTGTCCTCAGCAGGAACAAGGAGGAGAAGGGCCAGGCCCTCAGGTGACAGCGTGTCCCCACCCACGCACACCGCCACAGTCCATTCAATCTCTCCGCCCGTCGTTACCCTCATCCCCATGCTGCAGCCGTGGAAACTGAGGGCTTGGGCTCCTCCAAGCCCCTGCGCAGGTGAGGGAGGAAGAAATCGAGGCCTCGCTGCCAGGCTGGCTTCTCCCTGCGCCGCAGCCAGTCTGTCTGTACACTGTCCCCACCCGACTGGACCCTGTGACCTGCCCTCCCCTGCGCCCTCTCCCCGGCCCCTGCCCTGCTCTCCACTCAGGCCTGGCCAAGCACTTCCGGCACCGGGACGCCTGCGGGGGGGCGGGGGGGAGGGGGCTCCCCGCCCGTCTCCCCCCCTTCTGCTCTCCCCCCCGCCCCTCCCCCTTTCCCTGCTCGCTCCTCCTTCCCCTGCTTTACTTTCCCCAGCGCGTGCGGCGCTCTCCCAGTTACTCCATCAGTTGCTTATTTAATTTGCTGACTGGCTCTCTCCCCAGTAGAGCGGCCCCCCGTGTGCCGCCAGCGCTGTCCCCGCGCGCACGGCACTCTCACCCCCCACCCCGGAGTAACGGCCCGCAACGTCTCACACACGGAGACACACATCTGGAAGCGCCACCGCTTCACACCCTCCGCCGCTCGCGACGGCAGAGTCACGTGCCCACCGCGAAACGGCAGAGCCCCCACCCCCGGCCGCACCGGCCGGAGGGCGCAGGGTAGGGCTCCCCGCGGCGGCCCGGCCCTCCCCCCCCCCCCCCCCCGCCCCGCCCCCCGGGGTGCCCTCTGGCCACGCCCCCAGGCCCCTCCCAAGGGGGGGCCCCAGAGGGCGGGGAGGCTTTCGTGGTGTGGCGGCCCCAGGCGGTGGGGCTGGAGCTGGGGTGGAACCCAGAGGGTGTCTCCACTGCTGGGGGGCGGGGGGAGTCGGGATGCAGGGGTCAGGAAGGAGGGGCAAGGCTGGGTCGGGAATAGAGAGTGCTAGGGCCCAGGGCAAGGGTCGGATCCCTCCAGGGTTGGGGCTTGGAGCCACAGGGGCGTCAGCCCGTTGGGCTTGAAAAGGAAGGCCCGGAGGCCCCCACCGGAGACGCGGGGGAGGGGGTGTGGGCGCCCCTGGCGGCTGTGTTAAAACCCTCCCGCCTGCGGCGCCTGGGAGGCTCATCGGTTAAGCATCCGACTCCACTCCCGATCTTGGCTCAGGTCGTGATCTCACGCTTCGTGAGATCGAGCCCCGTGTCGGGCTCTGCACTGACAGCGCGGAGCCTGCTTGGGATTCTCCCTCTCCCTCTCCCTCTGCCCCTCCCCTGCTTGCACACTCTCTCTCAAAATAAATCAATAAACTTATAAAAAATAAATACAACCCCTCCCGTCTCTGGAAGTAGTGGGTTCTGCCCCCTGGGGCCAGTGCCCTGCCGAAAAGAGGCCAACCCTGGTCTCGCACGCAGTCCAGCTGCGCCACCCTCCACCCCCACCCCGCGCCAGTGACCTCAGGCCAGTCCCGGGCTTCTCTGCACCCTCGCCCTGCTCTGTAAGACCGGTCATTGCCACCCCCAGGCCTATCGCCAGGAGGCCACCAGGTCACACAGATCTGGCACCTGGCGCGTGCTGGACACCTCACGGTGTCCCTTCTGGTCTTCCTCGGGGGACACGGTGGGAGGGAGGGCAGTAAGGGGAGGATCCACAGGAGAGGCGGAGAAGCCAGTCCCCGGCCAGCCAGGACCAGGACGAAGTGGCCGCAGGGCTGGAGAGGGAGGAGCCTGCCCCCAGGGGGGCTGCGAAGGGAACGGCTGGCAGGGTGGGACGGGCGGCGGCCGGTGCGTCTGTCTGGGAAGGCGGCGGCCCAGTGAAGGGGAGCCTTTGACCCTGGAATGCTGACCCCAGCGGGCCTCAGGGCACCTAACCAGGGTGTTGCCGGGAAAGGGCGCCAGAGTCAGGGAGGCCCTCGTGGAGGAGGTGGCGAGGCTCGGGGAGCCCCAGGGCCCAGAGGGACAGCAGGAGGGCGCCGCGCTGGGCGGCTGGAAGGTCCCCGGCCTCCCTCCGCGCCCTCCGGCCCAGCCTTCTGGGCTCCCGGGGCGGTCGGGCGGAGGGGGCGTCTCGGCCGCTGGGCTGAGCGTGAAAGCCCACGCCCCCTCCCCCGCCGCCCAGAAACTCGCCTCCTCGTAAATCCCCCCCCCCCCCCCCCCCCGCCCCAAGAGAAAACTGCAGCCGTGGCCTCTGAGGCTCGGGTCTGAGTGCCCTAGAAATCCAGGTTCTCGGCCCGCCCAGGGGCCCCGGCAATGTGCATTTTAGCAGGATCCGGCAGCAGTGCACACGGGAGGAGGTGGAGGAGGGAGAGAAGGGGGGAGGAAGAGGAGGAAGTAAGGGGGAGGTGGGCGAACCGGGAGCCGAGAGCGCGGAGGGGGCGGACCAGTGAGGTGCGCCCCGCGGGGCGGGAGGCCGGGCTGAGCCCGGGGACGCCGGGCGGGTCCGGGATTCCCAGGCCCGCCCCTTGCCCCGGCCCCGCCCCCGGTCCCCGTCGGCTCTCCGCCGCCGCAGGCTAATCGGCTGTGACAGCTGGAGCCCTCGGCAGCTGAGCGGTGTCACTGCGAATTAGGCAGGCGCTGAGCCCGCCAACAGCAAATTACTCGTCACTGCTCCGCTGGTGCAGGGGCCGCGAGCGCGCGTGTGCGTGTGCGCGCAGGATGGGCGTCCGTGCACAGCCCCCTCGTCCCGTCTTTCCGGACACGTGTGAAAAGCTCCCAGCCCTTCGCACCTCCCTGCGGACCTCCGCCCTCGCCCGTCCCAGCAGAGGGGACACTGAGCCTCTCCCTGACCTCCACGTCCAGCCTCCCTCCTCTGGCCCTGCCCGCTCCCCAGCCCTCCGGAGCCGTCCCTCAGGGAAGTGTCTTGGGACCCTGGGGCCCAGGCCAGCACCCCGCCTGAGGGAGCGCTGACTCTAAGCACCCTCTCTAAGCGGAGGGGAGGGGACGCCGCCCTGCTCCTCCACCAGCCAGGCTGCTCCCTACAGCTCACACGCCCCCCTGCCCCTTCCCTGCTCAGGCCACTGCCGCCCCTCTGGGCCCCAGTCAGCGTCCAGCCCGTTCTTCTCTTCTTAACCACCCTCACCAGGTCCCTCCACCTGTTCCCGCCGGGTCGGGGCTGGGTCTCTGCCACCCGCCCTTTCCTCAGCTGCCTTCCTGCAGCCTCCGCCCTGGGGCCCAGCTGGCTGCCGCCCTCCAGGATGGGCCGCATCGGAGGCTCCCGACCGACAAATTCCCAATCTCTTCCTGCCTCCTGGAACAGGCACACAGTAGGCGCCTAATCGATAGTTTTGTGTGAATGAATGAGCCCTCCTCCCACTGTCATGGCCAACAGATTTCTCGAGGCCAGCGTTCCTGGGGCAGCGGGGTGCAGGTGTCCCCGTGGGCACCGGCCTGGGCCGGGAGAGGAGAGGCTGGGCTCCGTGGCTCGGTAACTGCTGAGCGTGCAGCCAGGCCCGGGGAGGTGACAGAGCGGGTCCAGAGCAGAAGGTGGGGCTGGGGGCCCTTCCCTGTCCGCCCGCCGTCCCCTCAAGTGCTGGGGACAACCCAGCTTGTCCCACCTCCGCGGCTGGCTCAAAGCCTCCCGGAGCAGCTAGAGGGGAGGAACCCGGGGCTCCACTGGGCTCTGGGGACAGGCTAGCTTCCTTCTAATGCCCACAGCGCTCCCAAGTCCCCAGACCCTGGGCCAGAGGGTCCCATGCATGGCCACAGACTAGGGGTGGTTTGACCTTCCTTGAGACCCAGGAGGGGCCACCAGCCCCAGGCTCCAGGTCCTGGCCGGTAGGCAGGCCACACAGCCCTGGCCCCTGCCCAGTCCCCATCTGCAGGCAGGCCTCTGAGCCCTTCCAGGCTGCCGCGTGGGCCCGGCCCAGGGCTGCACCCGGTACCCCCTGAGTGGGTGAGCCCTGAACACACGGCCTCCAGTCGGCGCAACTGGTGATGGTCCCAACGGAGGCGGGGCTGGGCTGGGCTTTGTGGCACATCCATCCCCAGGGGTTGGGCGAGCCTAGGGAGGACCTCTGCTCTTGGAGCCGGGCGGCAAGGAACAGGGCCTCTCTCCTGAAGGGTGTCCGGGCCCGCACTGGTGGCTCTGAGGAGGCGGGCTGGGACAGAGGCAGCAGAGCCCAGGGCAGGTGGGGAGGGCTGCGGGGTCCCGGGGTCAGGGGCCACCAAGCCGGTGGTGGCTGAGGGCGACTCCTCCCTGGGTGGCTGGAGTCAGAGCCCACGAGGCCACATGGCCAGGATATGGGGTGAAGGGACCAGGACAGACAAAATCCACGGGGCCCGTGTGTGCAGGTCATGAGTGAGCATGTGTGTATTCCTGGGCACGTGTGGCCGTGTGTGTGTGCGTGTGTGTGTGGCGAGGGGAGGGGTGTCTAGGTCTGTGCATTTGCCTACACACATGGCCACGTCTGCACGCACATACGTGTCTGTTTCTGTCGCCCAGATCTCTGCACGCCTGCCTGTGTGTGCCCGTCCTCAAGGGGGAACACTGGGGAAGAGGCCACCCTCGGAGCCAGCTATAAATAGGAAACCAGACAGGGGCCCTCGGACGGCACCGGCTGCAACAGGCAGGACTCGAGTGGCCATGGAGAGAGGCTGCAGGCCGCGGACAGAAGTGGGGGGCCCCCAGTACAGAGCAGACCTGGGGCCCACCGAGGGCCAGCAGCTGGGATCTGGGGCCGGGGCTGGGCTCAGTCATCTCAGACCTAGAGTTTTCCCCGGAATCCCCAGTCAGCTGGAGGACCAGGGGGCAACTGCGCTGTGTGCGCGTTTGGGGTGTAGGTGCCCTGCAGACGTGCAGAGGATGAAACTCTGTGTGGGGGTGGGGGGCCTGGGATAACGCTGCCCCCAGAGGCTGCTGGGCAGGGGCACGGCCAGGACGGGTGGGTGGTCTCAGCTCAGGCAGCTCCCTGGCTCCTGGTGGGGTGGCTGTGGCCCAGCATGGGGGGGGGGTGGTTCCAGTGGGTCGTGAGCACAGCTGCCCCAGGTAAGGGTGTGGCAGAGGGACCTCGGTGGGGCAGCCGGGCAGGGGACCAGTTTACACGTGGTGACCACACGTGGCACCGAGCCTATGCACGTGGAGTCCGTGTTCGTGACGGGGGCACGCACGGCAAGCATGGACTCCCCCAGCACCCCCCTCCCCCACTCAGGTCTGCACCCGCGGTCCCTCTCGCACCTCCCTGTGGCCTGAGGGTTCCCTGGGAACAGACTCCTCCTGTCACCCTCTAGGTGGCCTGGATGTGCCCAGACGTCCCAGCCCATGGCTTTGATTGGCAGACCCACAGCCCCCCTCCTCCCTTTGGCAGGCGCTCCAGTCTGACCCACTCACGTGCCGAGTGAGTCTCCCTCTGAAGCTCTGGGCGGGGCTGTCATCTGGGTCCCTGCCGTGGTCCCTGCAGGGCCTGGCCCAGAGAAGGGACTCTCGACAGAATGAAGTGACACAGGAGTAAATGAATGAGTGCCCCCTAAGCAGCGGGGGGGGGGGGGGGGGAAGGGGGTGGGGCGCGGGGGAGGAGGGCAGGGTGCCTGGAGGCCCCAAGGCCAAGATGTTCCCATTCCACCCGAGAGAGGGTTCCTGGGGCCTCCTCTGGGAGGGCAGAGGACGGACAGGGTGAGCTGAGTGGCTGAGGCCAGGGTGCCACTAGGGCCCCCTTCCACATCCACACAGAGGGTGCCGGTCACCCCTCTCGGGGGGGGGCGCCGGGCCCTGGGTGCTGAATGGAGGCTTGTCCTGGAGCCTGGGCACGGCTGTCACTCCTGCTCCTGGCCCAGGCCCCCTGGCTGCCCTGCTTCCTCTCACACCTCCGGCCCAGCGGCTCCGAGCTACCACTGCCCCCCTCCCCTGTCGCCTGCAGGCTCCTCACAGATGCACCATCACACCCAGAACCCCCCAAGGGGGGCAGAGCTGTGAGGCCTCTGATTCTCATCCTTCCGAACCCTCTCCGGTGCCCGCCAGGCCCCCAGTCTAGCCCCTCCCGAGAGGCCTGGCCTGCTGGGGCCCCGGCACCGGTCAGCCCTGCACTCCCACCGAGTGGGCACAGGACAGCTCCTCGGCCAGAGGGCTTTCCCCAAATAGGCTGTTTGCCCAGGAAAGGATCTGTCTCTAAACACAAAAATAAGCACACCTCCTGCCTCCCGCAATGGTTTCCCTGTTCTCCAGCCGCATTTTATCCTGGGGCAAAACCGGAAAGAAGGAAGGGGGGTCGCGTGGGGGAGGAAGGAATGAAAGAGAAACGGAGAGGATGGGGGGAGGAAGAAAAGAGAAGAAGAAAGTGAAACAAGGCCAGTGGCGCCGTGACCCAGGACGGCATGTGCGGACGGCCCTCTTCTCCCGGGGGCCCGGAGCCCGATCCAGGCTGGGATCCGGGAGGGAGGCCGGGGTGCCGCGGGGAGAGCGCTGAGCGCAGCTCCCTGCCTGCCACTACCTCCTGGAAAAGACAGTTCCTGAGCCAGGCTTCCCGTCTGGTCCTCGATCCTTTCTCTTCCGGAGGAAAACTCGCTCTTCTGACAGCAACAGCGAAAACTAAGGTGTCCTCGGCGAGAACCGGCCAGCAGACCCGCCCGTGCGGGAAGGGACACCCCCGGCCACTGGCGGTCCTCTTGAGTCCTTGGGGTCCCCGTCCTGAAGCGGGCTGGGCCGTGGGGTGCTGGTGGCCCCCCCCCCCCCGTGCTGCGGCCTCCTCCGCACCTGGTCCTTGAGTTCATTCCTGCGCCCCCACATTTCCACTCGTCTCCGCATCACTAGACATCGTGCTCCCCTCCTGAGGGCTCCAGATCTCAGCCGCGGGGTGGGGGGACTTTGCTCACACCCCCCACAGACACCCAGCTTTCTTGCTACAAGTTTTATTCTAAGGCAGACGGGGAGGCGACAGCACCTTCCGATGGAGACAAGAGGACCCTGCGCCCCGCACGGAACTGCAGCCGCCCCGACCCGGGAGGGCCTTCGCTGTCTCCAACAGGGGAGCCTCGCCGCGCACCCGGGGCGCCCTGCTGAGGGTGGCCGCCCGAGAGCTCGTCCTTCTAAACATGCGGACCACAGACGTTCACCTGCCTCGGTCCCATTGCAAAGGTTGGGGGTAGTCAACGAGGTCCGGCGGCTGCCCAGGACCCTTTAGGGTCCAGGCCTTGCCCTTTAGAAGACAGAGGCCAGGCCACCCCTCGGGCGGGAGACCGGGGGCTCGGAAGGACTGGGGACGAACGAGCACTTGCCACCAGCATGCAATGGCGCTGCGCGTGGAGTCACCACCGAGGCCCCAGGCCCCGCTCCCTCAATCCCGCCTCAGTGGGAGCCTTGCTCCCCGCGGGGCAGCCTCAGAGGGTGAGGGGGCGGCCGGCTTCGGGGTCCAGCGGCTGACAGCAGCCTCGGCCACCACTCTGCTCGGCTTCTCCGCTCGGCCCAGGCGGGTGGCCCAGAGCTAAGGCAGGGCCCTGTCCAGGGACCCCCTTTTCTTTCCATTCAGGGAGAAATATGGCAAAAATGAAAGCCACAGAAAAACCAACCAGGCTCCGGTGACTTTTGGATCTAAACGGATTTATTTTGTGTGTTTCCCCCCCCCTTTCCTCAGCTTCGTAGCAAATGAAAAAATGATCCAACAAAACCCAACAACACAAGAAAACTTTGAACGACTTACGGCGTCTCTGCTCAGAGCGCCGGGCGGGAGCAGGTCCCGGGAGGAGCGCAGGCCCCGCGGGTGCCCAGGGGCCTGGCGGTCTGCAGGGCTCACATCGCCAGTGGCCATGCTACCTCCTCTCCGCGGGCTAGTCCAAAAAGCCACTGGGGCTTTTTAAAAGATTCCACAAACAAAACGAAACGCAATTTAAATTAAAATAAAAACACTTTCTTCACTCGCCCCCATGCCGGGAGGTTCAGGCTGAAACCTCCTCTTAAAAAAAAATTTTTTTTTTTTTTTTGCTAGAAATACTGTGCATTACTTTTTTTTTTTTTTTTCTTCTTCTCTTTCACTTCTCTTGAAGATTAAAATAAGATATATTTCCCCAGGAGTCATAAATACGATCTGGTGCATAGAGAAATATCAGCAGGGGGTCCGGGCCAGCCCCCACCCGCAGAGCGCGGCGACCCCCCACCCCCCTCCCCCCCGTGAGTACTGTAGGGCAGCAGGACTGAACACGGCATAGGTAATACTCCTTGGCTTCAATCTCTAGGGGACGCCGGTGGCAGGGTGGGGGGCAGGCGGGCAGGAGGGCAGGCAGGGACCGGGCCCCTCCGAGCGAGCGACACATGCTGGGACACGCGGACGTCCGAGGGCGGACCCCGGCCGGGAACGAGGGGGCTTCCTCCGGGGTTTTCTTTCCTAATCACCGAGCAAAATAAATAGAGATACTTCGAAAATAAGATCGCTTTAAAAAGGAGTAGTAAAAAAGGGCAAGAAGGTGGGGCGGCAAAGACAGGCGGGGGAGGGGGGGTCGCGCGGGGCGGCGTCCGGCGGGGAACCGCGCTCGGCGTATGTACAAGCGGACGCCTGGAAGGAAGTTCGATCCGGCTCAACTTTCCTGGGAAGCCCCGCGCCCCGCGCGCACAGCGGCCGCGGCCACGTCCGGACGGCGAGCCGGGAAGGCAGGGGGCGCCGCGCGGCGAGACGGGGGGGGGAAGGGGGTGGGGGGGGGGGCGGCTCCGGTCCGGCGCCTGCGGACGCGGCAGCGGCGGGGCGCGCGGGGCCTGCCCGAGCGCGGAGTCCGAGCCTCTGGCCGGCGGCGGCGGCGGCGCGGGCTCGGGCCCGGCGCTCACAGGAAGAAGTCGGGGGCGCCCTTGGCCGCGCCCGGCCCGGCCTGCGGCGGCGAGGACTCCCGCGGGAAGCCGGCCCCGCCCGCGCCCCCGGGGCCACCCCGGCCCGCCAGCTTCTCGTATTTCTCCTTGTACAGGTCCCGCTCCTTGGCCAGGCGCCCCACCTCCAGCTTCAGCTGCTCCACCTGGCTCTGGAGCTGGCACTTCTCGCTCTCCAGAATGTGCCGCTGCTGCACCCGCTTGAAGCGGCAGGACTGCGCGTAGCCGCGGTTTTTGAGCGTGCGCCGCTTCTGCTTCAGCCGGATGACCTCCTCCTTACTGAAGCCGCGCAGCTGCCGGTTCAGCTCGCGCACCGACATGGACACCAGCTGGTCGTCGGAGAAGCGCTCCTCCAGGCGCACGTGGTGGCCCGCGCCGCCGCCGCCGCCGCCGCCGTGGCCCGCGCCGGAGTGGTGGCCCGCGCCGGCGTGGTGGTGGTGGTGGTGGTGGTGGTGGTGCGCGGCGTGGTGGTGGTGCGCGGCGTGATGCGCGCCGTGGTGGTGGTGGCCGGCGCCCATGTCGTCCGCGCCGCCGCCGCCGCCGCCCGCGAAGCCCTGGCCCCGGAAAGCCTCGTAGGCCGCGGCGGCCGCCGGGTGGTGCGCGCCGTGGTGCCCGGCGTGGTGGCCGCTGCCGATGAGCGCCTCCACCGCGTCCTCGGGCGTCAGGTTGAGCGCCTCGGGGTTGAGGTGGTGCTGGTAGCCGCTCATCCAGTACAGATCCTCCAGCGCCGGCTTCCCCGAGGCGCCCCCGACGGCGCCCGGGCCCCCGCTCGTCGGCCCCGGGGCGGTCCCGGCCTGCGCCGCGCCGCCGCCGCCCCCCGCGCCGCCGCCGCCGCCGCCGGTGCCCGGGCTGGGCGCGCAGAAGCTGGGCGAGGAGGGCACGGA
This sequence comes from Lynx canadensis, assembly GCF_007474595.2. NCBI lineage: Eukaryota > Metazoa > Chordata > Mammalia > Carnivora > Felidae > Lynx > Lynx canadensis. Next base: position 1,197,310 of record NC_044320.2, on the reverse strand, counting down.
GGAGCAGGGCGTGCTGAGCGGCGTCGAGGACAGCGAGCCGGGCGGCAGGCGGTGGCAGAAGCGCTCGGCCTCGGGCGGCTCCTTCTTCACCTCGAACTTCATCAGGTCGAAGTCGTTGACGTATTCGATGGCCAGCGGGCTGCTGGGCAGCTCGGCGCCCATCGCCAGCTCCGCGGCCATCGCCCGGGGCCCCGGCCCCGCCGCCGCCGCCGCCGCCGCGCCCGGCTGCGCCCCGACGGGAGGCCGGGCGGCGGGGGGGGAGGGAGCCGAGGGCCTCTCCCCCCCCTTCACTCCCACGGGCGGCGGGTCTCGGCGGGGGTGGCGCCCAGGCGCGCGGGGGAAAAGTTTCGCGCGGCCAACTTAGGGGCGGCCGCTGGGGACGCCGCCGGGCAGGGTTCTCGGGCGGCCCCGGCCGCACCCCGGGGCGGGGTGGCGCCGGCCGGCCGCGCTCTTCGTGCCCGCGTCGGCGGCCGGGCGGGCGGCCGGGAGGGTGGCGGTGCGGCCGCCGCCTCGGGCTGCTCGGGCTCCCCGCGCTCCGCCCGCGTACAACCGGCCCCGCCTCCACGGCTGAGCGCCGCGCCGCGCGCTCCCCTTTATAGAGCAGGGCATTCGGTCCCGCCTCTCTGGGCGGGGCGCGAGCCCCCAGGCCAATCGGAGCCCCGGACCCGCCGCCCTCATTTGCCTGTCCCCATGGCAACCCGGAGCCCAGCTGTCAATCTCCTGCGGGGAACAGCTGTGGGAAGGGGTGCTGACTGGCCGCCGGCGAGAGGAGGGGGCAGGGCCCTCTGGTGGCCACCGGGGGGCACTGCACGCGCAGAGGGCGCGGGGCAGAGGGGTGCGGAGAACGCGGAGCGCGGGCGGCGCGGGGCCCGGCCTGCGGCCTCCAGGGCCTCGCACCCGCGACGGGGAGGCCGGAGAGTCTCGGGGAGCAGACGAGGCCCCTCGGTGCCTCGGTCTCCCCGCCGCCCCGCGGGCCGTGACCCCGCAGCCCCGATAGCGTGGCGGCGCCTGGACCTTCTGGCCTGCCGACACCGGTGCCACTGCGCGGCCGGGTCGGGCGCGGCGAGGGGAGTGCCGGCTATTTTTAGCCCCGCGGTTCGGGCGGGTTCAGGAATTTAGTCAACAAAGTTGCTGGCATCTCCGTTCGGCGGCTCCATCGCGGGACACCCGGCTCGGAGGGTGCGCGGCGCAGGTGGGGAAGAAGAGCGCGTGCCGGCGGGGGCGGGGCGCCGGGCCGAGGACCCGGGCCCGCGGCGCAGGTGCGTCCGGCTGCCCCAGGCTGTGGGGCTGTGCGCGCCCCCAAAGCAGAGAGCGGTCCTTGGCACACGCACCGTGCTGCGACGTGACCGAGAGCGCTCTGTCCCCTCCGCCCCCCAACTGCTATACTGCTGTTATAGGACTTTTACAATGAACAAATTCAATCTTAAATATTAACGTCTGTGCGTAGAAAGAAAATTCTGGAAGGACCTGGGCAGGAAGTCCCCCGGGCAGCTTGCTTTTTCGGTTGTTGCAGGCATAAATGTGTATGAGTTGATAGTAACAAAAATTCGTACAATTGAGAGTGAAACCCCGCTTCCTAAGATGTCATGGGGTGGCCCATCCCCACCGTGCCGGAAGGACACCGCTCACCCCTTCCTCTTGCTCCCATCGTCCTCCAGGGAGGGCTCGCTGGGCTCTGCTGGGCAGGCAGGGCCAGGCGGACCGTGAGGGTCCTCCCAGCGCTGCAGGGATGGTTCAGCCGGTGGCTGGGAGCTTGGGCTCCGGGTTACACGGGTTGCCAGAGGCATCGCAGGGTTTGGGCCTCCCTTTAAAGCCCCCCGGTGTTCAGAGGGGGGCCCACACTCAGCCATCACCAAGTCCAGCTAAGCGGGGACAGTTTTCCCCACATCCAGCCCCCAAATGTGATATTCAAGGATGCTGGGCCCTTGAACACAGACCAGACCCCTTCACGAGGCGTGCGGCTCTCGGTCACGCCTGCCCCCACTCATTCGCTCACTGCCCCGGGGGAGAGGCTCCTGGGGCCAAGCAGGGCACCTATGTCCCTGACTGGCTTAGGCACTGGGCAAGCTCTCCAGCCCTGGATTTGGCCTTGGGGTCAGACGAGCTTTCTAGAAGTCCTTTGGGCCAGCAGGCTTGCCCTCAGCTCTTGCCCGCTCCTGGGGCTCTTACCACCTTCTCGGGCTGCTCCCTGACCTCTGTGTGGCCTCAGCAGGGCCCTCTTCCCGCTGGTTAGTCACAGTCAGGCTGGGTGGGGAAGTGACCCAGTGTCCCTGCACACAGGCTTTGAAGGGCTCACGCCTGCAGGTGCCGCGCAGAATGGGCGTGATGGGCTCCTCAGCCCGGGGAAGGTGCTGGCCTTTGCTGCTCAGGTAGCAAGCAGCCTCCAAGCTTGCTGCTGCCCCCTCAGGACCGGGAGGGCACTCACAGCCGGGGCTGGGGGCCGAGTCCCTGAGGACCCGGGCCCGCCCTCCCACCTGTCACAGAGAAAGCCGACGGGCGTGCTGTCCTCTCGGCCCCTTCAACGGCCCGTCTGCAGCCGGGAGAGGAGACACCGGTTCCATGTGGTTCCCGAAAAGCCTCTTTCTCTGCCCGTCCGACACCTCCGTGCCCTCTCAGGGCCTCACACCCACCAGACAATCAGTGCTTGAAGCAATGGACTTCCGTGGGGACCACCGCGCGGCTCATCGTTAAATGCACCCCAGGGGCGCCCGGGTGGCTCAGTCAGTTAAGTGACTTTTCACTTCAGCTTAGGTCACGATCTCGCGGTTTGTGGGATCGAGCCCCGCATCAGGCTCTACAGCTCCTTGAGTACCTGCTGTATGGCCCCGGGGGCATCTTCCATCGGGAAGGCGGCCCAGAGATCTCTGGTTGAAAACAAGCCCGCTGGAGGGTGACGACACAAGGCAGGTTTTCACCACATTCGTGGGCCGTGTTGCCTGGGTTTGTCCCAGGCGTGAGAGGGCTGGTCTCTGACCCCGGCGGCTGGGAGGACACGAAAGCAGGGGGTGAGGGGACAGCTGCTGGCCGGAGCCACCGGCAGCATCTTTGGGCTCACGCCTGGCAGGGCGGGGCGGCCTCGGCTGGCTCGGCTCCCGCGGGGTCGCCACACGGTCGCCCAGTGGGCTGGTTGGGCTTCCTCGAAGGGAGGAGGCTGGTTCCCCGAGGGCCCGAGAGAGCCGGGGGGATGTGCCGGGCGATTTTGTGAGTCCCTCACTGCACGGTTGGTGGAGGCTTGGCGGCGGCCTGTCCACGTCCGAGGGGAGGGACAGACGCCACGACCGTCCGGCAGACCGTGTAGAGAACACTACCGTCACAGTGTCCTCGCAGGCAGCGAGCAGAAAACTAGCCACGCGGTAACACGCTAGGGAATTACAGCGTGTCAGTGTTTCCTGCTGTTAGGAACAGTCACTCCACGTCTAGCCCCTCAGCCCACGTGTCTTCTGTGTCTGTGCTCGGGTCCCGCAGAGCCCAGGTGGGGTCACGTGCAGTCCCTCCCTCCGTGGACGGACCCCTGCAGCTCGGTGGGTGGTCAGCAGGGCCGTTTCCTGGAGTCTGGGGAACGGAGGCCCCGGCTTCTTGCTGCCCAGGGGGCTGGCGGACGCCCTCGGCTCCCCCGACCCCAAAGCTGCTCCCACTCGGCCAAAGGAGGAGAGCCCCGGGAGACTTACAGCATCAGGGGACAAGTCAGCTGGGTTCTGGGGTGGGAAGCATGTCCCCGTCCGCCCCTCAGGGGGAGGGGCCGGGCCAGGCGGGAGCAGGTTTGAGGTCAGCAGGGAGCCCGGCTGCGGTGGTGGTGTGGGGGGAGGGGGGCGAGGCAGCCTCGGCGGGCCCGCCTGACGCCCTGCCCCACGCACCTCATCTACCGGCAGGAAGCCACCCTTCCACCCTTGCCTGTCCTGTGCCACGTGGAGCCACTCGGTCCTTGACGTCTGATCCCACGGAGAATGTCAGCTGGATGGGTCATTTCTGTCCTGCCCCCGCCGCTCAGCCCGGGACAGGGTCTCATCCACTCCCGTTTCTTCCAGGGCTCAGTGACAGCAGGGTCCAGGGTCATGCCCTGTCCACTTAGGGGGCTCATTTGTACTTTAAACGAGGAGCCTGCTGTGTGCCAGGCACACTGGGCGGGGGTGGGGGGGGCACGCTCAGCAGGGTGGCAGATGCCTCCGTGGGGCGGGGCTCCAGGCTGGGATGCCCATCCAACCAGGGGCGCTCCGCCACTTCTCAGGTGAGGCCAGGCCCACCCTGCCCCAGTCCACGCCTCTTCGGCGGTGCTCCCACTTCAGGCACCTACCCCACTACACCCTGACACTGAAACCCCAGACAGATGCCCAGAGACCCCCCCACCCCCGCCAGCTTAGAGCTTAGATGTGGCCCACGGCTCTGACCTCCAAAGCCCACCTCTCTGGGGCCCAGCCCGACACCTCCAGCTCAGAGGGTCAGTGAAGTGTCTCCTCCCCGCCCTGCTCCACGGTCTGAGCTGGCCCACCGGCCCGTGCCACCGCTGGCCACAGATGGCTCCAGGGCTCCCCCCGACAGCCATCTCTGCCCCGGCCACCAGCAAGCGGCAGGACAGCCAGAGTGAGGGGCACAGGGCCGGCACCAGGGCAGTCCCTGGGAGGGCGTGGGCCCGGGGCAAGGACGGTAAGGGTCTAGGAGAGGGGCGGCCCTTCCCAAGTGTGCAGGAGTCCGTGCTGTGCCCTCAGCTGGCATCTTACTTTGTCTGGCTTGGTGCGGGCAGTGACCAGCGGGCACTCAGGTCCAAGGAACTGCCCCCTCGCCCGGCGCAGGAGCAGGGACTCTGACCAGGCAGAGGCTGAGGCTGACCAGGCCCCCACATGGGTCACAGGGAGTGTGCGGGAGGTGGGCTCCGCCCAGAAGAGGGCAGCCGCTGGCCCGGCCTCCTGCTTCCTGGAGTCCCCAGCCCTTCCGGAGCCTTCCACACTGGCCCTCGTCAGACCAGCTGCACGGTGGGGCAGTGGGGCCTGGGTGGGAGCCACTGTCACACTGGCTTTACCAGCAGGCAGTGCTGGGGTGAGTGTGGGGCCGCCCGGTGGGCTGGGGGAGCCCCCCTGCAGCACACACAGCTACCTGCTCTACAGCCTTGGGGGGCCCGTGTCGCCCTTGTTTACTGAGAAGGGAAGTGCAGGGAGGAGGCGAGGGTCTGAGGCGGCCACCGCTCGGATCGGGCTGGACCAACAACCCTGTGTCCATCCGTCTGTCCATCTGTCTGGGAAAGGAGGCAGGATTACTCCCCAGGCCCCTCCCCTCACCAAAAGTTCAACCTTTGTGGGGAGGTCGTGGTGGGTGCCAAGAGGGAGCCCCGAGGGGGAGGGGGCAGGAAGCCCCCGTGGCTGTGCTGTGCTTGGGCCGTGCCGGCCGAGAGCCCCCGGGACTGCCACGGTCCCAGGCTGGCGCCCCCGGTTCTGCGGTCTCCCCACTGTCGGTACCGAGCCCGGACTGTGGCCCCCACTGCGTCATCCGCCCTGCTCCTGCGAGGGCCCGGGCCGAGGCTGACACGGATGCACCCCGAGGGGTGGCTGGGGCGGAGAGCCGGCCCGCAGTGGGGACTCCGCCGTTTACTGATGGGGAGTCGCTTTCTTTCTGGCCAGGTGTAACCCCAGAATCCACGCCCTGCTGCATCGGCTGCAGCAGGGCCCAGGAGCCCCAGGGACAGCTGCGTGGGGTCCCAAGGACGTCAAACTCTTGTTCTGTCCGACTGACCAGGTGCCTTGCCCTGAACAGCCCTGGTCCTCCTCACCTCTGGGGCTGGCACAGCTCACAGACGGGGACTGGCGGAGAGCAGGAGCCCCCCACTCCGATCCTCACCGCCACCTCGTGGGCGCTCCAGGCCGAGGCCACCGGGGCAGCAGCGACTGAGGGAGGAGCGTGGCGGCCAGCCCCGGAGCGGCCGGGGAAACACCCTGAATGGCTCTGTGCCCCTCGATCCTTGTCAGACCAGACTCCATCCCAGGCCCTTGAACTGAGGCTACGACCCCCCGCCAGGAGGTCCCGACTCCCTCCAGAAGCACAGACACTTGTGGCATGGGAGGGGTGAGCCTGGACAAGCTGCTTCATGGCTCAGGCCGCCCCAGCCTGCCCTCCAGCCCCTGCCTCGGCCCAGCCACTGTCCTGAGACACCCAGGGGAGGGGCCGGGGGGGGGGGATCTGGGCTTGGGGGACCCTGGCCCCAGCCTGTTGCATCCAACACGTCCCCAGGGCTCCCTCCAGGGCCTCTCCTCACCACAAATCACGCTGGCTTGGCCGCAGGGGAGAGGCTGTCCCCGACCCTCTGAGCCACCTCAGGGAGCCGTTTCAGGGAGGCGGGGAGGAGGGCAGGCATTCCTGCCCACAGGCCCCGTAGCTGCCAGGAGTCTGTGGCCGGCCCCTCAAAATCCGGCCCCCGGGGCCCAATGCCGTCCATCTGCGCTGGTGCGAGGCAAGGCCGGGTGGCGGCGTGACACGTGACAGCAGCCAAAACAGGCAAGCAGACACAGGACAGGACCTTTATTGCTGAACACAAAACACCCACCGGGGAGTCCCGGGGGGAGGGCTAGGGCGTGTGCTGCGCGGGGGCTGCCGCACCCACAGCAGGCACAGGCCCAGCGGCGGCGGCGAGCCCTGCCCGGCACCCCTCTGGGCTGGGGGTCGGGGTCCAACCCGGGTGCGAGGCTGAGGGCCCAGGGGTGGGAAGGGGAGTGTGCGGAGGGGTGGTAGGGCAGGGCCCCGCCCAGGGGAGAAGGTGAGCCCCTGGGCACGCACTGGTCACAGAAGGCCGGGAGTCAGGCAGGCAGAGCGGCGACCCCGGGGCCCCAGGGTGGGGCTCGGTGGCAGGTGGCCCCTCCTCTGGGGCGGTGGCAGGCGGAGCCTCCTTCCTCTCCAGGAACGAGGGGCTGAGGTAGGCGCGGGCTGGCCCCCTGGGCCCTCACAGACGGGGTTTGATGTGCAGAGTTTTCCCTGTTCCGAGAAGGGCAAAGGTCAGGTGCCAGGACACCCCCCCCCCCACCCCGCCCCGCAGCCGGGGAGGAATGCCCCTCCCACCAAAGCTTCTGGGTCAGGAGGGGGGCGACTCCGTCAAGCCCCGGCCTGCACAGCGGGGCTGCGAACGAGGGGAGGGCAAGCGGCTCCGATCAGGCTGCCGTCCGGCCCCGCCCACCCTGGGGTCCGGCAGCCTCGCGGCGCGCAGGCCGGGTCCCAGGCAGGAGCCACAGCGATCTGCCGGCTGAGCTATAAATACCAGGTGCACGCCGCCTGCGCCAGACTCGGAGACCCACGGCTCCCCTCCCACCTGCAACACGGCTGCCAGACGCACACGTGGGGGCTGAGCTGTGCCTTCAACCTCAAAAGTCACACGTGTGAGCGGTCGGCTGAGCGGGGGGGGGGGGGGGGGGGGGGGGGGAAGGGACCTGGGTCCCCGGTGCGGTGACAGGGCCTGGGGGCAGGAGGGCCAGGGAGGGAGAGGCCGCGGTCTGGTGGGCAGGGGCCTGGGGGCAGACGGTCAGGTCACGTCCGCGGGGGTCCCTACCCTGTGTGCCCCGCGCTCCCTGGGAGTCAGTGCCCGCCCTCTGCTATGAGGGCTCCAGGCCCCGCTCAGGCTGGCCCCCCCCCCCCCCCGCCCACGGGCGCCTCCATGTGGCTGCCCACAGGCACGGCACTCTCTATGTGCCCCTGGGAGCCCGCCTCTCCTCCTGGGCCCCCACTCAGGGCTGAGGACTCCAGTCACCGGCTGGGCCGAGCCAGAGCCCAGAAGCCAGGCCCACCCAGCCGGGGCTCCAGGCCTGCACACTGCACTGGCCTCTGCCCACAGGCCTCACCCCTACTGGGTGACTGCTTGAGTAGGTGCAGCCAGCCAGCCTGGGCCTGCCTCCGCCTGCCCCTCTAGCTCTGGCCCCGGCCAGGGTGGGGGAGGCCCGGGCAGGAAATGAAGGCTGATGGGGCCTCCGAGGCCAGCGGGAGTCTCTGCGGCCTCTCCCGGGCCAGCCTCCACTGGCACTGGGCTTGGCTGCCTCAGGGCCCCCATCCGCCCCGTCCCCACCCCAGGGAGGCCCACCCGGACGGAAGGTGCTGGTGCCCTGGTCCCAGGCGGGCAGGTGGAGGGCCTGGCAGAGGCTCTGCGGCCCCGAGGCGGGGGGCTGTACACAGGCACCGCGGGTCCCGGCCCCTCGGAGGCAGGCGTTTGAGCGTGCTCAGCGGGGCCGTTAGGGAAGGCTGCGGCAAGCATCTTCCATTAACGTTACGACCGTGAAATATGACAATAAAATGATGGCCGTATGGTCGCAAATTTGCAGCCCGCCGAGCTGCGTGGGGTTTATCGTCACTCAAACGCGCGGAGAGCTGTAAAATGTTTACAGAAAGGGTCGTTTGCAGCCATAAAATCCTCTTTTCTCTCCTAAACAAGGCTGAGTGGAGCCATTTACCAAGCCCCAAACGTTCATCGGGGGAGAGGGAACATCTGTTCTCTCCAGGAGTGTGCGGTGATCTTCCAGAACAAATTAACAGAAATGGGCGCTTTCTAATTAAATCAGCCCTCGGCTGGGGTGGCCTGTGCGGGCGGCCGCCACTGCGCTCACACCTTGGCCAGCTCTGTCCCCGTGGGCCCGAGGCGCACCCCTGCCAGCGGGGGGGGGGGGGCGGGGGGGGCAGACACGGCACCATCAGCGCCCAGCCCATGCGGGGCGCTCACGAACCATCCGGGCCCCACCTGGGAGTCCTGACCCGGTGGGGCTGTGGGCAGCACTGAAAAAGAGCCCCCGGCTGTGCCACGCCGGGCTTCAAGGGGCCAAGCTGCCTACCTGAGTCCTTAGATGGGGGGCTCCTGGGGGTCCGGGCCCTGGGCTGGCCTCCTGGGCTCGGTGAGGACTGCAGGGAGATGAAGGAAGGCAGCTTGGAGAGGCTGCTGGAGCTCGTCGCCGCAGAGGCAGCCTCCTCCCGGAGAGACAGCTCCTCTTGGTCCAAGGACAGGGAGGGGGAGGGAGGGGTGGGGGAGGAGGGGGAGAGGGGGGAGGAAGAGGAGGGGGTGGAGGAAGGGGAGGGGGAGGAGGGAGGCTTTGCTGACAGGGGAGAGCCCGAGGCTGCAGCTAACACCCTTGGGGAGGAGGGAGGGGAGGCTGAGCCAGCAGCCACGGAGATGGGGGAGCTGGGCGTCTGTCTGGTGGGGCGCTGGGCAGCCGAGGACTTCCTGTGGGAAAGGAAGGGGAGCAGAAGTGTGAGGGTGGGTGGCCGCCCGGCAGGGCTGGAGTCCGGAGGGCACTAGCCGACCAGCTATGCGGCACCCGTCCCAGCAGCCACCGGGCATCGCCATCCAGGTCTGAGGCCAGCCCTCGGCCCCAGAGGACCGGCCGGTGACGACAAGGGGCCTCTGGCCTGAGGCAGCTGGGGTGAGCCTGGCCGGTGAGCCCCGGTTCCCACTGACCCTGCCCTCACCTGCCACAGTCCACTCACGGGACAGGTGAGCACGTGGGGCCCCAGCCACGAGTATCACCCAGAACCTTCCCTTTCCTGGGGAGTGGGAGTGGGTAGCTGAGAAGCCGCCACCTTCCTCCATGGGACAGGGACTGGGCATTCCCACATAGGCTGGTCCGGGCCAGGGATGCCCTTGGCTCTGTCCAGCCTGGAGGTGTAGGGTGGGGCACCTCTGGAGGTCACTGGATCCTCAACTTTGAACAGAGGTTTTTTTTGGGTCTGAAGCTCTAAGAGCTGGGATGGGGTGTAGGGTCTCCCCGTGAGGATGGTCTCCCAGCGTGGGGAGGGACTGCTTCCGGAACCCCCCTCCCCGCCCCCCCCCCCCCCCCCCCACTGTCCCAAGCTTACACACACAGCACCCACTGGCCCCGTCACCTGGGTCCGTGGCTGGAGGCGGCCTTGCTCTTGGGTGACGCGCTGCTGGGCTCCGGGGCCGGGGCTGAGGCCGCCCGCCGGCCAGGGCGCTTCTGGTTGCGGTGGAGCAGCTGGCACTGGGCGCCCCGGGGGCAGACGCCCCTGCGAGAGAAGTCGGGGCACAGCAGCGTGTGCTTCTTCTTGCACTGCGGGGGGGAAGAGGGCAGCCGGGTGAGCAGGTCAAGGCCTCTGCACCAGGCGGGGCGGCCCTGCCTGCTCAGTCCCCCAGGGCCAGAGACTTCCTGTTGGAAGGCTGAAACCCCCAGGCCAGAGCAGCCTGCGCCCCCACCCACCCGTGCCCCCTGGGTGATCAGAAGGGCCCTGGGCTGGACTGACGGCAGGGACCGGGCTGGCCCAGGGGTCTCCTAGACTGGTGTAGGAATTCTCAGGCCACTAATCCCCTCTCTGGACCGCAGCACCCCATCCTGGCTGAAGATGGAGACGTGGGGGGAGGCTCAATGCGTGGAGGACCTTATGCACGGGGTTTAGGCTCCAAGCCCAGGGGTGCCCAGGTCGGCCGAGGCCAGCCGCACACCCGATCCACCCCACCTGTCACGGCGGCTAATTATACCCGGCTTGGGACGCGCCATCCAGCAGGTGCTCCGTGCAGCACGGGGCCTCAGCTCCGCCCACCAGGCCCACAGGGAGCCAGGAAGCCCCTGCCCATGGCCAGTCTTAGGGGGCACAATGGGGATGTGTGTGTGTGTGTGTGTGTGTGGAATGTAGCAAGTGTCCCTCGTGTTGGACCAGCCACCGGGAGAGACACTGTCCTGACAGGACCCACTGCAGGGGCCCCGCCAATCCGCCCAGAGCTGAGTTTCAAGCAGCCAGGCCACAGTGCTCACACCCAGTCCGGGAGGCTGTGTGCTGGCTGAACCACTTGGAAATATGTGGCAACAGCTCTGAAACCTGCCTCTTGGAAGCCCGTCCCCGGAGCCCTGGACCTGGGCCCTGCTCCCAGCACCCAGGACAAAGAGCCTGGCTGAGGACCCCGCGGAGTGCGTGCCCGTTCTCTGAGCACAATCTGGGCACTGGCCCCATTCAGGCCCCACACCTGCCCCTCGGCTGCCACCAATGGACTGGAAGCCCCTCACGCTCATGCCAGGGGGCCGGAGCTGGTGGGGCCATCTGGGCAGCAGGACCCCCAAACGTACACTTGCACCCCCCTCCCAGCTAGCCCCCCCTGCCCCCGAGAGAAGGCTGATGTGTGCTCGCTTGCTTTCAGGACACGGGGTCCTGAAACGCAGGGGCCCCGCCGCCGTGGGTTCCACTCTAAGACCAGGAGAGTACAGGGCACTGGTGTACCAGGGCAAGGGCGGGCGGCGGGCCCTTCTGCAGGGGAGTGGTGGGTGGAGAGAGCCTGGCACCGGACAAGAGATGACCCGGATGCCGAGTGCATATCGGGGGGCGGCCGGCCGGGCCCATGCTGTCCCATGTGTAGACCACGAGCCACGCGGAGGCTCCGAGCCACGGCGGTGCTGCGGGCTCGGCAGACAAGGACGAACGTAAAAGGCCACACCGATGTCTCCTCCGTGACTGTGCGGTGAAAGGTGTGACGGGTCGGGTTAATACAATTCATTTCACCTGCTCTGCGTTTACTCTTCTAAGGTGGCCACAAGGAAACTCAGAATCTCATGTGTGGCTCACATCTGGCCTACTGGATGGTGCTGGTCTGAGCTGGCCCCCTCTCTGGGACAGCCACACGTCGAGGGTCGAAGGTACAGAATGTTCCCAAACCATCCACAGGCCGTCAAGAAAGGAAAATGATGGACAAAAAGCGACTCAGAAACACACTGGACACAAACGGAGCCTCCAATTTCAAAGGCAGGACGTCTTCGTCCAGACGAAGCCCACAGGTGTGGGAGCAAAGCCAAACAACCAGGCAGGGGCCCCAGAAAACCCCCCAAAGGCCTGGAAATGAAGAAACACGCTACTAAATTCTCCACGGGTCAAACAAGAAATCACGGAAATGAGGTAACGGTGAGAACTGGGCGCCAGTACTGAGCCACGCGTCAGGAGCAGCTCCCGCGCCGGGAGACAGGTCGCAGCCTGCAGGCTTCTGTCGGCAGAGAGGCTCCTGCTCGACACGCGGGGACAGCAGAATGGCCCAAACCCAGCAGAGGGAAGGAAACAGAAGGTAAAAACAGAAAGGAAAGAAATACCAAAAGAGGGGCAAACCCAGGAGAGCCAAGAGTTGGTTCTCTGAAGAAATGAATCAATTTGTCCAACAAGACGGACTGGGAGACGAAGAGGCCAGCACAGAACACGAGGAAGGACAAACGGGCCGTAGCTGGTGACCCTGCTGAACAACCAAACGCTACCGATACAACATCAAGAAGAAACTTGACACGAATGAACTTGAAAACACAGATGAAACTGACAAATTCCAGAAAAACTGTCAAGAAAAAAACAAAACCTGGACAAATACTCCTATGGCCATAAAGGCATGTGAACCAGTAGTTAAAAAATAAAGCAAGTTCCAGCCCAGGGTTTTCCTGGAAGTTCTACCAATATTCAGTGTACTACCCAACCCTGCAGGAACTGGTCCACAGAACAGGGATGAGAGGACACTCCTCAACCCGGTGACAGGGCTGGGGCCCTCCTAAAAACAAAACCTGACCGGATGAGATCCCAGAGGCCATTTGCACTCATGCCTGAGGGTTCAAAGGTCACACACACATTATAAACAAATGGGAGTCCTGCCGTGTATCCCGACTAACAGACCAGGACTAAGACGAGTGTGCCTCAAGGATGCAAGGTTAGTTTAACATTAGAAAATCAACAAGCAGAATTTTGCACATTAACAGACTCCACACATGGGATCATATGATCACCTCAACAGCTACAAAAAGTATTTAATAAATCCAGCATGAATTCAAAGTTTAACAGATTACTGATTGGATGGTACTTTCTTAGCTTAATATAGAGGGTTTCTGAGAAGAATGTTCCAAAAGCATCACTTGTCACAGGGAAAGGGTGGAGGCCCACTCCCATCACTGGTACATTGTGCTGGGGTCATAGCCAGAGTAGAGACAAGAAAAAGAAAGAAAAGACGTTTGAACTCAAAGGAGGGAAGAAATGGCCATTATTTGCAGAAGATACATTTCTTTAGGAAAACCCAAAAGAATCTATGGATAAATTATAACAATCACTAATACAGTTCAGCAAGGTTCCTGGAAACAAAATGAATATAAAGAATTCCACGTCTAGATACCCATGAACGTTCAGAAAATAAGAATTTTTAATTTGTTATTTATAAAAATAATAAAAGTGACAAATCTAACAAAGGTACAGAAGAACTTCAGTAAAAGGCAGCACACGAGTGGCCTACATAAGAGCCAGATGCCCGGCTCACTCACGGGCGGGCAGACAAGGGCCAATTCCCACCAAACCGAGACAGAGATTCAGGACAATCTCCATAAAAATTCCAACTTTTTATTTTATTTTTTTAACCTACATTGGATCTACAATATATTTCTGGAAGGATAAAGGGCAAGGAGAGTGAAAACAGCTGTGGAGAAGAACAAGGTGAAAGAATCTATGACCAGGAATTACCGCAAAGTTCAAGTGATCCCGGAGCACCAGCCGGCCCAAGGGTACATAAGGAACAGGGCAGGGAGCCCGCCTGGCGGCGCTGCCTGCAGACCCCGGGGACAGGGACAGATGGCCCTGGGCCCGACCCTACAGCACAGCTGTCCTGGGCGGGACTAAAGGGGCCGGGCCCACATGTGAAAGGCCGGCCTAGGGGCTCGGGGAAGGAGGAGGATTTCTCCCGCAAGACACAGATGTGCAAACCTTCACCACCGATAAAGTCATTTCCATTAAAATTAAGAACTTTTGTTCTTCAAAATAACACCACAAAAAAGGAAAAAAATTAATTACAAAGAAGATAATTGCCATTTATATGACTGACAAAAGATTAACGTCCAGAATGTTTCATATTTATGTATTTTTATGTTCATATTTAGATTTTATAAATTTCCTGTGAATCCACAAGAGGAAACCAACCCAGAGGAAAAACGTCCCCACCCTCACTTAAAAAAAAAACAAAAAAAAAAAACAGGGGGCGCCTGGGTGGCTCAGTCGGTTGAGCGTCCGACTTCGGCTCAGGTCTGTGAGTTCGAGCCCCACATCGGGCTCTGTGCTGACAGCTCGGAGCCTGGAGCCTGCTTCGGATTCTGTGTCTCCTTCTCTCTCTGCCCCTCCCGTTTGTGCTCTCTCTCCCTCTCTCTCTCAAAAAACAAAATAGACATTTAAAGAGAAATTAAAAATTTTAAAAACCCCAACAAAACCCCACCTAGTTTTCAGAAAGGGAGGCAGAAAAGGTTCAAACACAGGGAAGGCATCTTGCCTCATCAAATCCAGTAGAGGCAAATTAAAAAATGCAATGAGGTAACCTTTTGTCCTTCAAACGGTCAAAAAGAAAAACCGAGGTTGAACGTCACCAAGTGCGGGCAAGAAAACTGGTCTACGAGTGTGAGCGGGCAGAAGCCGCCAGGAAGCCATCTCAGGTGTCCACCGCAGCAGACCAGGGCCCTCCAGACCCGGGCCGGGGCCTTGCCAGTGACGCGCTACAGCCCCGATCCCCGCGGGCCGGAGGCGGAGCCTGCGTCACGCCAGCCTGCCTCCGGGGAAGCGCATTCCATTTCACAGGGGTGAGGCCATGAGAGGCCAGGACCCACCGCACTGCCCACCCGTGCTTGCCCCCACAGTCACCGAGGGGCTCCCAGGGTCCCTGCTCCCTTCCCAGGCCCCGGCCCCACCGGCTGCCTGCTCCAGGCCAGACAGGACCGCAGAAGAGCTGGTGCGGGAGGGACAGGACGCGGGTGGGCTGTCTCGGCCCAAATCTGCCACCTAGCTCGTCCACGGCAGCCACCAGCCTTCCCACCCCTCCTGGGTCGTGCCAGCCCATCTCCGTCCTCAGACTGCCACCCCGCTCTCCAGGGGGCCGGGTCCCACCTCCACCGCCAGCAACACCAAAGAACCGGCTCATCAGTCCTGTCCCCAGTGACTCACCGGCTTCCCTCCCACCCTCCAGAACCAAAGCCACCCCTTGCCCACCTTGGAGACAGTCCCACACTCCCCTCCCTCTCCACCCCTCCTTCTCGCTGTACCTTCTCGAAGGCATCTCCCTCATCCATTCCCTGGCTATTTAGGTTAAGGTCTGCCTCATTCACTCAGTCATTCACCCCCAAATTGGTGACCGAATCCAATGTGATATCCTAGAACAGAACATGGAAATTGTGGAAGACCGGGTAAGGTGCAATCAGAGCCTGGACTCAAGCCGGGAGCAATACGCCCAGTGTTACTTCTCTAGTTTTGATGGCTGGGTGCTGGTTGTGGTGAAGGTTCAGAGCAGGGGGCCGGGGGAAGGGTGTGTGGGGATTCTGCACCATCTCTGCAGCTTTTGGGTACATCCACAATTACTACAAACGACAAGTTTATTAAACACGGTAAATGACTGTCTGTGCTGGGCTCTGACGTCTACACACGTGACAAGGACAGGAAGACTCTGAAGGTGGACAGAAGGCTGTTGGGGGCCCACGGACCCTCGGATCCAGGATTTCCTTCCTGCCTTGCTGGGGTGGGGCCAGAGTAGGCCCTGAAGAATCGGGGCTGCGGGGCCCTTTCCCCTCCCAGTGGAGGTCAAGTGGGGAACCTGGATTTCCATCTGTACTTGGCAGGGGTGCGTCACCGCCTCCACTCCCATCCCACCCCTGGTGTCGCAGGAAGCCGGCTGAAACAGAAGGTTTAAACAAGATCCAGACCCCTGTAACGGCCAACATGTCCAGGTTTCAACAGAAAAGGACTCAGCATACTGGAAAAAGGTAAGACCTCAGACTGAATGGAATTGCAATTGCAGACAATCAGCGCCTGTCGGCATGAGACTGCAGAGGTGTTGGGCTTATCTGACGAAGAGTTGAAAGGGGCATGATAAATGTGTTTCTTTTCTTTATTTTTAAGATTTTATTTTTAAGTAATCTCTACATCCAGCATGGGGCTCGAACTCACGACCCCAAGATCGAGTCACACGCTCCACCGACTGACCCCGCCAGGCACCCTCATAAACGTGTTTCAACAAGCAATTAAAGACATGCTGGAAACGATGACAATATAGAAAGTCTCAACTAAGAAAAAGAAGATGTAAAATAGGACCAAATGAAATTTTAGAACTGAAAAGCACAATAACCGAAATAAAAAAGACTCCTGTATGGGCTCAACAGCAGAAGGGAGGCACAGAGGAAAGAGTCAGTGAATCAGAAGACAGAGCAACAGAAATTAACCAATCTGAGTGACACAGAGCAGACTTTAAAACATGGATGGTGCCTCAAGGGCCTGTGGGAACACAACTCTCATGCACCCAGAGCTGTGGAAGGGAAGAAGAAAGAACTCAAGAGTAATGGCTGAAAATGTCCCAAACTTGGCAAAAACCATAAGCCTACAGATTCAGAAAGCTGAGCGAACCCCAATCAGTAAAAAGCAAAGAAATCCACGAAACCCTGCATCATAGTCAAACTTGTAAAAGCTATAAAGAATCCTCCAAGCAGCCAGAGAGAAATGACACTTTTTCACCTGTGCAGGAAAGTTCAAATGACAGTGATTTCTCCCATAGCACCACGGAGGCCAGAGGAGGTGGTATAACATTTACAAGAGCTGAAGGGGCAGAACTATCAGCTCAGAATCTCATATTCAGCAAAAATAGCCTTCAAGAATGTGGGGGAAATCCAGACATTCTCAGATGAAGGAAAACCAAGAAAATCTGTCACCAGCAGATCTGCCCTAAACATGACTATAGACGTTCTCTAAACAGAAAGGAGACGATAAAAGACAAGCCTTGGAGCGACAGGAAGGCAGGCCAAGATAACCAAACCACAGGTAAACATACCAGACTTTCCTCGAGTCTCCTGAATTATGTTTGATTACGGAAGCAAAAATTATCAGTGTCTGTTGTGGTTCTAAATGTCTATAGAGGACATATGTAAGGTGGTTACAGACGGGAAGGGTAAAGGGACATAAAGGAAGGTGAGGTTTCTACACCAGTAGACTGTGATAAGTTATGGATACACAACACAATGCCTAGTGCAGCCACTAAAAAAGCTACAGAAAGATGTACACACTTGAAAGCACTACAGATAAATCAAAACAAAATTCTAAAATTGTTCCAGTAACCCATAAAAAGACAGAAATGAAAAAGTAGAAAACCAGAAACCAACAGAAGTCAAATTGCAGACTGAAGCCCTACCATAGCAATAATCACATTAAGTGTAAATGGCCTAAATATACAAATTAAAAGATTGGCAGAATAAATTTTAAAACATGACCCAATTATCTGCTGTTTATAAGAAAGTTACTTCAAATACAATACTATAGGTAAGCTTAAGGTAAAAGGATAGAAAAAGGTATATCATGCAAACATGGATCAAAAGATAGCAGGAGTGGCCACATGAATACCACCTGAAGCAGACTTTAGAGTAAAGAAAATCACAGAGAGACATGTTTTTATGCCATGTCCAATGCGGGGCTTGAACTCAACAACCCTGAGATCAAGAGTCGACCCTGAGATCAACGGTCGGCTCTGAGATCAAGAGTCACATGTTCTACCGACTGAGCCAGTCACCCCAGAGAGACACATTTTATACTGATAAAAGGATCAATCCAACAAGAAGACATAGCAATCCTAAATTTACATGCACCAAATAAAAGAGCTATAAGATACATTTTTTTTTGTTGTTAAAACCCTCAGAAAGTTTTACATTTTATTTATTTTTTTTTTTTTTTGAGAAAGTGAGACAGAGCACAAGTTGGGGAGGGGCAGTGAAAGACGGAGACAGAGAATCCAAGGCAGGCTCCAGACTCTGAGCTGTCAGCACAGAGCCCGATGTGGGGCTCGAACTCACAAACCGCGAGATCATGACCTGAGCTGAAGTCGGACGCTTAACCGACTGAGCCACCCCAGGCGCCCCTATAAAATACATTTAATAAAAACTGATAGATATGAAAGGAGAGACAAATCCAAAATGACAGATGGTGACTTCAACATCAGTCTTCCAACAATTAATGGAAAGTCAGCAAGGACATAGAAGAACTCAAAAGTGCCTTTCACCAGCAAAATCTAATCGCCATTTATAAAACTCTCCACTTCACTCAACAAGACTGGAATACATATTCTTTTCAAGTGCTCACAGAATATATACTAAGATAAAGCATATCCTGGGCCATACAACAAGGCCCAAGAAACTTAAAAGAATTAAAATCATACACAGTGTATTCTTTACCACTACAGACTCAAATTAAAACTCAATGACAGAGGGGCACCTGGGTGGCTCAGTCAGTTAAGCAGCCAACTTTTGATTTGGGCTCAGGTCATGATGTCACGGTTCGTGAGCTCAAGCCCTGCTTTGGGCTCTGCACTGTGTCAGTGCAGAGCCTCCTTGGAAGCTTCTCTCCTTCTCTCTCTCTCTCTCTGCCCCTACCCCACGTGCTCTCTCTCTCTCTCTCTCCCTCTCAAAATAGAGAAATAAACTTCAAAAAAAAAAAAAAATGACAGAAAGATATTAGGAAAATCTCCAAACACTTGGAAATAAAACAATAATCTGTGGATCAAAAAGAAAGTCTCGAGGTGGTGGCGGCGGCAGTGGTAGGGGGGTGCGGTGGACAAAAACAAAAAAAAACAACAAACAAGAAACAACCAGAACTAAATGAAAATACATCTCAAAATTGGTAGGATTCAGCTAGCTAAATTCATACACAAGAGGAAAAATTCCAGGGGCACCAGCTCAGGTCATGATCTCATGGTTCGTGAGTTTGAGCCCATGTTGGGCTCTGTGCTGTCAGTGCAGAGCCCGCTTCATATCCTCTGTCTCCCTCTCTCTCTGCCCCACCCCTGCTCTTTTCTCTCTCAAAAATCAACAAACATAAAAAAAAGGAAAAATTTCAAATCAATAGTCTAACTCCCACCGTCAGACCCTAGGGGGGTGGGGCGAAGAGCAAAATAGAACCAAAGCAACAGAAAGAAACAGTAATGATAAGAACAGAAGTCAATAAAACCAAAAAGAAAAAAAAAAAAAAACAATAAGAGAGAAATCAATGAAACAAAGAGCTGGCTCTTTAAAAAGATCAATAATATTGACAAACCTCTGGCA